>NW_026731940.1:0-362500 GCF_028476545.2 Physella acuta | reverse complement strand
GGGTGGGAGGGCTACAGCTCTAGGTGGGAGGGCTACAGCTCTTGGGTGGGAGGGCTACAGCTCTGTGTGGGAGGGCTACAGCTCTGGGTGGGAGGGCTACAGCTCTGGGTGGGAGGGCTACAGCTCTGGGTATGTAAACTACAGCTCTGGGTGGGAGGGCTACAGCTCTGGGTGGGAGGGCTACAGCTTTGGGTGGGAGGGCTACAGCTCTGGGTGGGAGGGCTACAGCTCTAGGTGGGCTACAGCTCTGGGTGGGAGGGCTACAGCTCTGGGTGGGAGGGCTACAGCTCTGGGTGGGAGGGCTACAGCTCTGGGTGGGCTACAGCTCTGGGTTGGAGGGCTACAGCTCTAGGTGGGCTACAGCTCTGGGTGGGAGGGCTACAGCTCTGGGTGGGAGGGCTACAGCTCTGGGTGGGAGGGCTACAGCTCTAGGTGGGCTACAGCTCTGGGTGGGAGGGCTACAGCTCTGGGTGGGAGGGCTACAGCTCTAGGTGGGCTACAGCTCTGGGTGGGTGGGCTACAGCTCTGGGTGGGAGGGCTACAGCTCTAGGTGGGCTACAGCTCTGGGTGGGAGGGCTACAGCTCTGGGTGGGAGGGCTACAGCTCTGGGTGGGAGGGCTACAGCTCTGGGTGGGAGGGCTACAGCTCTGGGTGGGAGGGCTACAGCTCTGGGTGGGAGGGCTACAGCTCTGGGTGGGTGGGCTACAGCTCTGGGTGGGAGGGCTACAGCTCTGGGTGGGAGGGCTACAGCTCTAGGTGGGCTACAGCTCTGGGTGGGAGGGCTACAGCTCTAGGTGGGAGGGCTACAGCTCTTGGGTGGGAGGGCTACAGCTCTGGGTGGGAGGGCTACAGCTCTGGGTGGGAGGGCTACAGCTCTGGGTGGGAGGTCTACAGCTCTGGGTGGGAGGACTACAGCTCTGGGTGGGAGGGCTACAGCTCTGGGTATGTAAACTACAGCTCTGGGTGGGAGGGCTACAGCTCTGGGTGGGAGGGCTACAGCTCTGGGTGGGAGGGCTACAGCTCTGGGTGGGAGGACTACAGCTCTGGGTGGGAGGGCTACAGCTCTGGGTGGGATGGCTACAGCTCTGGGTGGGAGGGCTACAGCTCTGGGTGGGAGGGCTACAGCTTTAGGTGGGAGGGCTACAGCTCTGAGTGGGAGGGCTACAGCTCTGAGTGGGCTACAGCTCTGGGTGGGAGGGCTACAGCTCTGGGTGGGAGGGCTACATCTCTAGGATTGTAAACTACTGCTATGGGTGGGAGGGCTACAGCTCTGGGTGGGAGGGCTACAGCTCTGGGTGAGAGGGCTACATCTCTAGGATTGTAAACTACTGCTATGGGTGGGAGGGCTACAGCTCTGGGTGGGAGGGCTACATCTCTAGGATTGTAAACTACTGCTATGGGTGGGAGGGCTACAGCTCTGTGTGGGAGGGCTACAGCTCTGGGTGGGAGGGCTACAGCTCTGGGTGGGAGGACTACAGCTCTGGGTGGGAGGACTACAGCTCTGGGTGGGAGGGCTACAGCTCTGGGTGGGAGGGCTACAGCTCTGGGTGGGTGGGCTACATCTCTGGGTGGGTGGGCTACAGCTCTGGGTGGGAGGGCTACAGCTCTAGGTGGGCTACAGCTCTGGGTGGGAGGGCTACAGCTCTGGGTGGGAGGGCTACAGCTCTAGGTGGGAGGGCTACAGCTCTTGGGTGGGAGGGCTACAGCTCTGTGTGGGAGGGCTACAGCTCTGGGTGGGCTACAGCTCTGGGTGGGAGGGCTACAGCTCTAGGTGGGAGGGCTACAGCTCTTGGGTGGGAGGACTACAGCTCTGTGTGGGAGGGCTACAGCTCTGGGTGGGAGGGCTACAGCTCTGGGTGGGAGGGCTACAGCTCTGGGTATGTAAACTACAGCTCTGGGTGGGAGGGCTACAGCTCTGGGTGGGAGGGCTACAGCTTTGGGTGGGAGGGCTACAGCTCTAGGTGGGCTACAGCTCTGGGTGGGAGGGCTACAGCTCTGGGTGGGAGGGCTACAGCTCTGGGTGGGAGGGCTACAGCTCTGGGTGGGCTACAGCTCTGGGTGGGAGGGCTACAGCTCTAGGTGGGCTACAGCTCTGGGTTGGAGGGCTACAGCTCTGGGTGGGAGGGCTACAGCTCTGGGTGGGAGGGCTACAGCTCTAGGTGGGCTACAGCTCTGGGTGGGAGGGCTACAGCTCTGGGTGGGAGGGCTACAGCTCTGGGTGGGAGGGCTACAGCTCTGGGTGGGAGGGCTACAGCTCTGGGTGGGTGGGCTACAGCTCTGGGTGGGAGGGCTACAGCTCTAGGTGGGCTACAGCTCTGGGTGGGAGGGCTACAGCTCTGGGTGGGAGGGCTACAGCTCTGGGTGGGAGGGCTACAGCTCTGGGTGGGAGGGCTACAGCTCTGGGTGGGAGGGCTACAGCTCTGGGTGGGTGGGCTACAGCTCTGGGTGGGTGGGCTACAGCTCTGGGTGGGAGGGCTACAGCTCTGGGTGGGAGGGCTACAGCTCTAGGTGGGAGGGCTACAGCTCTTGGGTGGGAGGGCTACAGCTCTGGGTGGGAGGGCTACAGCTCTGGGTGGGAGGACTACAGCTCTGGGTGGGAGGGCTACAGCTCTGGGTGGGAGGGCTACAGCTCTGGGTGGGAGGACTACAGCTCTGGGTGGGAGGGCTACAGCTCTGGGTGGGAGGGCTACAGCTCTAGGTGGGAGGACTACAGCTCTGGGTGGGAGGGCTACAGCTCTGGGTGGGAGGGCTACAGCTCTGGGTATGTAAACTACAGCTCTGGGTGGGAGGGCTACAGCTCTGGGAGGACTACAGCTCTGGGTGGGAGGGCTACAGCTCTGGGTATGTAAACTACAGCTCTGGGTGGGAGGGCTACAGCTCTGGGTATGTAAACTACAGCTCTGGGTGGGAGGGCTACAGCTCTGGGTGGGAGGGCTACAGCTCTGGGTGGGAGGGCTACAGCTCTGGGTGGGAGGGCTACAGCTCTAGGTGGGAGGACTACAGCTCTAGGTGGGAGGACTACAGCTCTGGGTGGGAGGGCTACAGCTCTGGGTGGGAGGGCTACAGCTTTGGGTGGGAGGGCTACAGATCTGGGTGGGAGGGCTACAGCTCTGGGTGGGAGGGCTACAGCTCTGGGTGGGAGGGCTACAGCTCTGGGTGGGAGGGCTACAGCTCTGAGTGGGCTACAGCTCTGGGTGGGAGGGCTACAGCTCTGGGTGGGAGGGCTACAGCTCTGGGTGGGAGGGCTACAGCTCTGGGTGGGAGGGCTACAGCTCTGGGTGGGAGGGCTACAGCTCTGGGTGGGAGGGCTACAGCTCTGAGTGGGCTACAGCTCTGGGTGGGAGGGCTACAGATCTGGGTGGGAGGGCTACAGCTCTGGGTGGGAGGGCTACAGCTCTGGGTATGTAAACTACAGCTCTGGGTGGGAGGGCTACAGCTCTGGGTGGGAGGGCTACAGCTCTGGGTGGGAGGGCTACAGCTCTAGGTGGGCTACAGCTCTGGGTGGGAGGGCTACAGCTCTGGGTGGGAGGGCTACAGCTCTGGGTGGGAGGGCTACAGCTCTAGGTGGGCTACAGCTCTGGGTGGGTGGGCTACAGCTCTGGGTGGGAGGGCTACAGCTCTAGGTGGGCTACAGCTCTGGGTGGGAGGGCTACAGCTCTGGGTGGGAGGGCTACAGCTCTGGGTGGGAGGGCTACAGCTCTGGGTGGGAGGGCTACAGCTCTGGGTGGGAGGGCTACAGTCTGGGTGGGTGGGCTACAGCTCTGGGTGGGTGGGCTACAGCTCTGGGTGGGAGGGCTACAGCTCTAGGTGGGCTACAGCTCTGGGTGGGAGGGCTACAGCTCTAGGTGGGAGGGCTACAGCTCTTGGGTGGGAGGGCTACAGCTCTGGGTGGGAGGGCTACAGCTCTGGGTGGGAGGACTACAGCTCTGGGTGGGAGGGCTACAGCTCTGGGTGGGAGGGCTACAGCTCTGGGTGGGAGGACTACAGCTCTGGGTGGGAGGGCTACAGCTCTGGGTGGGAGGGCTACAGCTCTAGGTGGGAGGACTACAGCTCTGGGTGGGAGGGCTACAGCTCTGGGTGGGAGGGCTACAGCTCTGGGTGGGAGGGCTACAGCTCTGGGTATGTAAACTACAGCTCTGGGTGGGAGGGCTACAGCTCTGGGAGGACTACAGCTCTGGGTGGGAGGGCTACAGCTCTGGGTATGTAAACTACAGCTCTGGGTGGGAGGGCTACAGCTCTGGGTATGTAAACTACAGCTCTGGGTGGGAGGGCTACAGCTCTGGGTGGGAGGGCTACAGCTCTGGGTGGGAGGGCTACAGCTCTGGGTGGGAGGGCTACAGCTCTGGGTGGGAGGGCTACAGCTCTGGGTGGGAGGGCTACAGCTCTAGGTGGGAGGACTACAGCTCTGGGTGGGAGGGCTACAGCTCTGGGTGGGAGGGCTACAGCTTTGGGTGGGAGGGCTACAGATCTGGGTGGGAGGGCTACAGCTCTGGGTGGGAGGGCTACAGCTCTGGGTGGGAGGGCTACAGCACTGGGTGGGAGGGCTACAGCTCTGAGTGGGCTACAGCTCTGGGTGGGAGGGCTACAGATCTGGGTGGGAGGGCTACAGCTCTGGGTGGGAGGGCTACAGCTCTGGGTATGTAAACTACAGCTCTGGGTGGGAGGGCTACATCTCTAGATATGTAAACTACTGCTTTGGGTGGGTGGACTGCTAACTACTTTTAACAGGCCTGTAGATCACAAGTACTAAAGTTATTTTATGCCAACTATGCAACTTACACTACGTTGGGTTTGAACATAGCAATTCTAATTTCGGAACAAATCCGCTGATCAGCGTTAAGTGGAAAAAAAAACATCAGAGCAAATTGGTTTTTCCCCAGACATATAATCCATTCCTACTCAACATTAACACGTGTATCAGTGTCCGTGTTTCCTAAATCCTCAGCGGCACAGATTAAGTTGGAATTTAAATTTAAGCCATTCCAATTTGGATACATCTGGAGAGTGATGAAACAAACTTTGATTTGACTTTCAAACTTTTGATTTTGTTTTACTCTCTCAGCACTATGATATAAAAAAAAATAGAATTTACAAAAAATGCCTCTCAAAATATCAAATTTCGTGCCAGCACGATTCACAAGCAGATTTAAACATTTTGTTATTTATAATATGCAATCGAAAAGAAATCTGATTTACGTAGAAGGATTAACTGTTTTATTCTTGCCATAAGAAAAAGTTGTATTGTGATATGAAAAAAAATTTCAGATTAAGGCGAATGACTTTTTGCAATTTGATGTGCATTCTTGTATGTTGACAAAACTCTAAAACAGATGTTCTATCGTAAAGTAAAATATAGTTTTCTGTAATACCTCAAGGCTACTTGTAAACTATATTTTCAAACAATATTTCCTAAACTACTTAAAGTGTAAACTTGAGGTAAAAAAAAAAAGGTGTCTAAAACAAAAAGTCCTAACAATTGGTCTAATGAAATAGATCTAAACTAAAAGGTTCTAACAGTTTGTCTAATAAAATAATCAAAATTTTCTTGTAAATTGTTATAAAAACCTATTGCATTTTAAATCATTTTTCAACAAATACACGATAAATATCATGGCTGAACCCACACACATATAGGCCAAAAGTAAGATGTTTCTACTATGTCTAGACCCACACACATACACGCCAAAAAATAAACAGATGTTTCACTATGTCTACACCCATACACATACTCGTCAAAAGTAACCAGATGTTTTCACTATGTCTAGACCCACACACATATAAGTCAAAAGTAAGATATTTCCACTATGTCTACACCCACATACATATTGGCCAAAAGTAAACAGATGTTTCCACTACAGCTACACGAAGTCATTATGTTATTAATACCATGTGAGACTTGGAGACAGAGACTTCTTAAAGAACTTTCGACCGAAAGGGTGGCATTGGAGACAATAAAACACACACTCAACACAGTCGGGAAGATAATTGCTGAAACCCCAAGCTTCTCGTGGAGTTAAGAGGACTAAGTCAAGTCACATACTATTAACGCCAGAAAAGGTAAAGAAATAGTATGTCGCATACTTGAAAGTTTAAATAAATTGTTTGCGTGAAAGTAGGTTAAATTTGAATAAATCAGTTTTAGCGTGTAGGGGTGATGCTAACACGGCAACACTTGGCGCAGTGGCGTAGCGAGGTTGGGTGTCACCCGGTGCGGCACTTAATGGTGTCCCCCCCCCCCCCCCCAGAGGCGTAGCGACCCTTCCCGGGGACAAACTTTCAAATTTTCGATTTGCACCCCCCCCCCCCTCAAACATTTGATTTGCACCCCCCTCAAACATTCGATTTTCACCCCCCTCAAGTTTTTCTCTATATTTTGCTATTTTTTGCTACGCCTCTGACTTGTCGTAAGGCCTGCCAGTAAAGGTCACCGGCCAGGGCGAAAGAGTTCTGAGATGAACTTCAAGGGCCAGCTAGATGGAGGTATTCAGCTGTTGTCAGGCATGGAAAAGGATGAGCACTGCCGTGTGACACTTAGTCCAAGCCACACCACATAAAATTACTATCAAAGTAAGGAGTCCAGGCCCTTGAAATTAGATGCTTACGCAGACACATGCAGATTTCACATGACCAATGGAGAGGTCCGGGAAAGGGCCACTAAAGCGAGTGGTCCCTTTGCTAGTCTACTAAGCATAGTTAAAACAAGGAAACTGAGATGGTGTGAGCATGTCACACTAGCCAACCGCTTATCCAAAACAATAATACAGGGCCCGGCGCCAGGTGGGAGAAGGTTGGAAAAGGTTTGTGAACTGAGGATTATATCAGGGTTTAGATTGCGAACTGTTTGTTATATGATATACATTCGGATTTCTACTTTGGACTTTACCAAACCTATCAATACATTATATACAAAATGTATAGCCTACGATACGTAATCAATTTGTTGTTTTAGTTTTCGGTCATGCAGTAGAAGAGAACTGCTTGAAATA
Organism: Physella acuta; assembly: GCF_028476545.2. Lineage (NCBI taxonomy): Eukaryota > Metazoa > Mollusca > Gastropoda > Physidae > Physella > Physella acuta. The sequence continues at coordinate 355,514 of NW_026731940.1, read as the reverse complement.
GTGTGAACCCTGTGATAATTTGTTTCAATCTTGACTGGTGTTTATGCCCGGGGAGATGCTATAGAATATCAACGTAGAACAAACAACACATGTTGCTTAGACGGAAAGCGAGTTTTACCTATACTATATTAATACTATATACTATCTATCTATATATATAATTCTCTTCTGGGAGCCGTTAGAAAACAAGCTGCAAGCGCCTCCTTGCAGTCCCCTCTCTTTCTCTCTATCACTATCACTACCACCCCCACCACACCCCCACATTGTCTGGTGAGCTGTGGTCACGCTCAATATTTACATTTTACAATCATAGAGACGGGTTTGGTGACGGCTATTAGGGGCAGATAATTTAGTTTGAAACGATTTTAAACTTAGAGGAGGTAACTAAGAGGAGGCTGCTTTCACATGGGGGGGGGAGGGGGGTTTAGTGTTTTTAAGCAAATATTTTCAGTGGCAGCATTGGTACTGTCGAATTCACAAATTATAAATTACTGAAAAGTAGAAAAAAAAAACTACTAAATAGCGGCGTATGATACGCAGCGGGTCGGCTCGTAATAATATATTAATCAAAATTCAAGTTTTCTATCGACTTTCCATCCAAACCTATGCCATCCTCACTCCTTCTCATTTATTCAGAGAGATCCCTTATGTACTTGAAATATTCAATACAGTAATAGTGAAATATTAAATACTGTAATACTGACTTCAAAACTGTAATTCTTAACTGTTAATTACTGTAAACGTCATTATGTTTTTATTCTTGTTTTTTAAATTGTCGATAAGAACATAACTATATTAGTTAAATTTACTAACACACGTAACACCCAGTAATACCTCAGTATTTTGCTAAGTGGTGCATTGCAGTTTTTAAAAACCTATCCCATCACTGGCGAACAGCCGATTAAATCTACCTACAGTACTACACTTGAGGCGCCAATAAATTTATACAAATCGTCATTGAAAAGCTTAATTGTAGATAAATTGCTTGGTGGTTGTTTTTTTTTCGGTTGTCTTAATTTTTATCAAGAGCTGTTGAAAACATTCAAACACTTCAAATGAATTAGGACGCGAAAAAAGGGTTAAAATTGTCCACAGCTTGATGATTAGAGATTAAGCCGGTAGAGTTTCGGCTTAGAAAAGAAACAGATTGCTGGAAAACAAAAAAACAAATCAATCAATATTTTAGTCCGTTTAAGCATACTCAAATTACACGAGGTGTTTTTAAAAAGGGTATTTAAGCTCTATAATAAAACTCAGTAAGTCACAGATACGCTTTTCTTAATCAAAGAAAAGCAAAGGCCCAGAATTTCTAATATCTGTGGTGTTGAAATTCAATTGTTAACATTTCTGGCGTCGTTTGCGAGACTTTGTTTTCTAGAATCCACTAGTCCAGTTTTGACCTTGACCACACGATGTTCCTGCTTACCTGGTTGCCTATTCAGGCATTAATTTTTCAGACGGTCTGCGGTCTCAGTTTAAACCTAGGTAAGACATAATTAATCATACATGTAACATCTTAATAGATTCTTACATGTTATCTATCTATATATATAATTCTCTTCTGGGATCAGTTAGAAAACAAGCTGCAAGCGCCTCCTTGCAGTCCCCTCTCTTTCTCTCTATCACTATCACTACCGCCCCTACCCCACCCCCACATTGTCTGGTTAGCGGTGTTCACTCTAAATTTTTACAAAGCTAAATGTTTACACATCGAAGAGCCGTACAGCCGGGTTTCTATTAGGGGCAGATAATTTAGTTCGATTTTAAACTTACAGGAGGTAACTAAGAAATAACTAAGAGGAGGCTGCTTTCACGGGGGGGGGGGGGGGGGGGTGTAGGGTCGGGGTTAGGGGAAAGTGGGGGGGGGGTTAGTGTTTTAAAGCAAATATTTTCAGTGGCAGTATTGGTACTGTCGAATTTACAAATTATGAATTACTGAAAAGTAGAAAATAAAACAACTAAATAGCGGCGTATGATACGCTGCGGGTCGGCTCGTATTTAATAACCAGTCAGGGCAAATCATAGCGTGAAGAGGTTTATAGAAAGTTTTATTGATGGTAGTTTTCAATACGTTATCCAGATGGTTAATAAAAAACTTGATGGCTTGTAACTTCCAACACGTTTGCGATAGCATTTGCTTTTGTGTTTGCGTTTTCATTTATCTTATTTGTGTTTGCGTTTGCCATATCATTTGTATTTTTCTGTGTTTGAGTTTGTGTTGCGTTTTGCTTCTGTTTGCGTTTGTGTTTGTGTTGCGTTTAAGTTTGTGTTTGCGTTTGAGATTGTTTTGCGTTGTGTTTTTGTTTTTTTTTCTTTTGAGTTTGCGTATTTTGTTTACGTGTGTGTTTTCGTTTGGGTTTGTTCTTGTGTTTGTGTTTCGTTTTTTATTTCGTTTTTTTTTTGTTTGCGTTAGTTCCGACAGTCATTCCTTCATCACTTTAAAAATTTTTTTTTTTTTTTTTTAGAAAGAATCAAGTTTATTTCGTAGTTAATATTGTCCAATTTATTCAGCAGCTTCTGCTGTCAATGTCTTTATGAAAGCTTCTTTCTTTTATGCAACACGTGTCTTGCGCTGGGCATTGGATAACTTCACACGGTTCCACCTCTTCTTCTGAACTTCCTTTTTAGCAGCTGACTTAGATTCAGGGTCAGCTCTAATGGCTGCATGTGCTTTCTTGTACATTTCCTCAACCTTAGTTCCTGTAATTCCATTCTTGATGAACTAAGAGAACTGTCTCTTCTAATCTTCCTCATCATTTTCCTGAAGCTATTCCATGTAGTTGGACACAGTCATGCTTTCCAAAAATATGATCACGGTGGGGCTGAGCATTTTAAGCTTTGGATTTTTGTCATACCCAGTTAAACGGCGTGTGCTGTGCGGGATATCAATTCCACAATCAGCAGCCCCCTTCAAAGCTCCAAAAACTCTAGCACCAGTTGTTGTGCGCACCAATCCAACATCTAGATAAGCACGGAATGCACATGGAGCCCCATTAACATCCTCGGCATTGAATTTTCTCCATTTGCTTCCACTTGTCCCTCATAAGTTTGGTCCAAGTTAAGCTTCTTCAACAATATCCTGGCTAGTAGAAGACATGTGCAATAAGCAACGGCATAGTTGGTTCACACCGTATCAAGGTAATTCGTGAGAATATGCAGCACATACAATCAAATCACCTTCGATATGAGCATAGACTATATGGCATATGATATCTTTGTTGGTAAAAGAGACAATCATACGATACTTTGGAGTGTTGTATTTGTTCTAATCTTTGAAAATAAGGCGTTTTCTGGCATAGTAGTCAGTAACTCCTTCTCCTCATTTTGAAATTGACCTGGAACCTTTTAAAGTAGGCCTTGTTCTGAATCACCTTGACAACCCCAGTTGAGCAACTCTACCATCTCTGTAGGTTACTGTGATATTTGCCATCTGACAGTTCATGTTATCTTCTGCTTCAGTTTTCCTCTATACACTTCACCGGTTGAAGTTTCACAAGTAACTATGTGTCCTTCTGCCTCATGTAGCACTTTAATAGGTACTCCAATCGACATCTTAATTTATTTAACTCAATGATGTATATTGAGAATTATTTTTAAATGCACATTACGTTGTGATTACATGGATCTGTTAACTGCCTTTTTGCCGGTTTCAAACAAAAACAAATAATGGCGAAAAACAGGAAACATTATCCTTCATCACATGCCGTGATTTTTCTTGCATCGCATTGTCTTATCACAGTTAATAGGGTAGGGTCTATTTAATTAAGTATAGACTTGAATTTTTTTATAGTCGGCAAAGTTTTTACTCTTTTGCATACGTCAACAAAAGAACGTGAAGAAAATATTAAAGACACGCTCATTCCTAAAACATTAAGCGGATCATTATTAAATAGTACTTTTGCTGAGATTCCTAAAAAACTGGATTCATTTTAATAACAATAGTGTCGAATAAAACTAATCAATTGAAATATTTAGTAATTATAACATGGGAGGTAATTTAAAAAGATATGCAATTTAAATAATTTTTTTATTCCTACCGCATCGATTATTATGTTACGGTTAATAATTATAATTGATTAATGTTACGATTATTTATATTATTTTCTAATTAGTCGGTACAGAGTTTTTTTTAGTTTTTATTTTATTTCTATGATCACTATTTGTTTTAATTTTTATTTAAACGGATGTGGGAAAGGTCTTTCTGGACACGGACGGGCAGGAAAGCGTAATTCAATAAAGTGTTTGAGTTTGCATTTTGTCTGCGTTTTTGTTTTCTTATGTGTTTGTATTTGTGTTTTCGTTTGCTTGTTACGTTTGGGTTTGCGTTTGCATTTGTCTGCGTTTTGTTTGGTTTTGTGTTTGTATTCATGTTTGCTTTTTCGTGTATCATTTGTGTTTGGGCTTGTGTTTGTGTTTTTGTTTTTGTTTGATTTTGCATTTGAGTTTGTTTGCGTTTTTCTTTTGCATTTGTGTTTGTGTTTGCGTTTGTCTTTGCATTTTCGTTTGCATTTTAGTTTAGCTTGTGTTTACGTTTGTGTTTGCGTTTTAGTTGAGTTTGCGTCAGAGTTTGCGTTTGCGTTTGTTTGCCTTTGTGGTTTTTTTTTGCTTTTGCAATGGTGTTTGGGTTTGTGTTTGAGTTTATGTTTATGTTTGCGTTTTTTTTTTCTTTTGCGTTTCCGTTTGTGTTTGTGTTTTCTTTTGTGTTTCCGTTTGTGTTTTTTTTTCAGTTCTCAATTTGGTACATTAAATTTTTTTTACCGTGGCGAAGCACGGGTATATATATATATATATATATATATATATATATATATATATATATATATATATATATATATATACATATATATATATATACATATATATATATATATATATATATATATATATATATATATATATATATATATATATATATAAAATCATGACCTGTCACACAAAAATTCATCAACATAAAACAACCGTAGATAAGAACATTATATTTTTTACCTGTATCTTTGAGTTGTGTAATTCTATTTAAAACATTACCTTTAATTTTAGCACCAGGTCCAAAGTTCAGTTCATTGAATATTCCTACCAACAAGGTGCAATCTTTAAACACCAAAAATGGTGAGTAGCGATTGGAATAGAGATTTAGTTCCTTTTAAGACAAGACTGTTGCAGCATCTTCAAATTGAAAGAATAAAATGCTAACGACTAGTTATTTCAAGTTATAAATAATTATGAAATTTCATAAAGTAAATAAAATTATTTTTAAAATGTAATTACAAATTTGAAAATAAATTGTGTTCTTATTAGATTTGACCAACTTAATAACATCCTTAAATCAGGCGGAATTAAAAAAGGGTAAGTAGTATTTCATTTAGCCTACCATTTGCGAAGCAGGAGGTGGGGGGTTAAAACCCCTTCCCCCCATTGGACCACTCTGTAAATCAAAATTACTATCATAATACCACTGTTACTTATTATAATCTATTTCTGAATCATCATATATGTATTGTTGTATATGTATGTTTAGAACAGTCATCTACAACTGTCGCTATGTACACTCTTAGTTGGTTATCCCCTCCTCCTCCACCTCACCATCTAAAACGGGACAGGCCGAAATGGTGTAGAGCGACATTAATGTCACATGTAGGTATCCGCTGGGTAGGATAATTGATCTAAAGTGACCGGACAGTGGTGAATAAATACCCCCCCCCCCTCAACACCCCCTACCCCAACCCCCCGAACTGATCTGTTAAGTACATTTTGGAATACACACAATGAGGTACCAAAGTACCATGCCGTCAGAATCCTAGCTTTTGAAACATGTAAAACTCTGTATATTGTTTTTGCAATTACAAGTAAAAACGTAGGCGATCAATACATTTCATTATGTTAAAAAATGATCTTTAAAGAACACAATAAACAGTAGCTAATTACAAAAGAGAATCATTGGAAATGCAAGACCAAAAATTTAGATATATGCATGCTATTATTCAGAATGGTCTAACTATTAGACTTTGTTTTATTATTAGATAGAAAAGTATGATTTTATTTCAAAAACTTTCATTATGTTGTAATATTGTAGCATTTATGATGACAATATATTTAATTCTGATTGTAGACAACATATTTTTGTAAAACCAAATATTGTTAAGATACTTTATTACATACTAAAATAATTATTGAATTTCTTTACATTTACAATTAAATTTGTTGAAATATACATATATTAAGAGAGTGATGATTTCCCATAGTAAGCTTGTCTTAATTAATATATCATTATGTCCAATAGCTTTTTACATGGATTACATGAGAGATTGTGTTGTGTTCATTGTTTTTGATTGTATTGTGTGTATATTGTGTTTAGTTTTTTGTTTAGTGATAAATTGTTTTGTTTTGTCGGCCTACATTGTGTGTTTTTTTCTTATTTGTTCAGAGTACTACTTTCAGTTTATTTTACATCATTGCGAAGCAATGACATACAGCTAGTAGGCCTATACAAATATATATATATATATATATATATATATATATATATATATATATATATATATATATATATATATATGTGTGTGTGTGTGTGTGTGTGTTTGTGTGTGTGTATAATGATGGAAAAAATTGAACCTCCTCCCCCCCAAGAGACAATCCTAGCTACGCCACTGCATCCTACATTAGATTCTAAACGTATACCATGTTTAGGAGTATGTAATTCATATCTATTGAGTAATTGCTAAATCCAAATAGATTTATATTTATACTCATAAACCATTAAACAGATTTAGAATGATTTACTGTCAGATTTGAACTGGATTATCTGTTTGCATAAATTTAAATATGTAAGCCAGATTTAGAAATCATAGCTTGTCCGATTTGCACTTTTTGTGAGATTGACATTTGCATATCAGATTCCACTGTCGTGTTTATGATACTATGGCATGTTTATTTGTAATACGAGGCCGACACCAGCACGAAGACTTGCTAATTCAACTTAGCAGAACAGTATTTTTGTGGGGTTGAATTTTCTTTAGCTGAATGTTATTAAGACCCCCACCTTAATCGGACGCCGTGGACTAGTGTAGTAGAGCGCTAGACTGCTAACCCGAAAGTCTCGAGTTTTAATCCGGGTCCAAGTCAGTAGATCGTCCCTATGTTCACCCAGCTCTGATAGGTACCTAAGTAAAGGCGGTTGGGCAAAGTGCTGGAAACACCTTCCCCTAATATACCAAGATCAAGAAACATGTGAACTCTACTTCATCTGCCCAATGGATTGCTAGGTCAAAAGAGGATTCTTTACTATATTTTACGGGTGAAGGGAAGGGGGGGGAGACTTGAGTTTCCGTAACGAGTAACACCCGACCTAATTTACGCCATTGTGGTAGGTCAAGTTGTTCTTTCAGGCATCTTTTCGGAGATGAAATAAAATTTATAAAGGAAATATAAAAAATGTAACCCCCCCCCTTGAAACTTCACTCCAAGAGAAAAAAAGTAGGAAAGTAACACTCCTTTCAGGGTTTCTTCCAGACTTTTTCTCCGGGAGAGGTCTCGATATTTGGGGGAAGGGGGGGGGGAGCGGACAACATTTTCCGGTGGGGGGAGGGGCGGACACTGGTAAAAGTATGTTTTCTATACAAATTCTATTTCGTTCAAGGGAAGGGGGGCCGTAGACTTTCGTCGGGGGTGCGGAGACCCCCCCCCCCCCCATTCCGCGAAGAGATGCCTGGAACTCCTGCACTGACTCCTATACACACAGACGTTTTAAAAGTTCTTTTTTATTGGGGTATTTTTTCTTACTTAGTTTCACAAAATATTACATCATTTTTCTGTTTTCTACACGCAATCAACATGCCCGTATCACTTTGAATGTAAACAGAGAATTCGCTGTCAAAGGATTTTGTTAATGGCGCCCGGACTGCATCACCCGACACAAGTAAGTTTTGATGACAAAAACCTCTAAGGGGTCATCCATAAATGACGTCACGCTTTTTTACGATTTTTACCTCCCCCTCCCCTCCGTCACACGTCGTCACAAAAAGCCAGACCCCCCCCCCCTAAAATGATGTGACACCTCAGCCTACAACCACACCCACCCCTCAAAATTGCTGTTGAATTTTTTTTAAACAGCTATTTTTTTTTCCAAAATCTTGTCTGAACTCTGTCAAAATAGAGTATTTTAGTCAATTGCTATTACAATTTATTAAAACAGTTTTCCAAAACGCAAAATAACGTCTAAAATTCGTTTTCTAACATTGCTTTTTTATAATGCAAAAGTGTGACGTCGCACCATCTGAACCCCCCACCCTCCCCCTCATCACACACCGTCACAAAATTACGGACCCCCCCCCCTCCCCCCTACGAGTGTGACGTCATTTATGGACGACCCCCACACAGCGTATAATCAAAACCTGATTAAATCAACTATTGATTGATAACATGACTCGGTTTTAATCAAATAAATACAATATACAAAGCCTTGAAATGTCTGCTATTATGACTTTACGTTTAGTAGTGTTTATTTTTAGAACCATAAGCTTTGAAATATCTACTTTTTACATAAAGAGCTTTGACGTTTCTGCTGTTATTGGTATTGATATTTTAAATTGTAAACTTGGAAAAACCATCAGTAAAAGCGAATCAATATCTTTGAAGTGCGTATTGTTCAGTTTGAAATCTCATATTTTTTTCTTGTTTCAGACCTGGCCAGTCTACTGAACTCGCTAGGTAACAAGTCACAAGTCGGTTCACAAACAGGTACAAACATCCAAGTTTGTTTTTACAACTATTACTATTAACTAGTTATAACTTACACGGCCTACATGAACCAGTTTTCATAAATTTTCCTCGCGGGCAAGGTAAAAAAAAATCGTCACGAACAAGTGCTTTCTGTTATCCAATAGCATTGATTTTAAAAATAACTTTAAAACCAATTCATTCAAACCTCACATTACAAATTGACGAGGTTAACTTGCTTGATTAAATTCGCGGTCGCATACAGAGCACCACCCACTGTTCTAAAAACTAAAACCATTAGCAAAGTACACGACGAAACAAACATCAATACCTGCCAATTTTTGTTCAACAAAAACGAACAGAAACCCTCAAGGTCTAATTTCTATGAATCAGCTGCTGAATGGATTAACGGGTACGTGGCTGACTTAGTTATTTTTACGCTCTTCTCTTCTTAATCCCGTTGGTGTCCAAGACACATAGCGGCAGATGACGTAGAGTTCATATGATTCCTTGGCATGGGCTTATGAAGGGATAGTGTGGTCAGCACTATGCCCAGCCGCCTTTGTATTCCCTACTGTAAGTTAGGTACATATCAGAACTGGGTGGACTCAGGGGCGTTCCACTGATTTGAACCCATATTCAAACTCGAGAATTTACCACTAGCTATCTACCTCTAGGCCACGCCGTCCCCTATTTTTTACATTAGGTCTCACTTTAACATTTAAGTATGAAACTGACAGATCCTGAGGCGTAGCGACCCATTCCGGCTCCCGGGACGAACACACGTATGTGCGCCCCCCCCCCTCCGCCATTTATATAAATAATTATTCATGTTACTGAAAAAGCGCCCCCCACCTCAGTTGGAAAAGTTAGTGTTACTGTTTACCAGTCACTATCCCGTAAAGGTTTTAATTGTGGTGCCACCCAATTGATGAAGAAAACAGTTACATCCAGTTACAGTTAAAGCGCCTTGTAATCTAGACGTTTACATTCGAAAATTTGACTGTGATATTTCAATACCCCAGCACTTTTGGCACCCCTTAAGGGCGGCCGCCTCACCCGCCCTTTCCTAGCTACGCCACAGGACAGATCAAACTATTTTTCTGGCTCACAGACTGACAACACTAAGGCCAAACTAAATACCAACAATTTGCACGAATTGTTAAAAGCCAATAAGTTCAGTGGTTACATTTTTTTTTTAAATCCGTGTATAATTTTTAGAAAAACAAATAAATTGAAATCACTGTAAAAAATTAACCACAATCAACTACAAGTAACTAAAATACACATCAAGAGTAATACACTACTTTGTATATGATTAGCCAGTTTGTTTTGCGGGTTAGGGCAAAGATTAAAATAATAAATAAGGTCATAGTGGGGATTAGGGTAGGGGTTAATACTACGCCCAGTGCAAAAGATCAACGACACGTGCAAGAATATTTCAACGACGCGGTCTATGGAGCTGTTCACATGTACGTAATATTTAGCGCTCCTGTCCTGAATTCCAACCAATATTCGGCGATAAGTTACAGAGAAAATTTCACGCTAAATCTACCTCCGATCCTTACCAAGCTAAAATCAAAACAATTTTCTTTCAAATTTCCGTTCAGTAATGTTGGCTACCAGCTGGGGTCAACATCAAACGGATTGACAGGTCGGTGAATAGATTGCAGACGGCATTTTCCTATACGCTCGACTTACAAACTGTACATTGAAGGTCCCTACATTACTAACAGGGTAGTTTAAATTGCAAATAAATGACAGCCATTTACGTTAAGCTTACACACATAAAAGTTAGGTTTTTCGTTTTTACACAAGTTTTTAAGCGTTTTATTTTTACACTACTTTTTATTTTATTTTAAAAATGGTTGCACTTCGCGCATACACGTGTAGATACATTTATTTCCGGTTAAATGGCATCACTAATCAGTAATAGGAGAGCTTTTATCAACTTTAAAATGCAAAATATACTGGCTTCATATACGAAGAATATATTCCAGAATGAACAGTCAAGTTTTAACACATATTCGCCTTTGCTTTACTCGTATTCGACCACACCGTCCCATTTTAAGACCTAAGTTGCACTCTAAATGTAAAGAAATATATGTTTCATACTGACAGGAAATTCTCAGCGTAAATAGCCCACAAGCAACACCAGTAAATTGTCAGTTTTATGACTTAGAAAATCTTTATTTTTGCTTACCGTTCAAAGTTTGTCTTTCTGAAATATCTTAGTGATCAAAAAGTCATTTGTGTTTGCCCTATTTCGTCTATTTTACATGACTGTAAAATCTAGTGTTTTTTCTAGGTTTGTTGAAATTAAATTAATAACACTACTAAAAACATTTGGTATTATTAATCATCGTGGTTGATTATACAGTCATTATTTCAAATCAGTATAGCAATTAATCGAAAATATTATTTTGGATTCTGTCTTATCAAGACTTGGTCAGCTTACTGGACGGTGTGAGAGAAAAAAAAACAGTTGATTCAAAAACAGGTTGGAAAATTCCCTTATAAATGAATGCAAATTCATGGTGTATTATTAACTTAAAGGAACAAAAAAAAAATGAATTAGTAGCCTATTTATAAAGTACAGTTGGACATAGTAAGGGAATCAGCGAAACTCGTATGGATATCCGAGCTGCTAACTATTGAAAAACTTGTTTTTGTTTGTCAGATTTGATGCAGTTAATAAACTCAATAGAGGATAAACATAAAAGCGACTCTAATACAGGTAAGTATTTATTCCTTTGTTTTTCTTTTTCTTTAATGTAGTGAGATCAATACCTGATCAAACAACGAGAATTTAATTTTTGGCTTAGTTCAGCAAAGAGATTAAAGTAATAACGAAGCTCACGGTATTTTTTGCTTCCATTTTATGTGTTTTTTATTCTTCTCTACCGCATTAAGATCTGAGTGAGGTAATCAAGAGCTTGAACAGCCGCGTTGATGCTTTGAATCAGGGACTCGATAAAACAGACTCGCCAACAGGTACCAGCTTTGTAGCCTCGGGCTGGCTGTAGATCTTGACTTTTGCCTCAGGGACATTCGTCCAAAAATTAAAATCTGCCTGAAGTTATTTCTAAAAACGACACTTTCACAAAGCACATTATCTATATGTAATGTTCCCTAAACACATTATTCATAAGTAATGTTTTCTAAACAAATTCATCCGTAAGTAACTGCCCAAAAACTTAGCAAAAAGCATGCTTCACGAGAACTGTAAAAGACTAATTAATTAACCAACTTACTATTTAAATTTTACAAAATGAAGACTTTTGAAAATTACGTACTAACTTCTTTTTTTAAAAGCCTATTAAACATGATTATTCTTTTTTCTTTGATCTTTTCCAAAAATACATTAAGAAATTACTCACAAGTGCATGTTTAACTGAACTATTTATCGTTTTCAGATTATTCATCGATTATGCAGCTTGCCTCGGCCAATACAAGTAAAGATCTTTATATAATATTCATAGTTTGATTTGATGATTTTAAAAGTGTTTTTAAATTTAACATATTAACGTTGTTTGTAAAACAATAACATCTTTTTAACGTAAAAAAATTAACGTGATTATGAACATTTCATAAAGATAATAAATATATTTTTATTTAAGTTATCTTTAATTTACCCATTACTTAATGTGTATATCTCATACAAATTTATAATAATTACAGAACAAAGCAATTTACTCAAACTAAAAGATCTTTTGAATGATCCTACGACAGTAAATACGGGAGATAAAAGTCTACTAGGTAAGTTCTACAAAGCCTACTTGTGTCAATTCGGACAACTGTGGTTTTTTTAAATTTATGAACCTTTTATTGTGTTCATGATGAACATGATTGATCACTTCTGACATATTTGGTCGATTTGGACATGTTTTGTTTATGGTCAGTATGAACCTGTTAGATCAGTTGGATAGTTCGGTCAACAATTTGATCATCCTCGCTTTCAACAACTACGTTGGGAGTCTTTCGTCGTTAAGTCTGCATGAATCTTTACATTTGATACAGCGATTGATGCGTTAGATTGAATGTCAAATGTCATGTAGTTCCTAGGGCTTGGCCAATTTGACGGTGTGTGATAAGTCTAAACGGTGGTGGTTGATGTCCAATCTTACGGTGTGTGATAAGTCTAAACTGAGGTAGTTGATGTCCAATCTTACGGAGTGATAAGTCTAAACTGTGATGGTTGATGTCCAATCTGACTATGTGATAAGTCTAAACTGTGGTGGTTGATGTCCAATCTTACTGTGTGTGATAAGTCTAAAGTGAGGTAGTTGATGTCCAATCTTACGGAGTGATAAGTCTAAACTGTGATGGTTGATGTCCAATCTGACTATGTGATAAGTCTAAACTGTGGTGGTTGATGTCCAATCTTACGGTGTGTGATAAGTCTAAACTGAGGTAGTTGATGTCCAATCTTACGGAGTGATAAGTCTAAACTGTGATGGTTGATGTCCAATCTGACTATGTGATAAGTCTAAACTGTGGTGGTTGATGTCCAATCTACCGGTGTGTGATAAGTCTAAAGTGAGGTAGTTGATGTCCAATCTTACGGAGTGATAAGTCTAAACTCTGATGGTTGATGTCTAATCTGACGGTGTGATAAGTCTAACCTGAGGTGGTTGCATATCCTATTGTCAACCATTAGACCGATCTTCAGCCAAGTACCGAGGGTGTCAAAACCGATAGTTGGTCAATAGAGACTTCATGCCCATCAAATGACCAATGGTCAGTCTGGAATATAAGTACTCGCAATATGTTTAGTAATTTTTATCCTTGCACCTTGAAAGGAAAATTAGAGCAACTACATCTAATTTCAAGGCGCCAGCTCACTTGCAACCCCAGCACACTCCAGCCCCAGCACACTCCAGCCTTAGCACACTCCAGCCTTAGCACACTCCAGTCCCAGTACACTCCAGCCTTAGCACACTCCAGCCCCAGCACACTCCAGTCCGAGGACACTCCAGTCCCAGCACACTCCAGTCCCAGCACACTCCAGTACCAGCACACTCCAGTCCCAGCACACTCCAGTCCCTGCACACTCCAGTCCCAGCACAGTACAGTCCCAGCACACTCCAGTCCAAGCACACTCCAGCAACAGCACACCCCAGTCCCAGCACACTCCAGTCCCAGCACACTCCAGTCCCAGCACACTCCAGTCCCAGCACAGTACAGTCCCAGCACACTCCAGTCCCAGCACACTCCAGTCCAAGCACACTCCAGCCACAGCACACTCCAGCAACAGCACACTCTGGCCACAGCACACTCTAGCCACAGCACACTCCAGTCCCAGGACACTCCAGCCACAGCACACTCCAGCCACAACACACTCTAGCCACAGCACTCTCCAGTCCCAGCACACTCCAGTCCCAGCACACTCCAGTCCCAGCACACTCCAGTCCCAGCACATTCCAGTCCCAGCACACTCCACTCACAGCACACTCCAGCCACAGCACACACTCGAGTCCCAGCACACTCTAGCCACAGCACAATCTAGCCACAGCACACTACAGCAACAACACACTCCAGTCCCAGCACACTCCAGTCCCAGCACACTCCAGTCCCAGCACACTCCAGTCCCAGCACACTCCAGCCACAGCACACTCCAGTCCCAGCACACTCAAGCCACAGCACACTCTAGCCCCAGCACACTCCAGCCACAGCACACTCCAGTCCCAGCAAACTCCACTCACAGCACACTCCAGCCTCAGCACATTCCAGTCCCAGCACACTCCAGCTGCAGGACACTCCAGCAGCAGGACACTCCAGTCCCAGCACACTCCAGCCACAGCACACTCCAGTCCCAGCACAGTCCAGCCACAGCACACTCTAGCCACAGCACACTCCAGTCCCAGCACACTCCAGCCACAGCACACTCCAGTCCCAGCACACTCCAGTCCCAGCACACTCCAGCCACAGCACACTCCAGCCACAGCACACTCCAGCCACAGCACACTCCAGTCCCAGCACACTCTAGCCACAGCACACTCCAGCAACAACACACTCCAGCCACAGCACACTATAGCCACAGCACACTCTAGCCACAGCACACTCCAGCCACAGCACACTCCAGTCCCAGCACACTTTAGCCACAGCACACTCCAGCCACAGCACACTCCAGCAACAGCACACTCTGGCCACAACACACTCTAGCCACAGCACACTCCAGTCCCAGGACACTCCAGCCACAGCACACTCCAGCCACAACACACTCTAGCCACAGCACTCTCCAGTCCCATTACACTCCAGTCCCAGCACACTCTAGTCCCAGCACACTCCAGCCACAGCATACTTTAGCAACAGCACTTTCTAGCCACATCACACTCCAGCCACAGCACACTCTAGCCACAGCACACTCTAGCCACAGCACACTCCATTCCCAGCACACTCCTGCCTCAGCACATTCCAGTCCCAGCACACTTCACTCACAGCACACTCCAGCCACAGCACACTCCACTCACAGCACACTCCATCCACAGCACACACTCGAGTCCCAGCACACTCTAGCCACAGCACAATCTAGCCACAGCACACTCCAGCCACAGCACACTCTAGCCACAGCACACTCCAGCTGCAGGACACTCCAGCCACAGCACACTCCAGTCCCAGCACACTCCAGTCCCAGCACACTCCAGCCACAGCACACTCCAGTCCCAGCACACTCAAGCCACAGCACACTCCAGCCACAGCACACTCCAGTCCCAGCAAACTCCACTCACAGCACACTCCAGCCTCAGCACACTCCAGTCCCATTACACTCCAGCTGCAGGACACTCCAGCCACAGCACAATCCAGTCCCAGCACACTCCAGTCCCAGCACACTCCAGCCACAGCACAATCCAGTCCCAGCACACTCCAGTCCCAGCACACTCCAGCTGCAGGACACTCCAGCCACAGCACACTCCAGTCCCAGCACACTCCAGCCCCAGCACACTCCAGTCCCAGCACACACCAGTCCCAGCACACTCCAGTCCCAGCACACTCCAGCTGCAGGACACTCCAGCCACAGCACACTCCAGCAGCAGGACACTCCAGTCCCAGCACACTCCAGTCCCAGCACACTCCAGCTGCAGGACACTTCAGTCCCAGCACACTCCAGCCCCAGCACACTCCAGTCCCAGCACACTCCAGTCCCAGCACACTCCAGTCCCAGCACACTCCAGTCCCAGCACACTCCAGCCCCAACACACTCCAGCCCCAACACACTCCAACCACAGCACACTCCAGCCACAGCACACTCCAGCCTCAGCAAACTCCACTCACAGCACATTCCAGTCCCAGCACACTCCAGCTGCAGGACACTCCAGCTGCAGGACACTCCAGTCCCAGCACACTCCAGCCACAGCACACTCCAGTCCCAGCACACTCCAGCCACAGCACACTCCAGCCCCAACACACTCCAGCCCCAACACACTTCAGCCTCAGCACATTCCAGTGCCAGCACACTCTAGCCACAGCACACTCCAGCCACAGCACACTCCAGTCCCAGCACACTCCAGTCCCAGCACATTCCAGTCCCAGCACACTCCAGCTGCAGGACACTCCAGCTGCAGGACACTCCAGTCCCAGCACACTCCAGCCACAGCACACTCCAGTCCCAGCACACTCCAGCCACAGCACACTCTAGCCACAGCACACTCCAGTCCCAGCACACTCCAGCCACAGCACACTCTAGTCCCAGTACACTCCAGTCCCAGCTCACTCCAGCCACAGCACACTCCAGCCACAGCACACTCCAGTCCCAGCACACTCCAGCCACAGCACACTCCAGCCACAGCACACTCCAGTCCCAGCACACTCTAGCCACAGCACACTCCAGCAACAACACACTCCAGCCACAGCACACTCTAGCCACAGCACACTCTAGGCACAGCACACTCCAGCCACAGCACACTCTAGCCACAGCACACTTCAGTCCCAGCACACTCTAGCCACAGCACACTCCAGCAAAAACACACTCCAGCCACAGCACACTCTAGCCACATCACACTCTAGCCACAGCACACTCCAGCCACAGCACACTCTAGCCACATCACACTCTAGCCACAGCACACTCTTGCCACAGCACACTCCAGCAAAAACACACTCCAGCCACAGCACACTCTAGCCACAGCACACTCTAGCCACAGCACACTCCAGCCACAGCACACTTCAGTCCCAGCACACTCCAGTCCCAGCACACTCCAGTCCCAGCACACTCCAGTCCCAGCACACTCTAGCCACAGCACACTGCAGCCACAGCACACTCCAGTCCCAGCACACTCTAGCCACAGCACACTCCAGTCCAAGCACACTCCAGTCCCAGGACACTCCAGTCCCAGCACACTACAGTCCTAGCACACTCCAGCCACAGCACACTTCAGTCCCAGCACACTCTAGCCACAGCACACTCTGGCCACAGCACACTATGGCCACAGCACACTCCAGTCCCAGCACACTCCAGTCCCAGCACACTCCAGTCCCAGCACACTCCAGTCCCAGCACACTCTTATTTTGTCCTCTTTTACTGACTAAAGTTTTCTTTAATTTTTTCCACATAACATTTGAAGACAATTATATTTTTTGTTGCACGACAGATTTTTCTTGTTTATGTAAATGTAAATGTTAATTCACGATAGGGATGCACTTATTTTGTTAAAGGGCTGAAAGAGACTTGGTGATGTCATTTGGGAAACGGGCATACTACGATTACCTTTCAGAAATAGGATGGGAGTGGGGTTTTAATACGGCTTAAATTATGGTAATCTATTATTTTAAGCTGAAATTCTCCGCTAAAGCATTGTATGTATTTAAAATCGACCACAGGTTACTGTGCTTCGTGTGTAAAATATTAATCCGAAATATACTTCGGATTAAAACAATGAGTATTTGGCAATTTGCAATTGAATATCGATAACAAAATATAATAAAGACAAAAACATTGGACAATTACTTTTTTCTCCTTTAGTACATTTGGAAAGTAAAGTTCTGGTCCTTGTCGGAAGACCCTTAACAAGGCAGAAAATGTATGTTTTGAATACATTTTAAAGACCATATCTTTTTTTTTAAATATATGTCACGAAAGAAAAATTGTTTTTTTTAAATATTGGATTGTGTCTAAATCATTGTTTCTTTCAATCATCTTTCTCCGAGTGGGAGGGGGGCTAAAAATTTCTGGGGGAGGGGGCGGACACTGGTTAAAGTTCATATTTTCTATAACCATTATATTTTTTAATTTGGTACGTGGGAGAAGGTGCCCCTCCCCCCCCCCCCCCCCCCCCCCCGAAGAGATGCCTTAAAGAAACTCTGATCTAAAAGCTTATTAAACTTATGAACTAAACCTATAGATTAGCCGAGTGTTGAGATTTTAAAGATTGATATTCAGGTAGTGATGCATTAGGGTTATCCACACTTAAAAGTTGTTCCGACTTCTAAACCATACAGAGGTACTTATCTATTAAAGGCCCAACAGTACGTCCATTTATCATTGGCTATTAACCATCTAGCATAATTTCTTTTGGACAGGTTTGAATGGACTTTTGGGAGCCAGCAGTGATCAATACAAGAACACCGGCGACAATGGTGGTCTTTTAGGTCTTGGAGGTGGGCTTTCAATCTCCAAACCTTAAATTTTTTCATGAGAACTTATGAAGTTTCTTGTATAACTCTTGTTACATCGATACTGAACTTTTTTTTTAACATCAGTGTTGGGCAGATTTTAAAAATATTTTTGTCATCAGTAGCCCCATTCAAATAATTCACAATTAAGTTATAACACTTTTTATTCTCTAAAATATTCATTGCCAGATCTAAAAATAATGGAATGATTTCTTGCACTTTAAAATATGTTTTATCTTAAATATTAAGCGCATCAAATAACAAACCCCAAATCACAAAAGTAGTTTTTATTGATTCATCCCTGCTTCAAACACATTAAACGTATATTAATAGAATTAATGTAACACATACCACAGGGGGGGTTATTTACACCTCATTTGATTGCGGCCCCTGTGGGACCGCAACGGTTGATGTTATTTTTGTGCTCTTTGGTGAGCAATGTTTTCCCGTGTTTCCCATGTCATGTGAGCTCTGGAACTCTGTGTAGTTGCGACCGTGTCCACTGGCATTAAGACTCCAGGCTGCGGATGGCCAGGACAATTGCTGACATGGACATTGAATAACGGGTTGTACATAGACTTAATGAATGGCTATATATCTATGTACATGCAATAATGTACTATTCTGTGTAATTCTGTGCATGCAATAAATAAGGACCCAGAAGCAAACAGCGTCGTTGGTTTTGTTGTCTCTCAAGATCAGCCCGTTAACACACTACACCTCAGTGGGTGATCATTACATCATATCCTCACTGAGGTGATGTTAAAGTAATATCAACGATCAAAATTAAACGTGGGATATGTATAGGTTTCTGTCGCAGCTTGCCAACCAAGCGTGTTGTTGTTGTTTTTTTCATTCAATATACTTACAGAGTTTTTTTTTAATAAAATACTATATAAAATGGATTAAAATATTTATTTAATCCGATTAAACGGTAATCAATGAAGTTTTCTAGTTTCAAAATGCGTTTATTTAAAATTTATTAAATCAAACAACTCTGTTACAAAATACATTGGAAGACTAATCGATTCTTTTCTCTCTCTCTCTCTCTCTCTCTCGCTCTCTCTCTCTCTCTCTCTCTCTCTCTCTCTCTCTCTCTCTCTATCTCTCTCTCTCTCTCTCTCTCTCTCTCTATATATATATATATATATATATATATATATATATATATATATATATATGTGTGTGTGTGTGTGCGTGTGTGTGCATGCGTGCGTCTGTGTGTGCGTGTGTGTGCGTGCATGTGTGTGGTGTGTGTGCGTGGGTACATGCGTGCGTGAGTGTGTGTGTGTGTGTGTAATAGGATGTGCACTATAAGTGAGGGTTTTGCGTGAGTTCTTTTGTCAGCCTAATGCTACCCTAATTTTGTTAAACACAAGTTAGCGATTACTATGTTTTTAGAATTTCTTCAAATTAATCTTAAAAATTGACAAGTATTGATTTACTGATTAAAATGTGCTCTGTAATTATAAAATCTGCTTCGTTTTAGTAAACAAATCTGACAAACGCTGTCCCCAAAAAGTCATATAAAATTTGACATTTGTATTTTTTGGTTTTTTTAACAACTTTTATACAGTCTCTCTGAATACACAACATGGTATTTATATCACAACAGGTCTGCTGGGCTTGGGAAGCACCAACACCAACCAGGAAACAAGGAATAAAGGTATTGACGGTGGTATTCGGTTATTTTTGTATGAGATCTGGTCACGGCGTATAACGAGAAGGCTAAGCTGCAAAGTACTAGGCCCATCTAAATGTACTTATTTACTTTCTCGTATGTGTGTGTGTGTGTGTGTGTGTGTGTGTGTGGCAGTGTGTGTGTCTGTGTGTGCCTGTGTGTGTCTGTGTGTCTGTGTGTTTCTGTGTGTGTGTGTTTGTGTGTGTCTGTGTGTGTCTGTGTCAATGTGTGTCTGTGTGTGTCTGTGTGTGTCTGTGTGTGTCTGTGTGTGTGTCTGTGTGTCTGTGAACACGATAACTTGAGTACAGTTAAACCAGGCTGATGAAATGTTATATATAAGTATTATATCAAATTTGTATTTCTTTATCAACTTTTCAACAATTTCCGGTAACCCGAAGTGGGACTTAATCTACTTTTAGTTTTTCAAAAGTGTATAATTTGAATTCTGTTTCAGATAGATAAATTAAATTTTATAAGTAAAAGATCTAATTTTCTGCCCTCTGTCAAAGTTTGAGTAATTTCTGTTGACCGGAAGTAGTAATTTACGCTATTTCCGATTTCTCAAAAAAAAAACTCTTTTTAATGTATAAAGTACTAATAATATTCAGTATTATTATACACAGATTTTTTGGCGTTCACTTGGTGCGCAATTCTTTTTTTTTTGCGAGATTATATTCTATTTAAAAAGTTTAAGTAATTAAAAATTGATTTTTAAAAATTAATAAAAAACGTGTTAATAACAAGCGTTAATATAAATTCACTAAAAAGTAGAAAAAAAAGAGTTTCTTTAAATATATATATTAATACATTACTATTTAAATAACTATAAAAAAAGCGTGGGCCACTTTAGAATCGATTGGATATCTTTACTAATATTTAGGAAGAGACCTACGCCTTTCTTTACGGTAATTTAAATAGTAGTGTTTTATTTATTTTCTACTTTTTAGTGCATTATTACATAAAAGATTGTTATTAAAATGTTTTTATGAATTGTTTTAGTATTTTAAATTTTTAAAATTTACAATAGAGTTGCATAACTAAAAACTATGCGCTTCTAATGAGCGTGATGACGCGTGTCTAATAGTGCGGAATAGTTTGATGAGATAGCCTACTAATTTGGACACAATTCATAAAAATTAATCAGGCATCCAATTAATTAAAATTTAATGTCATGTTGCATTGTCTTCATGTCTTGATCTCTGTGCCAACGTTGAAACAAATCTGTCAGTTAGAAGTGTCCGAAGTTTCTCTAGTGCGTTTCGATCTAGACAGACTGACGACTGACGACAGAGGAAATGAGTTAAATAAAAGCTTGTTAAAATCATTTCTATATCCTGAGTTGCCATCTCCCGTAATGTTATATAAGAATTTTCGAGAAAGTTTAGAGAAGATCACCCGCGGTTTATTTAACTTTATTTGAAGGTAAAAAAATTTTTTTTACTGTAATGGATTACTTGTACAATAGAACTCGTTCTTCGCGAACTACTGATAGTGTTTTAAAGCAAAATAGTTTCAGTCGCAGCATTGGTAGTGTCGAATTTACAAATTATGAATTACTGAAAAGTGGAAAGTAAAACAACTAAATATCGGCGTATGCTACGCCGCGGGTCGGTCCTAGGTTCTTTGACCACCGGTGTTATGATCATAGGGGGTTTGACCATAGGGGGTTTGACCACAGCGGGGCTTTGACCACAGATGGGCTTTGACCATAGGGGGTTTGACCACAGCGGGGCTTTGACAACAACGGGCTTGACCACAGAGGGGGGCATAATATATAAAATTTAAAATAGAAATTATAAACTGATATTTTAATTTTAATTTATTATCCAATTAATATCATTTTTACATGTTTCCTGAAAGTCCATTAATAGAAATTAACATGTATTGAAATAGTCAAGAACGATATTTTAGTCTCCACATAAAGGCTGGTGCTAGACCTCATAGATTTATTTTAAATATGAATGGAACACAAATAATGCGACATATAACACGTTTCACAAATAAATAATGTAGATGTACTTGAAAATGGTAACAGGGCATTTCCCCCCTATCAATTACCCCCGGACATTTCCCCCGGGAGTAATTACCCCCCCCCCCTGTCAATTACCCCCCGCCCGTAGGACATTATCCCCCGGACAGGGTTAGAGTTAGGGTTAGGGTTAGGCTTAGGTTTAGGGCTAGGGTTAGGGTTAGGGTTAGAGCTAGGTTTTGGGGCTAGGGTTAGGGTTAGGGGTAGGGCTAGGTTTAGGTTTAGGACTATGGCTAGGGTTAGGGTTAGAGTTAGGGCTAGATTTAGGACTAGGGCTAGGGTTAGGGTTAGAGTTAGGGCTAGGTTTAGGGCTAGGGTTAAGTTAGGGTTAGGGCTAGGTTTAGGTTTAGGGCTAGGGTTAGGTTTAGGGTTAGGGTTAGGGTTAGGGTCAGGGCTAGGGCTAGGGATAGGGTTAGGGCTAGAGTTAGGGTTAGAGCTAGGGTTAGGGTTAAGTTTAAACCAATGTCTAGCGTTAGTTTTGGTTTTGTGTGAAGTTTTAGGCTAAGGTGGATGTTTAGGTTTTGGTCTTTTTCTTATGGCATGGTCAAAGCCCCTATGGTCAAAGCCCCTATGGTCAAAGCCCCTATGGTCAAAGTCCCTATGGTCAAACCCCCCTATTGTCAAACACCCTATGGTCAAAGCACATGCGATCAAAGGTCAGTGCACCCGCGGGTCTGCTCGTGATAATTAATTTAATATCAAGAAGATCCGAGTTTTATTATTGGATAATATTAGTTTTATAATACCAGCACGTATATTGGAAAACAATGATTTTAGACATATTGATATTATCGTTTAGTTTGAAAAGTTAATAGAATGTCACAAAAATGTGTATCACCAAAAAACAAGATAACTTTGCATTTTTTTATTGTATCCTATAGGACTGGTAGGCAACCTTCTAGATGTCCTGCTAAGCAAATCTCCAGTGAGTGCTAAGAACAAAGGCGAGACATTTGGTGAGATATCCCTTTATAATATATTTCAGTTAAAATCCAAGACCATCTTCTATTTGATAAAACGACCTATTTTATACCTTTAAATTGTCAGTTGTATTTTTCTCTTTAAAATAACAGCAAAAAAAAACATGCATTAAAATCGGGTTGACTGTGAAATACTTAAGTTATTTAAATATTTAATGTAATTATTACATCTTACAGGTGGGGACTGTTGCTGGGTAGGCACAATCATACAAAAAATACTTCCTTGTATATAATAAAGTTACCCTTTCAAACCTAGTGATACACGAGTCAAATGAAGTAGAGTTTACATGTTTCTTTGAACTCGGCATATAAAATGGATAGTGTGGTCAGTACTAAGCCCAGCCGCCTTTACTTTCCCTGCCTCAAGACAGCGATCCGAACGCGAGACGCAGCAGTCAGGTTAGCAGTCGTACGCTGTACCAATCCAACCACCTCTTCCCATTGGTATATAATAAATGGTTTTAATTTTCTATCTAGAACTAGGTTCGATTGTAGATTTTGGTAGAAACGGAATATTCCAAGATTACGGTGAGCTATTTGTGTGTTTAGCTAAATTTATATACTCATATATACATATATATATATATATATATATATATATATATATATATATATATATATATATATATATATATATATATACATACTAGCCGTCCCAGCCAGGTCATGCACTGGCTTCTGTGAAAAACCTATCTTTAAAGGACAGTGTTTATTAAGCAGCTTATACCCGGCATGGACGTTTGACAAATAAAGAAATAACCCTAAACCCAACTCTGACTTTAAACTTAACAATAACCATGACCAAAAAACCAAAAAAACCAAAACCAAAAAACAAAAGCAAAAGCAAACACAACACAAACGCAAACTAAAACACAAACAACCACAAACACAAACGCAAACACAAACAAAACACAAACGCAAACGCAAATACAAATGCAAACATAACACAGACACACACACTGAAGGAAACACAATCACAAATGTAACCACAAACAAAAACGCAACCACTAACGCAATAGCAAACACAAAAGTTTACACAAACACAAACACACATATAAACACAGCAGAAACACAAATACAAACACAAAAGCAAACACAAACTCAAACGCAAACACAGATACAAACGCAAGTACAAACGCAATTAATAATGCAGAACATAAACACGAATTTAATTGCAAACATAAACACATAGTGCTCACAGTATAGACCTTGGCGTCAAATCGCACCCTGCCGGGGCGCCGGTGGAACCATCTGATACAAATTATTAAACGACTATGATACACCGTCTATTGAACTCACTAAAGCGAACGTAGGCGTCATAGTGCTCACGGAAAGGTCCGGAAGACGCCCGGTTTCGATTTAGTTAAGACCATAGCAGTAGCGTACGCAGGGGGGGAGCAGGGGGAGCGGCCGCTCCCCCTCTGGCCATTTTCAGCAAAGTGGAGCCTTTTTGGAAACTTTTTAAACTCAAAGTTTTAAACAATGATATTTGTTAAAAAAAATATTTTTGGTCGGCACATCTATGTAAATCACAAGATTTCTTTTCATGCAGCAATTAAGCATTATTGTACTAGTCTAGTAGTGTCTACGTTTACAACAGCTGCATCAGTTTGCCATTCTAAAAATAACCATTATGATGCATTGCAATGTTTAAAAAACCTCTACGGGTAGTACCACTTTGCAAGAGGGGTGTTAAGTTTAAGGCAACTGTATAATGTATTTGCTTACGAATAATTGAATTAGAAAATATTATACATAAAACTTCACACACAATTACTTTAAATATACAGTTTGAATCGTGTGATTATTTTTTTTTTTAAATTACAATACAGAAACAAATACAACTGATGTGGCAACTCTATTTACATTTACTTATGAGCAAACTGCGTAGTGGTGGGGAAATTTTGACAAAGTCGACAACGTCACCACGATGAAGTAGTATTATTCTTACAGTTTGGGCGATAGTGATTACGATTACAAATTATATGAAACAGTTACAACCCCCCCCCCCCCACCCCATGGACCCTTCTGTAAAAAAATATTGTCATAATATTGTCACAATTGTGTAGAGCGACATTAATGTCACACCTAGGTATACACTGGGTTTGATAATTGACCTAAAGTGACCGGATAGTGGTGAATGAAGTTGACCCCCCCCCAACCCACCCCGAACTGATCCGTTAAGTACATGTAGAAAAACGCAAAATGATGTACCAAAGTACCATGCCGCCAGAAAATTAGATTTTTAAACGTAAGACTCTGTGAATATTGTTTTTGCAATTACCAGTAAAAGGTTTGTGATCAATACAGTGATCTAACCCATACCTATCACTATGTTAAAAATGATCTTTAAAGAACTCAAAGAAGCAGTAGTTAATTAAAAATATATGATCTGAACCAAAAGACGAAAATGTAGTTAAATGTAGGCTGTTATTTCGAATGTTTTCAATTGGACCGAAAAGCGTGGTTTTATACCAACTCTGATTTTAAAAACTTTCATTATGCTGTAATACTTTAGCATTTATGATGACGATATATTAAATTAGGTATATAGACAAAAACATTTTATAAACAAGAATAGTGTTAAACAATTTCATTATATTCTAAAGTAATTATTTATTTGTTTTGACATTTATAATTAAATGTGTAGATGTATACATATTTATATTAAGAGAGTAATTATTTCCCCTATTTCACTTGTCTTAAATAATTTCCCAGGAATTATTATATAAGAATTTTTTTACAAGAATTTCAAAACAGATTGTGTTACGTTCATTGTTTTTGGTTGTAGTGTGTGTATATATTTTTTTAAAGATTGATACAACTTTTGTTTTGTCGGCCTACATTGTGTGTTTTTTCTTATTTCTTCAGAGTGCTACTTTCAATTTATTTTACATCATAGCGAAGTAATGACATACAGCTAGTAATTATATATATATATATATATATATATATATATATATATATATATATATATATATATATATATATATATATATAATACACGTATATAGAACGTGTTAAAATTCGGCGCCTTTTTTTTTTGCTCTTTTCGCTCCCCCTACAACGAAAACCTGGATACGCCTCTGGACCATAGTAACCCTTCTTATTCATACTCTATCGAACTGTTTAAAACGAACGTAGGTGCTTTGGCGCTCACGTGAATGCCCAGAAGCCGCCCTGGATTCTATTAAGTCCACGACTATAGTAAACCTTTTTATTCACTATAATACCCTCAGTTTGTCCGCAAACCAAAAGATAGAAGTAAACATTGAGGACTTTTCAAGAGCGGGTTCTAAACTATTATTGATTAAAAATAATAATTATTAAACAGTACTTTCAGTGTATACAATAAATAAAAGGCAGTATTTAAAATTTCCGTGTTTTACCTACCACACACACACACACACATATATATATATATATATATATATGTATATATATATATATATATATATATATATATATATATATATATATATATATATATATATATATATATATATATATATATATATATATATATATGCCTTGTTCTATTATGATATAAAGTACTTTCAAAACTTTATTTTTATGTAATATTTTACTATCTATATTTTTAATATTTTATGTAACTTTGAGATTATTGCATATTTAATTTTGAGCATAAGTCAGGCATTAACGACCATGAACTCATACATCTTGTGTCCCATAGAGTTATGGGTTTTATAAAAATTCTCGGTGTATAAAATGTACCTCTCTGACAACTTGTATCAGGTCTGAACACAAGTCTGACGAGTAGTCTAAACAATCTATTCGGGCCAATCAAAGGAATTCTGTACAGTCAGTATATTTTTACACGTTTATGTAAATCATTACCGCAGTAAGATTCACGAATGTATAAATTATGTTTGTTGTTTCTGTTGATTAATTTATTGAATGAAATTCCTTGTTTTAATTTGTCCTGAAATTAATTACAGGTTTTTTTTTTAAATTTAAAGACATTTTTTAAAAATTGTTTCGACGACGGCTTATTAAAAGCCATAGTATTATGTGACCCCCCCTCCCTTCCCCACTCCCTACAAAAATTATAATCTCCTATTATTGATAATAGCATCAAACTAACAGAAACTGAATTTATCCAGTTTGCTGTGCTTCGTTCAGACAATTTTTCTCCGGGTGAGGGAGGAGGCATTTGAAATTTTCGGGGAGCGCATTTAATTTTCCGCGATTCAGACACTAGTTAAAAAATATATTCTCTATATAAATTATATACTTTTTTCTATTTCGTTAAGGGGGCGTGTACTACGGGAAGGGGGGGGAGTACCACGAAGAGAAACCTGAAATAAACTGCTATTCGGAAATTTACAATTGTTAAAATACTTTTCTAGCCTTGGAAGATATCTGCGCGTTGTACAACAAACTGCTGGGAAGTTCTGTGGAAGTGAATGTCAAGCTCAGACTACTACAAGGTGAGTCTTGACCACAGCGACCGTGATAAAAGGAAACTAGAAAGAAGGAGTTCAAACTAACTATTTTCATTAGCCGGTAATTGAGATTGGGGGTCCAGTAAAACCGAGTGATTCGTTTCTTGTGCAGGAGTTAACATCCAATGGAAATTAATCACAACTTTCAGACGACATGTAAAATACTTTAGAAGTCTTAAAAATCCACCACTTACTAATGAATAATAACATTGTTAAAGGTCTTGCGCATGCCTTGTTAACAGTGGCGTAGGCAGGGGGGGGTCATAACCCCCCACCCATAGACCCCTCGGTATATATATTTAAAGTATGAGGGGGGGTAGCAAATCGAAAGTTTGAGGGGGGGGGGGTGCAAATCGAAAGTTTGAGGGGTCGGTTGCAAATCGAAAGTTTGTCCCCGGGTAAAAATTGGAACCCCCCCCCCCCCTTGAGACGAACCTGGCTACGCCACTGCTTGTTAATACCTTTTTTTAAAAACAGTCAAGACAAATGTTTTGGGTAGTTGCGTCACAATAATGGAGGGGGGGGGGTGGGGCGCATAGTGTGACACCCGACCTAGTGACGCCAATGTTTGTGGTGGGTGATTAAGTTGTGGGGGGGGGGCAATGTTTAGAACGGTTATGAACCATTTTTAATAAAGGGATTTCTCCTAACTTTACATATAATTCCACGCATGAAAACCCAGACTTACAATCGAATTAGATGGTAGCAGTCACGCAATCACTCGATCAGTCAGATGAACTGGCATTCACAAAAGTTTACAAATCTCCACAAGTCTAGATGCTAGCTTTAAAAGAGTTTAAATTCAATATTTTAGTAAGTGCGGTGACTTTATTACGATTGAAAGGGACAAATATATATGGCACTATATGTCTTTTGAACTTAAATAATCGGCCTACTTTTTTAAAATGTTGACTTCTGTTTCATTTCAAGATGTTTTACTATTTATTTGCTTCATCCACAGCCATCAAACTGTTTTTGTATATCAGAGGCATGGACCTGTGTGACGGTGAGTAGGATAGCTTGTTTAAAGTGTTGAGCAAGTTTAAACTATTAATCTAACATTATCTGTCAGTTCAGTTATCGAAGTGAGCCATTGATTTGGTCATGGAAATAAAAAAAAAATCTTTAATCTCTTAAAACCAAGTATACAAATATTTGAAGTTATCTAATATTGATTCAAACATTCGGTGGTTAAAGAGTGTAAATGTTACATGTTAACCAAAGTTTGTTTTGAGGCAAAGCTTTTCAACGTAGCCAAATGTTTACACCCGAAAGAGCTTTGCATTTGCATTCTATGGGGAAAGTTACCAAGCTGCCATCGGTTACTTTTCAAAGGTACGCTGCGTTCCTACTAGTGCCAAATTGGCTCTAAATGACTCTTCTCCGCATTTTCAAGAAAAATGATGTGATTTTTGTATTTTCTCTGCGTTGCCGGGGTAATAGTAAGAAACTCATCTCTGTTTTACCAGAAGCAGCATCGGGACTCGAGCAAGCGTTAAGTTTGTGAACATCAATGTGTCGATGCTTTCTTTTTTGTGGAAGTGTGCAGAGGCGTAGCGACCCTTCCCGGCGCCCGGGGACAAACTTTCGATTTGCACCTTCCTCAACCTTTCAATTTGTTTTTCCAACCCATTTTGGCGCCCCCTATGGTCGGCGCCCGGGGACATATGTCTCCCCCGCCCCGCCCCCCTTGTTACGCCGCTGGAGGTGTGGACTTGCTTGGTTGACCTCTATTGCATGTTTTTGTTAAGTTTTGTAAAACATTATTAATATATGACTTGCTATTAGTAAATATTAATTTAAACACATACGTTAGAATATAAAAAATATTTAAAATATTTTATTAAATTCAATATGCATCTGTTAAACAATTAAAACTAAAAAAAAAATTAAGTCACATTCTAGAAACAAATAAAAGAAAAGCTTGAAAAATGCACCCCGAGCATACGAAAAATGAGCGTTAACAAAAGTTAAAGGCAAATTGAAAAGAATGTGGTGCAATAAAAAAAAGTGTGGACGTACCGTTTGTTTGTGAAAACTTTAAACCTATAGACCAGGGGTCTCCAAACTACGGCCCGCGGGCCGGATGCGGCCCGCGAGGTCCTCTCGTCCGGCCCGCGGAGATCTTTTTGTCCACGGAAAAAACGTTTGTTGGTGATGGCTGGGGAACTTTGCTCAGAAAAATCACGACATGCCTGGACGAAACTGGCCCCCGAACTGAAATTTGATATTTAATGCGGCCCTCGGACTGAAAAGTTTGGAGACCCCTGCTATAGACTATTGGGGTGGGGGGTGGTGGGGAGTTGCGAGGTTTTGCGAACTGCGTCACGATATCAAAATTAATAATTGATTTTGTCCAGGTGGCGTTATGTGTTTATGACCTGATTTTTTTTTGGGGGGTGATGGGGGGGAGTAGGTAAGTGTGGTGGTTAGTTGGGGTAGAGCTTTACATGACTAAAAGGGTGCAGACGGTGATGGATGGGGGTGTGGATTATGGGGACAAAAATACTTTAAAGAGAATATTGCAATAAGACTTGCTTTCAAAAAAAATTGAGCTAAAATTCAATAAGTAAAACTCACTTGTAATTATATTTAATCCCTAACCCTTTTTCCAATGTCACTCGCTGCAACAAATTTTGCTATAAAAAGACCGTGTGCGTTTTTCACGTCTGCAAAACCCAGCAGACGGATCTTGCCTCTGTTTGCTGTTCATCCCATCAGCGATCACAACTGTGCAGAGTCATTCTGTTCTTCAGTGTAAACAAAGTGATTTGGATCCACTTTAGCCATGAGAGTTTCTTGGCTGCTAGCCCTTGTGGCTGCAGCATATCTTCACTCATACACGACGGATGCAAAAGGCTTAACCGGCATTGGAAAGTCTGCTGATGACAAAGACCCCAAGGCACTTGGTTCACTCAGTACAAAGAACTCGGGTAAGCAGGGTGCTACATCGGACACCAAGCGAGACGATGGGTCAAACGATGACAAGAAGAATTCAAACAATGCGAAGAACACGGCGGGTGCTGCAAAGCCAACAGGTAAGCAGAACTCGCCCGAGACTGGCTCGAACAACAATGAGAAGAACAACGAGAAGGATAAAAACGCCCAGTCAGCGCAAACAGCTGCTTCTGCGTTTAAAAACGTTGGGAAGAGCAATGATCAGGACAAGAAAGATGCTGATAAGAACAAGAAAGGCAATGCCGTGGATTCGTCAAACACGAACGGTGGCACTGATAAAAATACTGGAGGGTCGAATGGCGGAGATAAAGACAACAGAGGCAAAAACGACGATGACGTCGAAGACATAATAAAAAATATATTTAAACCTGGAGACAAGAAGATTTCTGGTGGATCAGACAAGAAAGGCGGCAACTCTCCCGGTGGATCTGATAAAAACATAGATAAAGAAAATAAAGGCAAAAACGACGGTGGATCAGATAAAGATAAAGATAAAACTTCAACCAAAAACGGAGGTAAAAGAGGCGAGGGTAAAGGTGGATCAGATAAAGACAAAGATAAAACTTCAACCAAAAACGGAGGTAAAAAAGACGAGGGTAAAGGTGGATCTGACAAAGACAAAGATAAAGATAAAACTTCAACCAAAAACGGAGGTAAAAGAGGCGAGGGTAAAGGTGGATCAGATAAAGACAAAGATAAAACTTCAACCAAAAACGGAGGTAAAAGAGGCGAGGGTAAAGGTGGATCAGATAAAGACAAAGATAAAACTTCAACCAAAAACGGAGGTAAAAAAGACGAGGGTAAAGGTGGATCTGACAAAGACAAAGATAAAGATAAAACTTCAACCAAAAACGGAGGTAAAAGAGGCGAGGGTAAAGGTGGATCAGATAAAGACAAAGATAAAACTTCAACCAAAAACGGAGGTAAAAGAGGCGAGGGTAAAGGTGGATCAGATAAAGATAAAGATAAAACTTCAACCAAAAACGGAGGTAAAAAAGACGAGGGTAAAGGTGGATCTGACAAAGACAAAGATAAAGATAAAACTTCAACCAAAAACGGAGGTAAAAGAGGCGAGGGTAAAGGTGGATCTGACAAAGACAAAGATAAAGATAAAACTTCAACCAAAAACGGAGGTAAAAGAGGCGAGGGTAAAGGTGGATCGGATAAAGACAAAGATAAAACTTCAACCAAAAACGGAGGTAAAAAAGACGAGGGTAAAGGTGGATCTGACAAGGACAAAGATAAAG
Source organism: Physella acuta (assembly GCF_028476545.2). Classification (NCBI taxonomy): domain Eukaryota; kingdom Metazoa; phylum Mollusca; class Gastropoda; family Physidae; genus Physella; species Physella acuta. The sequence continues at coordinate 323,832 of NW_026731940.1, read as the reverse complement.
ACAAAAAAGGCAAAAACGACGGTGACGTCGAAGACATTATAAAAAATATTTTTAAACCTGGAGACAAGAAGAATTCTGGTGGATCAGACAAGAAAGGCGGCAACTCTCCCGGTGAATCTGATAAAAAGAAAGACAAGTCCGGAAGTAAAAAAGATAAAATTCGTGGTGGATCTGACAAGAAAGACGGTGGCTCTAAAACTGGGTCTAATAAAGATAACTTGATTAAAAAATTGCTGGATTTCGGTGGCACGAAGAAGTCTGACGGTAAATCCAAAAGTCCAAACACAAAGGACAATTCTAAAACCAAAAATAAAGGATCAAAAGATCATTCAAAAGGAGGTTCCAAAAAGAAAGGTTGGTATTATAAATAGTCGCGTTTAGTTATAAAGTACATTTCATCTGTGCTTTGTTTATTTTTGTAATCAAAGTGCCCCATTTATACCGGATAGTAAGGAGTTAACTAACTTTTTGAGAAAAGCATTTAATCCGAAGATTTTGTGGCCAGTGCAATGCCCAGCCATGTTTATAGATAATTCAGATACCCATCAGACGTGGGTGCCTACAGAGATGTCCTACAGATGCTAGTCAGGTAACCGAACTCGACACTTCCGAGTATACAAAAACTAAAGGTTGTAGGAAATATTAAACACCTCGACTACTTATAAAAAAAGAAAATATGTTAAGGAGTTATTTTGAAATCAGTAAATTAGGCTTTCATTAGTGCAAAAGAAGCTATATATATATATATCTGAACTTATCCTAGTATACACGTATTAACACTAAAATTACAAAAAAAACAACATCTATTTATTTACTGCCAGCTATATAAATAAATATATATTTGTCTTATACTTCTGTTTAATAGACATATATTTGAGACGAACTACATTTTTTTTCGTCATTTTTTTCAGCCTCTTTTTACTTTCTCGTATACGAAGTATATAGGAGGTATTGCAATCGTGCAAAAAAAAATCTAGATTTTCACAAATCACAACGTTGTACACCTCGCTGAGTCGGAAAAAAACATAGTTTTGTAATTTTGTCCGTATGTCTCTGTGTGTGTATGTGTTTGTCTGTAAACGCGATAACTTGAGTACCGTTACATCTAGATTAATGAAATATCATATATAAGTATTATATAAAATTTGTAGTTCTGTATCAACTTTTCAGCAATTTCCAGCAACTGGAAGTAAAACTTATTCTACTTTCAATTTTTCCAAAACCTATAGCTTGAATACTGTTTTTGATAGATAAATGAAATTTCACATATAAGTAAAAATTTATAATTTTCTGCCTTCTGTCGAATTTTGAGTAATTACCGACAACCGGAAGTAGTACTTTACGCTATTTCCGTTTTATCCAAAAACGTTTATGAATTTATTAAGTACTAGTATTCCACACTATTATACAATCATTGTTTACCGTTCACTTGATGTGCATTTATTTTTGCACATCGAGATGTTATTCTATCTTTTAAAAGTTTAAGTAATTAAAAATGGAATAAAAATCATGTCTATATCCCGAGTTGCCATCCCGGTAGTGTTATATAAGAATATTCGACACCGTTTATGGGAGATCATTCTCGGTTTACTTACTTTCTCGTATACAGAGTATAGAGAAAGTAATGTAATCGTGCATAATAAAGCGGGGAGATCACAGTTCTTTATAGTATTCCATTTTCGATTACAATCAGAGATAGTGTGTTATAAAACTGTAGAATACACTCAGATGGGCGTGAACCGTCAAGTTCATATGGAGAAATACGATAGATGGTGATGCATGTAGGAGAGGGTATCAAAGAAAGGAGGAGGGGTCTTTTGAAGCTATTTGTGTTAACTGATCATTTGACGTGTTTTACTTTAGGAGCAACGCTGAAAGTAGAACACTTATGCGTTAAAAATTAAAATCATTGAGAGAAGACATACTTTAAGACACCGTTTACTAAAAAGTTGTTGGCGATTACATTTCGATTCCTTCACTGAACTTATTGTAAATATTTGTATTTCCATAATAGAAGAAGTAAATAAAAGCTAGATATCTAAATTATGACCAGCATACTCAGTTTAATATTTAGTTACATTAATTAATAACAAAAACGTATCACGAAATTAGATGAAATTTTATAATTCAAAGGCCAAATAAATATTTAGGTTCCTTATTTAGTCAATAATTAGAAGCTCCACGCTGGTTTCTTCTCCAGATAACGACTGCGAGGATGTAAAGCTAGAGAGTGTCAACTATGAGGTCGCCACCAAACAATTCGACAAAAACCGCAAGATCGCGTCCGTCTCCCTCGTCAACCAGATTTCCCTGACGGTTTGTGCGCTTGGAAAAACATTCGGCTTTGAGGGACATAAAGCTTTTGTCAACGGAGGATGCCGAGGGACATTGAGGGTCTGCTATGAGCGTGACACAAGTGGGTCCAAAACTTCTTTAAAATGTTGCCAATATATATATATATATATATATATATATATATATATATATATATATATATATATATATATATATATATATATATATATATATATATATAGTGACCTACTTAGGTGTTTCTTTCTTTATATAATTTAGTTTCTTAGTTCAGTTAATCGACCTCGAGAGAGTTGTACGGTAACCTGAACTCCTCGGTCACCTGAACTCCTCCGTCACGTCATGTGATTGGATTTTAATTGGTTATTCCGATCCGTAGCAGATCCTCGACCAATGATCTTACGACATTAAAGATCCTTAGCAGTCCTAGACCAATGGTCTTACGACATTAAATTAACCTCCCTTGGTTTTGATCTTGTATATAAACCCGTGCACGGCAAGTCTCGGGGCAGCTTTTGACCCTAAATCCCGGACGAGCCCCCACTTATTATGATCGCCATCTGACAGCCGCAGATCAGGCGAACACCCCGGGTTCGTTTAATTGTAGTTATGGACAGAGATCCACTAGACAGTATGAACACAACAAAAACTACGTGGGCTCGTCAAAATGGTCTAGGGGAATAGACACGTAGAAATGATGTGACACAACTTGGCGTTACTGTCAACTACTGTTTAATTTGTGTCCAAGTATAAATAAATGACACTAGGGCAAGTTGTGTCACATCATTTCTACGTGTCTATTCCCCTAGACCATTTTGACGAGCCCACGTAGTTTTTGTTGTGTTCATACTGTCTAGTGGATCTCTGGCCATAACTACAATTAAACGAACCCGGGGTGTTCGCCTGATCTGCGGCTGTCAGACGGCGATCATTATATATATACTAGCTGCATCCCGTGCTCCGCCACGGTAAATCTTTTTTAAATGTACCAACTTTGGAACAGAGCAAAACAAACAAAAACATAACACAAACACAAACAAAACACAACCACAACACAACACAACCACAACACAACACAACAAAACAAACAAAAACATAACACAAACACAAACAAAACACAATCACAACACAACACAACCACAACCACAACCACAACCACAACCACAACGACAACACAACCACAACATAACCACAACACAACACAACCACAAACACAACCACAACACAACCACAACATAACCACAACACAACACAACCACAACACAACCACAACACAACACAACCACAACACAACCACAATACAACCACAACACAACACAACCACAACACAACCACAACACAACCACAACCACAACACAACCACAACACAACCACAACACAACACAACCACAACACAACCACAACAATAGAATCACCAACGAACAACACGCTTTTCTTAGGCATCCGCGCCCAGAGAGAGCCTTTCCAGCATTCTCTATACTATAATTCTAAATTTTCACCATCTGTTAACACCGAAAAACAAAAACAAAAAAATAGTGATTTTGAGAGATCATAGTCTAATTAGAAAATAATGTAAATAATCTTAACATTTTTTCTATTTTACTTAACATATAATAATCAATGTGGAAGTAATAAAAAAAATTAACTTAATTTATTGAGAGTGAGTTGAATATTTAAAAAAAAAACATTTTCCCATACGTCCGCGCTCAGAGAGAGCCTTTCCATTATTCTCAAAAAGTCTAATTTCACCATCTGTTTTCATAACACCGAAAAACAAAAGCAAAAAGATAGTGATTTTAGAGAAATCATAGACTAATTAGAAAAAAAAAAATAATATAAATAATCTTAACATTTTTCTCTTTTAATTATGAACATTAACATATACTAATCAATGCGGTAGTAATACAAAAAAGATTAACTTAAATTATTGTTGAGATAAATATATTTTCAAATTACCTCCCTTGAAAAAAATTACCACAAAAAAAAGTTGAATTAATTAGTTTTTTCGACCTACTTTTATGGAAATGTATCCATTTTTTCTAGGAATATAAACTAAAATTATATTTGACATTGATCTTTTTAATATGTTTTAGCAATGTGCGAATATTTAATATTTTCATAACGTTATGCAAAAAAGTAAACACAGTGTCATTTATAAAATAGCTCTATGCCGCTATATAAACAAACCCTACTCTAACACTTATAATAAGACACTGCGGTGCACTGAAAAGCACAACATGGTGCGTAGTTTACTTTTATAGTCCCAAAATCTATAGCGATGACGGACGGAAGGAAGGAAGGAAGGACACGCTCAGCCCGCTTATATTATACTAGGCATACTGCCTAGCTTCGCTTAGGTTTTCAAAAAAGTTAAGAAATTGAATGATTAATTAATAGGTGATTGGCTGTTATGTTAATGCTTAGGGCCTAAATTTATACAGGGGTACTTTTATTGTGCCCATAAATTGATGGAATATTCGCAAACTTATTACTCGCAAGGTTATCAGAACTGAAAGGGCTTTCATAAAAATTATTAATCAAACATAATATTAAATTACTTTTGCAATTAATTTCACAATTTCAATACAATACAAAACTTAATTTTTAACAAAATATCCATTTAAAACAATGCTATACATTATGAGTTTTGTTTTTTCTTAAAAAGAGTATACAAAATATTAAAAAATTGTTACATTAAAAAGTTACCGCCCCTGTTCATAGACCAAATAACCAAATCTCGTATAATGAGAATTTCAATCGCAGTCATTTTTAGCCCTCTTCGAGGGCTTTGATGCTGACCAACAGTTTTTCCATACGGCCCAGTCATCTATAGAGGTGTATGCAAAAAATTAGCCAGTTATACAAAGAGTTAGTACCCTAAAATTTGTATAGAATTTACCCTGTTTTCCCCATAAAATACAAAGATTATATAGGGAAATACGACTGGTCAGTTTTGACCCATTTCCCGATTTTTCCCGGACATGGTGAGTTTTTTGTGACACCCCAAGGCGTTCTCCTACTACCTCACAAAATATCAAGGGGGGTCGTCGGAGGAAATTTTTTTTCGTAATAGAGCTCATATAAAGAGAATTTCACTCGCGGTCACTTTTTAGCCCTCGTCGAGGGCTTTGAGTGTAACCGACAGTTTTCCCTAAAGGTCAAGCCATTGACCTAGGAGCATGCAAAAAATTAGCCAGATATACTGAGCTTAAGTACCCTAAAGTCTGCGTTGAAATGACCCTCTGTTTTTCCCATAAAATACAAAGATTATATAGGGAAATACAACTGGTCAGTTTTGACCGCTTTACGAAGTTTTCCCAGATATGCCGAGTTTTTTGTGACACCCCTAGGTGTTCTTCTACCACCTCACAAAATATCAAGGGGGGTCGTCGGAGGAAATTTTTTTTCGTAATAGAGCTCATATAAAGAGAATTTCACTCGCGGTCACTTTTTAGCCCTCGTCGAGGGCTTTGAGTGTAACCGACAGTTTTCCCTAAAGTTCAAGCCATTGACCTAGGAGCATGCAAAAAATTAGCCAGATATACTGAGCTTAAGTACCCTAAAGTCTGCGTTGAAATGACCCTCTGTTTTTCCCATAAAATACAAAGATTATATAGGGAAATACAACTGGTCAGTTTTGACCGCTTTACGAAGTTTTCCCAGATATGCCGAGTTTTTTGTGACACCCCTAGGTGTTCTTCTACCACCTCACAAAATATCAAGGGGGGTCGTCGGAGGAAATATTTTTTCGTAATAGAGCTCATATAAAGAGAATTTCTCTCGCGGTCACTTTTTAGCCCTCGTCGAGGGCTTTGAGTGTAACCGACAGTTTTCCCTAAAGGTCAAGCCATTGACCTAGGAGCATGAAAAAAATTAGCCAGATATACTGAGCTTAAGTACCCTAAAGTCTGCGTTGAAATGACCCTCTGTTTTTCCCATAAAATACAAAGATTATATAGGGAAATACAACTGGTCAGTTTTGACCACTTTACGAAGTTTTTCCAGATATGCCGAGTTTTTTGTGACACCCCTAGGTGTTCTTCTACCACCTCACAAAATATCAAGGGGGGTCGTCGGAGGAAATTTTTTTTCGTAATAGAGCTCATATAAAGAGAATTTCACTCGCGGTCACTTTTTAGCCCTCGTCGAGGGCTTTGAGTGTAACCGACAGTTTTCCCTAAAGTTCAAGCCATTAACCTAGGAGCATGCAAAAAATTAGCCAGATATACTGAGCTTAAGTACCCTAAAGTCTGCGTTGAAATGACCCTCTGTTTTTCCCATAAAATACAAAGATTATATAGGGAAATACAACTGGTCAGTTTTGACCGCTTTACGAAGTTTTCCCAGATATGCCGAGTTTTTTGTGACACCCCTAGGTGTTCTTCTACCACCTCACAAAATATTAAGGGGGGTCGTCGGAGGAAATTTTTTTTCGTAATAGAGCTCATATAAAGAGAATTTCACTCGCGGTCACTTTTTAGCCCTCGTCGAGGGCTTTGAGTGTAACCGACAGTTTTCCCTAAAGTTCAAGCCATTGACCTAGGAGCATGCAAAAAATTAGCCAGATATACTGAGCTTAAGTACCCTAAAGTCTGCGTTGAAATGACCCTCTGTTTTTCCCATAAAATACAAAGATTATATAGGGAAATACAACTGGTCAGTTTTGACCGCTTTACGAAGTTTTCCCAGATATGCCGAGTTTTTTGTGACACCCCTAGGTGTTCTTCTACCACCTCACAAAATATCAAGGGGGGTCGTCGGAGGAAATATTTTTTCGTAATAGAGCTCATATAAAGAGAATTTCACTCGCGGTCACTTTTTAGCCCTCGTCGAGGGCTTTGAGTGTAACCGACAGTTTTCCCTAAAGTTCAAGCCATTGACCTAGGAGCATGCAAAAAATTAGCCAGACATACTGAGCTTAAGTACCCTAAAGTCTGCGTTGAAATGACCCTCTGTTTTTCCCATAAAATACAAAGATTATATAGGGAAATACAACTGGTCAGTTTTGACCGCTTTACGAAGTTTTCCCAGATATGCCGAGTTTTTTGTGACACCCCTAGGTGTTCTTCTACCACCTCACAAAATATCAAGGGGGGTCGTCGGAGGAAATTTTTTTTCGTAATAGAGCTCATATAAAGAGAATTTCACTCGCGGTCACTTTTTAGCCCTCGTCGAGGGCTTTGAGTGTTACCGACAGTTTTCCCTAAAGGTCAATCCATTGACCTAGGAGCATGCAAAAAATTAGCCAGATATACTGAGCTTAAGTACCCTAAAGTCCTCGTTGAAATGACCCTCTGTTTTTCCCATAAAATACAAAGATTATATAGGGAAATACAACTGGTCAGTTTTGACCGCTTTACGAAGTTTTCCCAGATATGCCGAGTTTTTTGTGACACCCCTAGGTGTTCTTCTACCACCTCACAAAATATCAAGGGGGGTCGTCGGAGGAAATTTTATTTCGTAATAGAGCTCATATAAAGAGAATTTCACTCGCGGTCACTTTTTAGCCCTCGTCGAGGGCTTTGAGTGTAACCGACAGTTTTCCCTAAAGTTCAAGCCATTGACCTAGGAGCATGCAAAAAATTAGCCAGATATACTGAGCTTAAGTACCCTAAAGTCTTTGTTGAAATGACCCTCTGTTTTTCCCATAAAATACAAAGATTATATAGGGAAATACAACTGGTCAGTTTTGACCGCTTTACGAAGTTTTCCCAGATATGCCGAGTTTTTTGTGACACCCCTAGGTGTTCTTCTACCACCTCACAAAATATCAAGGGGGGTCGTCGGAGGAAATTTTTTTTCGTAATAGAGCTCATATAAAGAGAATTTCACTCGCGGTCACTTTTTAGCCCTCGTCGAGGGCTTTGAGTGTAACCGACAGTTTTCCCTAAAGGTCAAGCCATTGACCTAGGAGCATGCAAAAAATTAGCCAGATATACTGAGCTTAAGTACCCTAAAGTCTGCGTTGAAATGACCCTCTGTTTTTCCCATAAAATACAAAGATTATATAGGGAAATACAACTGGTCAGTTTTGACCGCTTTACGAAGTTTTCCCAGATATGCCGAGTTTTTTGTGACACCCCATGGGGTTCTCCTACCACCACACAAAATTTCAAGGGGGGTCGTCGGAGGAAATTTTTTTTCGTAATATAGCCCATATAAGGCGCCGGTCAGTCGAGGTCAGTTTTGACCCCCTCTCCGTAGACTTTTCGGCCAACCGTCACCGGCCCTCGTGTTCTATCGCCCCAAGGCACCATCGTGCCAAATTTGACGCGCCTGCGGCGCCGGGAAGTGCCCTATCGGGCACCCGACCACTTTGCTTTATATATATAGATATATATATATATATATATATATATATATATATATATATATATATATATATATATATATAATAAATTATAGATCATGTAGATTTATCTAATGATGAAATTGTTTAGTACATGAAGAAATTATGATTCTAATACTGTCTAGAACCCAAAAAGTTGAAGTGTAAAGCACCATATCGAGACATCTACGGCTACTGTCTCCTGCCAGTCACTGACAATAAGAGGTAAGAAATTCATTGTTTGCTAAATGATGGCACAATTTCACGGCGTGTCAAGCGTATTTAAACGTTTTGACCCGTTAGACGTAATCGAGTAATTTTATTAATATTTAAGTGGATGCTCCTGGCCGTACTGCATACGTGTAAGTAGACACCAGGTATAAACTACCATCTAGTTCAGGGGTCTCCAAACTACGGCCCGCGGGCCGGATGCGGCCCGCGAGGTCCTCTCATCCGGCCCGCGGAGATCTTTTTGTTCACGCAAAAAAACATTTGTTGGTGATAGCTGAGGAACTTTTCCCAGAAAAATCAAAGACATGTCTGGAAGAAACTGGCCCCCGAACTGAACTTTGATAGTCAATGCGGCCCTCGGGCTGAAAAGTTTGGAGACCCCTGATCTAGTTTATCATTTTAATGTGAAACATGCATGCATATTAATAGACTTTATGTATTAAATACAGTAATGTGATGCGTTCTTTGAAAGAGCGATTAGAGATTCATTTAACAATAGAACTGAGATAACATGGCAATAGTTCGCAATTAAATTTTTGAACGTTGACAACAGTAAAAAAAATTCTAATTTTTAAAAATTGTTTATTTTATTGTTTCGTAAGATTCTAAGCTTAAGAAATTGAATGTGTAATGACGTCTACATAAAAACATTAACAATCATCTTGGTTCTATGATATACTTGTCTTATTGAATTAGGATATTTCTTGCAAGTTTGTCTTTTATTCTTTATTTATAATGATAAGTAATATTAAGTACAATTTCAGTTGGGGTTTTATCCTTTATTAGTCGGTCTTTTGATATATTGGCCTTTTGGTATATCGTCCTAATACCCATTGGTATTATTTAGTCGGCCTTTTAACCGTGGGTCTTTTGTCAGTCGGCCATATGGCCTGTCGGCTTTATATATTCTCGGCCTTTTGGCATGATTCCTATATAAAACGGATAGGAAATCTATCTTTCAAAAATAAAACGATGCGGCAGCGGTTGTACGAGTGGAATCGAGCTCTAGAAATTAACTTCGGTAATTGAACCTGGTGTCAAATTGAAGTGAAAATTGTGATGTTTCTATACTTTTTGGGCAATGATAACATTTAATCTTTTATTTTTGCTTACGTCCGGTGGCGTAGCGAGGTCTGGTGTCACCAGGTACCGACCCCCCCCCCCCCCGAAAGAATATATATATATATATATATGGAATATATATATATATATATATATATATATATATATATATATATATATATATATATATATATTCCATATACACTTGTAATTAGTTGTATACGCATGTTTATATGTATTCAAATATTTTTTTCTTCTGGATGTATTTAATTTTTTTACCCCCCCCCCCCCCCCCCCCCCCCCGACCTCATACATGGATTAACATATAGGTTATTACTATTCTCAACCAAACCGTTTTCCTCAGGCATATATATTGCAACGTTGAGTTGATGTCACTTCCCCCCCCTGCCCCCCCCCCTCCCAAAATTCCCCTTCTCCCCCCCCCCCCCACCATCAACCCCATAGGTGATTACTTTAAACTGTGCTCAGATAATACTAACGATTTGTATCTATATTCGCTTATAATATAGCTGGATGTTGCGTGTTTTCTTTATAATTACCAGGTTTACGTCATGGTGGCACCCCCCCCCCCCCCCCCCCCCCGCTCCATCCGGTTCGGGATTCGTCCACTTTGCTCTTAAAAAGACTGTTTTTAATTTATTCTAATTAATCATTTAATTAAGTGAAATTATCATTTTTCTGTATATATTTTGCTTTTTTTCGCCCTAAGTGGTGTCACCCGGTGCGGTCCGCACCCCCCCCCCCTCCGCACCCCCCTCGCTACGCCTCTGCTTATGTCTTAAATATTTAAAATAGGACCTTCTCAGAGGCCGCAGACAAATGCGCCAGCCTGAAGGGACGCCTGGCCCAGCTGGACAACCCGGACTTCACAATTGCTGGCATCGTCGAGGAATTCCCAGAACTGGAAGGTGAACAATTTGTATTGATCACATTTCTTTTTCAATTAAATCATTCTTATTAATTAAGCTACCAGACTTCCCACTCAAAAAAAGTGATCACATTTACATTTTCCCAACACACACTTTTCCCTTGAGCCCCAACAATCAACGGACGAGTGGCGTAGCGAGGTCGGGTGTCACCCGGTGCGGCACTTAATGGTGTCACCCCCAGAGGCGTAGCGATCCTTCCCGGGGAGAACTTTCAAATTTTCGATTTGCACCCCCTCCCCTTTCAAACTTTCGATTTGCAACCCCTACTCAAACTTTCGATTTGCACCCCCCTCCCTGAAGTTTTTCTCTATATATTTTGCTACTTTTTGCCTTGGTGTCACCCCTAAATGGTGTCCCCCGGTGCTGTCAGCACCCCCCCTCTCTCTCGCTACGCCTCTGCGACGGACCACATTGTCCTTTTCCCCACTACATCGCTTTTAGACTATGTCCACAATACCTCTCTTCAGCCTCTCCTCTACTAAACAGAATAACTCGTTTACTTAATTTTTTTTTTTTTTGTGTATACACAAGTAAAGTTACCTTCAATGTTCCGTGTGTCCCATAGGCCACAGATGCTACTTCGGTGGAGGAAGCTTCAGTGAGACTCTTGTTACAAGAGTTGCGGACAAATTCAAAATGGACAAAAAATCATGCCAAGGCGCTTTGAAGTAAGGCAGTGTTTTTTAAATGTAATTTTAGAATTACATTGTTATGTTTTAATATCAGTATTACAATGTATTGTTTTATATGAAAGGAAGTTCTTTTTTTTTTAAATGAAATAAAGAATTGTAGTATTTATTTACTTGGTCTAATTTCAATATATTTATTGAATCATTTTTACTTTTACTTTTTAGAAAAGTATCCATTTTAACGCAATACTAAGTTTACTTGGTGTAATTCCAAAACTTCTATTAAATCGGTTATGTCGTTCTGTTTTTTTCTAGAAAATTCTCCAGTAAAGCGACCGTTGTTGATATGAACCAGAAGACGTCACTAAGCAGCCAATGTGTTGTCGCTGACTTCGACCAAACCAAAATGATGGACTTTGCTGATTGTAACGACAAGTTGCCTTTCATCTGCGAACAGCGTATGTAATGTTATACAGCAAAATATCAGTAGGGACCAACTGGTTGAACAGTAGTAACATGGGTGAGAGGAATGTGGTGACCCACGGGTCTAGTGGTGGTAAAATGGGTAAGAGAAATGTGGTAACCCTTGGGTGAGAGGAATGTAGTAACCAACGGGTCTAGTGGTGGTAACATGGGTGAGAGGAATGTAGTAACCAACGGGTCTAGTGGTGGTAGCTAGTAACATGGGTAAGATAAATTTGGTAACCCACGCGTCTAGCTAGTAACATGGGTAAGAGGAATGTGGTGACCCACGGGTCTAAAGGTGGTAACATGGGTAAGAAAAATGTGGTAACCCACGGGTCTAGCTGGTAACATGGGTGAGAGAAATGGCAGGATGTGTGAGAAGGTCTTAGTCTACCAAAAAATGTGTGAAAATTATTGGGCTTATCAATAGTGAACATATCGTTTACATGATTGTAATTATTATATTTTGAATTAAAAAATCTTTACATAAAATCTATTTAAGTACATTCGAGGTGTGGGTGGGGGGGGTAAAAAGGCCAAAGGGTATATATATATATATATATATATATATATATATATATATATATATATATATATATATATATATATATATATGTATATATATATATATATATATATATATATATATATATATATATATATATATATATATATATATATATATGTATATACTCTGTTTATATCCTATCACATTACTGGGTCGGATTTTTTAATAAAACGATTGTCATAGCATACAGAGGTGTTATTATTATTCTTCATTAACGAATATAGTCGTAAAAGATGACGATGAAGAAGACGACGCAGATGGTTGGAGCGAATGGATTAACAGCAACAGCGATCTACAGAACGGCGATGATGAGAATCTATCAAAAATTATCAAAAAAGCCACAGATGGCACCTTGGTAAGTCTATGGAAGCATAGGTCATGTTTACCGGTTAAACCTAAGTCAGTATTGTGTTCTTTTGTGTTCTTTTGAAGACGGTACGGTTGGGTTACATTAATAATATGATTAAAGCACTGAATAAAAAATTGAAAAATATTTTTAAAATGTCGTTTTCTTCAATGGCTGATCCAAATCTGACAATTAAGATCATGCGCGATCAAAACTTGTAAGTTCGGAGACTGAAAGGTCAAACGCCGTATGCCTTTTATCAAAGGCATGAAGACGTTGGGTTTTTATGTGTGTGAGAGGGGGGGGGGGGGGGGTTGGGGGGAGTGTTCGGTACAAGCACTAAAAGTCTACCTAAGACAAATCTACAAAATTGGGAAATCTAGTTCTAAAACAGCAGTCTATTTTCAATGTACAGCCCAATAAGAACGTGAAGCTGTGCAAGAATCCCATCAAGATGCAATGCCGAGCTGTAGGTACACAAGCACTCATCAGCAAGTCGAATACCAACGGTATCAAGCTGGACAAAGCCTGTGAGAGGAACGCCATCACCTGCAAAAACAACAAACAGGCTAAAGGCGCCAAGTGTCCAGACTACGAGGTCCGTTTCAAGTGTCCACCTTCACGTAAGTTGTTTTATGTTGTAATATATATTCACGTATTTTAGTCGCTAACGCTGTTTCAAAATTTTCAAATACAAACGTAAGAGAAAAACAAATTATTTAAAGTCGTGTCAAAAGAGCCACTACAGAAAACAAATACATAAAAACGTGTTAAACATTTTTAATGGATTTTTTAAATTTTTAGATTTATTTCTGTTTATTGATCGATAGCCATTATCTTGAAAAGAAGAAGAAAAAAACCAAATATCGTATTCTATTTCAGAAATTAATGACCTCGTATTCAAAATAAAAAAGGCAATATTTATTTCAGCACACATAATGTGTTACTGCGTATATCGCCATGCTCTCATTAACATATTCTGGTACCATCTTGCAGAACAAAACGACTGTTCAGTGGAAAGTTTCAGACAAAAATGCGAACAACAACGAAAGGACTGCGTCCAGACACCACTTGGGGGACAGTGTGTGAAGAAGAAGAGAGAAAAAACGGGCAAGGAAGAAATCGGCACAAGTTCATGCACAGTCAACGCAGTCACCTACAGTAAGTTTTGAACGACTCTCTGTAGCCGACTTTTGCAGAGCATTTACCAGGCGTGTCGCACGTTTTGATATGAGACCTGCACTCTATATTTGTCCTAGGTTCGAAACCTGATGGAGAAGTTACATCATTTCACTATAACTCTCCTTCGTGTTTTACTCGTGTGTGTGTGTGTGTGTGTGTGTGTGTGTCTTGGGCACAAAAATTAAAAAAAAAATATATATATATATATATATATATATATATATATATATATATATATGTATATATATATATATATATATATATATATATATATATATATATATATATATATATATATATATATATATATATATAATATGTCTTTTTCGATGATTTTCAGAACTATTCGAGTGCTCATCCAGAGGCGACCCTCACTACAGAACACCAGACGGCACCAAGCTGGACTTCCAGGGCGGATGCTCCTACAACTTGATGAGCACCTGCAACAACTACCCAGAGCTTGGCGTCTTCCCAGCTTTCAGGTGAGCTGCTCGTAGTTTTCAGGTGAGCTGCTCGTAGTTTTCAGGTGAGCTGCTCGTAGTTTTCAGGTGAGCTGCTCGTAGTTTTCAGGTGAGCTGCTCGTAGTTTTCAGGTGAGCTGCTCGTAGTTTTCAGGTGAGCTGCTCCCAGCATTCCGGTGAGCTGCCACTCTATAATTCGTATCTTCCGCCAATTTATCAAGACATGAAACAAATCAGGAACAGAAACTGTAACCTTCCTTGTGTTGAAAAGACTATATCATGAAAAGCTTAAGCGCTACATTGTCTTATACTACACCCAACCAAACAGGAAATAATTCAATCATGCTGGCAGACTTCTTGATTTGTCAGACTTTACTTTAGCTATTTAAAAACATTTGTGACATGTCCTTTGTTTTTACAGCCTCGTCTCCTCCAACATACGAGAGCGCCCAGAGGACAAAGTTACCACCACCAAATCCTTCCAATTTACCGTCCAGGACAAAACATACTTGTTCACTAGAGGCGGATTCGAAGTCAACGGCGTAGGTCTTATGTTATTTAGAGCTAAAGAGCAAATAAACCTGTGCATGCTTCCTTACATGGAGTGTCTGGTCGAGGTCGACTCTAAGAGATTTGCTTCTATATCTTTTGCATTATTGCTCTCTCTCTCTTTCTCTCTTGCTATATATATATATATATATATATATATATATATATATATATATATATATATATATATATATATATAAATTTTTTGCAGCTCAAGCGTAGTGCGGTAGATTATGAAGATGATATCATAAAGATTATGGCTGAGCGAAAAGGCAGTTCCTACCAGCTAACCATTCAAACAGATTTTTGCATGCTTTTGAAGTGGGACAACAAGCACGGACTCTACGTACGTTTGAAATAATAATCAACGATTTTCCTTCCAGTTAGACTTGTACTGTAGTATAATAGGAATGTGTGTTGCTTAAAATGGAACTGTGTGGTCAAACGGTAGAGCTTACGACTGCTAACCCGAAAGTCTCGGGGTTCGGATCCCGGTTCAAGTTCAGGAGTCCACCCTGCTATGATGGGTACTTGACTTAAGTTCGGAAAAAGTAAAGGCGGCTGGTCATAGTGCTGACCACTATATTAAACGCCGAGGTCACAGAAAAACGCGAGCTCTACCTCACTTACTTCATGAACTGTCAGGCTAGAATGAATGTGTAGCTAAATATAATGACATCTTTTAAGTACCGGATGATTTGCTTGCCACAAGTTGTAAAGGTTTTTGACTTGAGTTGCCATTGACTATTTGTACGTCAGAAGTTTAATGAAGTTTTATTAGAGAAATCTAAAAGAAATCCATAAGCTAAGTGGAAAAGCAGTACCACCAAATATGAGGATGGGGTTGAATGAAGATGAAGAGAAGATCCAACGAACAGTCCCATTCAAGATATTATTTCTTTGTTTACACAAATCAACTGTTCTACTTCTACCTAACTAGTCTACACTATATACTATTTACTAATACTACTAACTACGTACTCCCATCATCAGCCCTAACACTATCCACCCCTAACTCTCTACCTAACTCAACATTTCTCTGACCGTCTGCGCTGAACTAACTACTAACCCACGCTTCAGTGGTTAGCTGACCGTCCCCCATGATCGGTCAGCTCCTGGATTTCCATTGGTCTGTTTAACTAAGCTATAGTCTGTTTCTATCATCTACCCTGAACTAGCGTCATCACAATAAGTTACTTGCTGATTGAATAGAATGTTTACCTTCACACTGCTAGATCTATGCCCACGACTCTCAGTTTAACCCTTCATGCTCTCAAAATCTCATGTGGGTCTATGTCCACACCTGACTCCATGATGTTTTGTCAATCTCTCTTAAGCCTATCTTAACACTTTAACCCTTGATGATCTATAACTCTCCCTTTAGGCCTACGTCCCAGAGGTCTATAAGACATACCTCTGCGGTATTTGCGGCAACTTTGACGACAATCCCAAAAACGACTTGACCATCCCAGGCTCCAACAAAGCGGTCACAGCTGACGTGTTGGGCAGGTTCCATATGGTCGGAGGCGTGGCTGGAGAAGGGTACGAAAACATCAGAACTTCTTTCCTAATGCTATTGTTAAGTTTATGCCTCTTTTGTCTCGTTTTGACAATGAAATACTTTTTGCATGGTGACTTCATTTTAAATTTGCGTGGTTTCTGTCTAAATCCAATCCTGTATAGTTTTTTCAAAGCCGAAAATATGTATCAGACAAACTCTACTTCATGAGTTGAACATGTTTGTGGATAACTCTACTTATCCCAAACCTCGGGCAAGACATATCAAACACTTTTTCTCTAACCCAAAACTTTAAATATAAACCTCAATTAACTAGTACTAGTTGTTAAATAAAACCTTGTTATCCTTGATTCAATAAGAACGCACCCTTTCCTTTAGACAAAGTAGACAATGATCAACAGAAGCTATAATGTCTCTATTTTATCACTAACATCAGTTTGTTGTTCCACATGCTGTTATGATTTTGGTCGACAGTTGCACCGACACGACCAGAGTACCCGAGCCCTGCTCTGCTGAAGACAAGGCCAAATACTCTGGGAATGAATACTGTGGCATCTTCAAGAGTTCCAACAGCGCTTCACCCCTTGTCAAAGCTGTGGTGAGTGGGTTGAAAATTTCGTGTTCATCTCGTCGGTTTAGGCTAGTGTGTTTGACAAGGTCCGTGTTTACTTTTACAAGCTTTAGCCTGGGCCACGGCGCCTGCCTGTGGGTTTAAGTTAAAAACTCGTGTTACGATCCACTTCTAGTGCAGCAATCTCATAGACACATCGAAATATATTCATGTGACAAAGCAAGAATATCTAGTTTTCAATCTGATTAGATATTAAATTAGTCTTTAAAAATTAATTTAAGGGATACTATATTGAATTATCAAAGGGAAATAATGAGATTAAGAAGTAGCTTTTCTCAAAAAGCATTTTTAACTACCGTTCACGTAAGTGTATAAACCGACAACAGATTCTAATAACGGGTAGATAATTGACGTTTAAAGGGACGGCGTGGTCGGGCGGAAGAACGCATAATTGATTTCTAGAGTTTGGATCACAGGGAAAATGAGGCTCGATAGCCTAAGAGAGCAACCTATCTAGGAGAGAAAGCTCCAAAATCAAACAAATGCTGCCTTGCAGATTGCATTGGGTGGAAGAGGAAGCAAATCCAGAAGGAAAAACTTGATCAAATCCAAGTCAATATTGTGTATACCATGTTGACATGTAGCACATACTTAAATTGTGTTAGATGAAATCAACTTCCGTATTACAATTAAGAACGAAAAGGAATAAATCGACGTTTAGAATATCTGATTGCGTTTTGAATAAAATATTTTTAGTCATGTTGGAGATCAAGAAAGTTAAAAAGAACGGAGTTGAAATAATAAACATTGTTCGAATTGTTTTAAAATTTAAATAGCTAATTTCTCTTATATTTTTACATATCTAAATACTAAAAAGTAGTATTAAAAATTAAAATAAGTTAAGCAACATTTATGATAAGCTTTTTTAAATGTATAAAAAATCTAATAAAAATGCATTGTCTTTTATTATTATTGTACAAATTTAATAAAATCATTGTTTAATAATTGTATTTAAAATATTTTTGGAACAACCAATGCTTCTATTTTTTACTAATGTAGCCAAGAAAAATGACTTTTCAAAAATTATTGTTTCATTTAAGAGCATTATGTTATAAAGGACTTTTCATGCTGGTTTTGAAAAGTAGTCTGCTTTCTTTTTCTTAACCTAACAGACAAGCGGATCTGTCGACACCTTCCGCATGGCCAACTTGAATAAACTAGACGAGTACTTCGATGATTGTGTCATGGACCAGTGCAGCAGATCCGAATTCACCAAGGAAGACAGTTGTCTGGCCCTAGAGTCCAGTGTTCAAGAGCTGATCCAGCAGCTGAACATTGACGATGAGGATCTCGACGATAAAGCTAGAAGCTTCGCAAACTGCCGTAAGGGATCGGTGTTACATACTTTACAAGCGGTTTAGCTTCAGACAGTGGCGTCACAAGGCTGGGCTGTGTGGGTGCGGGCCGCACTTGGTGACACCATAAGGGGGTGACACCACAATGAAAAACAATGTTTTATCTAGTTCAAATAACAAAAGAGTAGAGGAGAGTGTCGGCACCAAACCGAAAAATTATATATTGTTGGAATGAGGGTAGGGTGACACCCTCAGTTACCGCACCGGGTGACACCCGACCTGGTGGCGCCACTGGTTACAGATATATGCCCCGTCTCTGTATAAATAGGCCTACACTTAACATAACTATAGTTAAAAACGTCGTTCTTGGTTGTTTTTTTTTTTTTTTTTTTTTTAAATAAACGGTAAAATGCATCCTTATTTAAAATAAGCTTAGTCGAATTTTAGACTTTCTGATATAAAGCCCAACTTCAAAATGCAGCTTGCATTGTTAATTCCAGTGAATAAGCGTCATAGTAATCACAGTTACACACGTTTACGTAGAGTTGTAGTTGGGGGGGGGGGGATGTTTGAGGCGGCATCTGCGGGCGACGACCGTAGGTGACGCCAAAACTGGAAGAAGAAAAAAAGCACATTCTTAGCTACAATACAGAATTATACACCGTCAAAGTTAAGATTACTGCTTTGCGTTCTTGACTAGTCTGTCTGTTTTCTACATCAACTAAATGACATAAAGAAAACTATTGTGGAACATTGACAAGTAAAAGGCGGCCCAACCTTTTTCAAATGGGGGGGAGGAGTGCTTGTTCGCCACCGTGAATAACTATATTTAAATGGGGGGGGGGGGCGCAAAACTGATAGTTCGCCGAGGGCGCTTAACTGTTACGTCCTCCTGCTGCTAACACATCACCACCTCGCTGTTTCATCTCACCAGCCAACAACTGCGGCCGCAACATGGTGTACAAGAAGTCCTACCGCCCCCAGTGTCAGGATAGCTGCAAGGAACCACAGAAATCACTCACCTGTGACGATCTGAACACAGTTTCCGGGTGCGCATGTCAAGACGGGTTCTTGCTGGACGCTGACCAAAACTGTGTACCTGCCGACGATTGCGACGATACCTGCACTGTCCAAACCGGCAACTCCGCCTTCACGCTCAATGTAAGTATCGTTTTATAATGCTAAGACCTAATTAAACTATTAGGCTTTTAAAGATTAATAATCATATTTCTTTTTCTTATTTTGCTAAAATAATATTATTAAAATAAATCCTACGTATATAGTTAAGTCTAGCACGTTTGTAAGGATTGCAAGTTTCAGTAAGTTTTATTTTACTTACTCGACTACTGAGTAATAGTGCTGAATAGTTAACATACATTTTGACAGTTTTTGTCGTTTTACACCTCACCGCTATATGGTATAAACGATGCAAGCAATCTAACTCGAGATTTTGACAAATTTTAATGTTTTACATACTTTCGGATTCCAATTTCTCAAAATAAATCACTTTTACCGGACAAATTTCTTTCAAACTTTTAACGTAGGTGAAGATTTGATCAGTAGCGTAGCGAGGGGGGGGGGGGGGGCGGAAGGGACATATGTCCCCGGGCGCCGACCTTAGGGGGCGCCAAAATGGGTTGGAAAAATAAATTGAAAGGTTGAGGGGGGTGCAAATCGAAAGTTTGAGGGGGGGGGGTGCTAATCGAAATCTCGAGGGGGGGGGGGGGGGTGCAAATCGAAAAGTTTGTTCCCGGGCGCCGGGAAGGGTCGCTACGCCTCTGGATTTGATGACAATACACTGTGATATAAAATGTGATTTAATTAGATGGTTACTAAACTTTTAAAAATTAATCAATGTTATCTTTTTAAAGTATTAATTCTCCGCTCTATTATACACACACTGGTTACGTTCACTTGGTACGCAATTCTTTCTCCTCGTATGTCTATTCTGTTTTTGTTTTTTTTAAATTAATTTTTTTAAAAATTAAAAAAAGAAACAGTTCTATTGCACTATTGCACTGGAAGTACCTTCTCTTTACTATTAAATAAGTATATATCACAGCCACTTTATTATATGGTATTAATATGGATGCATTATCACTTTGAGGGCTACTTTAAGCGGTAAGGGGGGGGGAGGGACTGGTAGTCAACTTTCTTGAAAAAAATTCAATTTTTTTCATCTAAAATCATATTTGTTTAACTTTTTTTGTGATTTTAATAACCTAGGTGGGCTTTGCATCAAACGTTTTTTTGTGTGTAAACGTTGTAAGCTGCCATTTTCCCCATAAATATTATCGGAAAAGTAATTATTTATGAGGGTTAATCATTATGTTGCTAATACATACATTTATATGATAAAATATTTAGTACAATAAAGCCTCATTTTGAGTTTTCTTTGTTTCACCAAATTCAAGGTATAGAACTGCCCCCCCCTCCCCCCCCCCCTCCCTCAAAGAGAGGCCTGAAAGAAACACTATCATAAAAACAACTTCACAAATGATTTTTTTCCATTTAGTAACAGGAAAAAATCAAATTATAATTTTAGTATTTCATGCAGTGTTTTGCTTACAATTTCGGAGGGGTGGATCACTCCAAGTAAGACATTGGAATATCTTGTCCTCAGGATGGTCAAAGCTCTTTTGTTGAAGCCTGTAGCAAGCTAGTCACATGCCAGAAAGGAACAATCAACGAAACCAACCTTGGACCTTGCTCAGAGAACGCTGACTGCGTCGGTGGCACAAAATGCGTGTGCAAAGCAGGCTTCAAAGGAAACGGCAGAGAATGTAAGTCAGAGTGTAGTTTTTAATTAACCGCAAGGTAACTGTTAATGTATTGTTAAAAACTTTTAACAGTAATAAAATATCAAGATTGCTAAACACAGCAAATTTTTCCTCTCATATGTTCCCATTGAATACCCAACAGGTCTTGTAACAAAACATTTTAGTTATAATGAATCATGTACACAAATCTACTTGCTGGCCCCTTTTACTTGAAAAATCTACTATGGTTACTTTTACTTTGTTAAAAATAAACCCATTACTTTACATTTTGGGTGAAAATTGAAATTTTTAGTCATCACAGAATGTAGGCTATATTTAAAACAACAATACTGACTCTACGCTATTGTTAAAACAACATCAATGACTATAGGCTATTGTTAAATCAACATCACTGACTCTAGGCTATTGTTAAAACAACATAAGTGACTCTAGACAATTGTTAAAACAACATAAGTGACTCTAGACAATTGTTAAAACAACATAAGTGACTCTAGGCTATTGTTAAAACAAAATCATTGACTCTATTTTCTTGTTGACACAGGCTTCGCTGACTTGGCTTGCAAGCCCGGCTTCTACCCAGCTGGCACCAAGTGCTACCAGGTCAGGTTCGATAACTTGGACTGGCACAGTGCCGCTTTGGTGTGTGGCTCACAAGGGGCTCAGTTAGCCAGGTGGGTAATCTAAAACGTTCGAATGATTGAAGCATAAAGCTGTGTCTAAATTGTGCTGTCACAATCTTCTTCAGTTACATCGCGTCATCTGCAATTTACAACATGTTCTTGTCGCTTCCCAGAGTGTTGTAGTTTTTTTTTTGCCATAAGTAAGAGATAAAGTTCTATGCAAATCATGCAGCGTTTGTTCCAGTAAATTGTAGGGCACTGCACCGGAGTGACTAAAAACCAACGACTTTATCTGCAAGACCTCGAGCTTAGGCTGCAAACAGTTGCTAAGCTCACCCTGGTAGTCGTAGGACGGAGTGGTCGATTGGTAGAGCGTTTGACTGCAAACCCTTTAGTCGAGACTATAGGTACCTGACTCATGTTAGTAAATGCAGAGTCGGCTGGGCATAGTGCTGACCACATTACCCCTTTATATGCCGAGGTCGCAGAAACAGCTAACTATACCTGCCTCATAGTTTATTTCTGGACCAGTACAAACGTAACAAACACAAAATATGTTTCGACCTAGCCTCTTCGTTAGTCTTGACAAAGAAACTCATCCTAACTTCTCTGACCTTGTCGTCTTTTTCATAATATTCCAGGGAATTCTAAGGTTCGAAATGTTTGGGTATTTTTAGTACTATGTGCAATAACTGGTTTTATTGCTCCATTATATAAATACAAATATATATATATATACACATATATATATATATATATATATATATACATATATATATATATATACATATATATATATATATATATATATATATATATATATATATATATATATATATATATATAGTCAAAATAAACTAGCTTACTTTTAATTACAAAAGAATCGACAATGAGGCTGATTCAGGTCTAGAGCAAGTATTGAGAAGTGTCTCGGATTACAAAATACTCGCAATGGGTAATTTTTTTTCAAATCCTACATCAATTTAGATATATATATATATATATATATATATATATATATATATATATATATATATATATATATATATGTTTATTTAGGAATATACAATACATTTATAGTTATAGATTTAAACGTAGATATTTGAAGAATAAAAAAACAAATTTCAAACAGTTAACGAATGTGATTCTTTAAGCTGGAAGCTGGATGGAGTAGTATGATTCGTAACGACCCTATGGTCTGAAACTACATTTAAAAATTCATTTCTCGGGTTACTTTAAACTTGTGCCTTTTTGTGCTGTTGGAATGCAAATTTCTTTACACAGTGAGCAGATTTAAACCCGGATATAGCATGTTTGTATCATACTTTTAAAGTAATGTTATTAAAGTTGCGGGAGCCCTGTTGTAGTCGATTGAATCTGCTTTATGTATCGATGATTACTTCTTGCAGTTTATGTTGGAGTAGATAATTAAATTTTTAAAACGCCTATATCAAAACCATTAGCAAAAAAAATACTCAACACACACGGATACAACTCCAAAAATTGTAACTTGTTCTAGTTTTTAAAATATTACACGTGCACTTTTATATCCTCAGCTACCTCGAAAGTTATCAATTGCGGCGTTCGCAGTACATGCAAAGCGCCAAAGAATGAAATTCTGCTCAGCATTAGAGCAAAGGACAGCAAATTCAGTAAATCCTGCGAGGGCAAGTTGGTCATCTCAGGCGACAGAAGCAAAGTGACCAGCAACTGTGCGGCTAAATCATTCATCATAGAGACTGTTGACTGTAAGAATATTTTATTGTCAGTTGGAGTGTTGAGATTATTTAGAAACCATCCATGACATAGGCCTATAATTACATCAAAATCCTTACCTGGAAACATATCTCCCAGCCCCACTTATTTCGTTTATCTTCAAATGGGTTAATATAATAAGCTCTTTAAATCTGTCCTAATGGGTCTACAACCGCTAGAAAATATATTTTATATATTATTTAAATTGGCACCATACATCTGAATTATTATTTTGTAATTTTCTGAAACGGATGTAACTTTAATATTGATTATTTTTCTCTTTCTTAGCTAAAGTCTATAACTCAAAAGAAAGTTCCTGTAAGTATGTTTCTCTCTCCAATAAATATCTGCATTCTAGAGGGGGTTATCTAGAAAACTTATTTTAACACGTTTTTCTTAACTCAGCTTCGCGTTTGTGGATTTGTTTGTTTGTTGTTAAAATTGTTAACACGTTTTTCTTAACTCAGCTTCGTGTTTGTGGATTTGTTTGTTTGTTGTTAAAATTGACATCGAAAATTAGCCCACTTCTGATTGCTCTAGAGCTCTGAAATTTGGCAGGCAGGCTACTTTCGCCTAACAATTTCAGATGCAATCATAAAAACTAGCAATTAGAGACCGTAATTAGCTTAATTTAATTACGCCCGAAGGACCATAAAACTCAGGACATGATTTCTAAAGATACCGACAAGACTGGAGGCCTATCGACACATTTACTTCGGCCCCAATCGATGTGAGCGCGCTGGCCGTGATCGCATAGTAGTTAGTACTTCGCGTTGTGGCCGCGACAACCCAGGTTCGAATCCTGGTCGCTCAAGATTTTTTTTTAGTCCGTGTATTTATAAACACTTAGTCAAGTCATACTTAATCAAGTCATTAGATGAAGTAGAAAATAAACTATATAAAAAACTTTTTTAAAAACCACGTTTTTTATGTGTAGCAACGGACTAAAAAGGAGAAAATAAAATACTTAAAAAAACTTTTTAAAAAACCACGTTTTTCTTGTGGACTAAAAAGTAGAAAATAACTATTTACATACATTTGATGACAAAAAACGTGGGTCGGGCAGATGGGTCGGGAAATTTGATGGTGAACGTACCCACGTTTTTTGTCATCAAATGTATGTAAATAGTTATTTTCTACTTTTTAGTCCACAAGAAAAACGTGGTTTTTTTAAAAGTTTTTTTAAGTATTTTATTTAATATTATTTTTACGTAAAATATGATTGTGAGGGCGTCTGAATCTCAAAGAAAGCACTACACGATTTAGGCTATTACAGTATTCTTTATTTCTCTATCTCCCGTCCTCCAGTCCCAACCTCAACCTCCTTGCTTCCACACTCAACCTTCAACTGTCCTCCGCATTCATCCCTCCCTACACACCACCTTTCTCTCGCTCACAACACAGCCGCTGTCACCCGACCAGTCGCTTCCCTTGTACCCTCGTTCACTCCGTACAACATACACGATTTAGGCTATTACAGTATTCTTTATTTCTCTATCTCCCGTCCTCCAGTCCCAACCTCAACCTCCTTGCTTCCACACTCAACCTTCAACTGTCCTCCGCATTCATCCCTCCCTACACACCACCTTTCTCTCGCTCACAACACAGCCGCTGTCACCCGACCAGTCGCTTCCCTTGTACCCTCGTTCACTCCGTACAACATACACGTCAATACACCCGGCCTCGCGTCTCACTACATGATACATACACACACGCAGTGACCCGTTCCACGTATTCACCTTTCATACACATTACATCACCACAATGATTATACCGCGAAATTAGATTTGAGCTATTACAAAAGAGGGAGGCGGCGACATTATAGTTCTGATGAAGAATTAATTTGATACGAGCCGGCCCGCGGCATAACATACGCCGCTATTTAGTTGTTGTTTTTTCTACTTTTCAGTAATTCATAATTTTTGAATTCGACAGTACCAACGCTGACACTGAAAATACTTCTTTAAAACACTATAAGTAGCTCGTTAAGGACCATAACCCCCCCCCCCCCCTTCCTTGCAGCTTGTTTTCTAACGGCTCCCAGAAGAGAATTATTATATAGATAGATTCTAATTTAATTGTCATGCGTTAATTATTATTAAATAGCCACATTATTTGACTAAAACATTCTAACAATTTCTTATTATAACAATGTTTTAGTTATATCAAAAGGCACAATCTTTGCAAATTTAAACGTTTCTGGACACTTTAAAAAAAAACCTACCATTTAGATCTATATTCATTGTGTCATTTGTTGAAACAAATGGCTTATTAACTGAATGAGCCTAGTCGTTTATTTAACAACTAACAGGCTTAAAGTTAAAAAATATATTTTCATCAAAAAAAAAATAAAAAAAATTTAATTTTTCCAATTTTGCTGTCATTCTTCTTGGCTTGTTCTGTGTTTAGTATTTCTGTTGTTGTTCCCCTTTGCTAGTTACAAACGGACGAGTTGTGCATTATTAACGTATTGTAGCCTATGATGGAAGAGTAGTGTAAAAGGTGGCGAAATATTTGCATAGACGTAACCATTTAAAAGCATAGTTGCTTTGTATGTTATAAAGAGAGCCTTTATATTTCAGTCGCCTAAAAATCTGACTACGACTACTACGAGGAAACATTTTTTAAGGGTTAAAGAAACTTTGAATGTAGGCTCTTAAATCTTCTAACACTTGATTGTTTTTAAGTAACTCTAACTGCGTGGCCTTTTGAACCACACCCTTTGAACCCAAGTATCAACTTGTGAATAACAAACACGCATGGAGTTACAAGAGATGGGGGGGGGGGGGGGGCGCCGGGTGACACCAGACCTAGTGATTCTACTGCTACTACGGTATACAACCCGTCATTTTAAAAGATAAAAAAAGTAAGGATAGAATTTCAAAATCATATTTTAAAAAAACTGTTTTCAGCTTTGTGGATCGGTGGCAACCTGGACGTCATTGGACCAAACGCCCGGCTGACCAAATCTCCATACCAGGTGGACGCACCTCGACAGATTGACATGACCCAGTTTCAGAGGTCTTCAGGGTGCTTCCAGGCCGTCGTCGATAAACTGAACAACGTAGCCGTGTTTCCTAATCCAGACTGCAAAACACGTCAAGGATTTATTTGTGATTATGGTAGGTCATCTGTACACCTATATACTTCTTTCTCATATTTACACAGTGTGTTGCTTTTAAACTTATATTTAATTAGCCTAAATTTTAAGCGTAAAAACAAACATATTGTAACAGACTGTAACAATGTATGTAAATTGTAAGCTTTAGGCCTAAAGATCTAGGCCTAGATTCTATATATTATATATTAATTTATATTGAAGCTATGTTATTATCTACCAATGACATTAAAATACATTCCTGTATGAGATGCACTTTTCTAGCTATTTAATTAAGAAAATATGACACTGTAACATTTTTAAGAGTAGGGCTTATATTTTACCAGGAAAATTAGCAGTTATTTCTCTTTGGCTTAGCCTATTTGTAAATTGAAATAAAAAATAAAAAATTGACCAATTGTCCAAATTTTGATCTGAATTGTGGTTTAGGCCTTTTTAGAAAAGGATAGCAATTTTATTTTATAAATAATATAAAGAACTTGATTTAGCAAAAAAGAAAAAATCTCAATTTTGTATAGGGCCTAGTCAGTAGCGTAGCGAGGGGGAGGGGAAGGGTCGCTACGCCTCTGGGCCTAGTAAAAAAGGATGTAGTAGGACGTTATTTTAGTTATAGAGAAGGGCATCTGGTGGGCTTGTAGTGCACATATGGGCAATGTCCACTTTTCCTCTCTTCTTTCAATGACATGTTAATATAGGCTTACATTTATAATTTGATCCTGCTAGATTTCAGATGAAGAAAAAATGCAATATAAAATATATCTTCTAATTTTGAGAACAATTTAATTTTTTTTTTAATAAATAACTTTTACTTTCAGATAATACCAAAAGTAACAGTTACGGTAAGTAAATCAGATTTTTTTGTTTTATTACAAATATTCATAATATGGTGTAAATAGTCTATTACTAGTAGTACTAATAGTCAATAGACTTTGTATTTACTTAGTATTTAGTATTGTGTATAATAATATAATATTATGTAGAAATATGTAGGCCTAGATCTATTATTTTAAGATACTTGTACCATTGTACCTCCCAACTAAACATTCAAAACATGTTGGTGAAAAAGACCCAAGAGTAGTGCTATCAATTAGACTCTTTTATTATACATAAATCTCATAGCATAATCAAAAATGGTAAAAATATTTTTACATTTTAAAAACACATTAAAATTTAAATAAACTCAGACAACTAACAAAATCTAACAAAATTGACTTTGGTTTTTTTTTTTAGTTTTTTTTAAGTGACAATAACTTCATAAAAATTCCTTACTTTTCCATTCTGCACAAAGAAAAACATGTGCTTTTGAAATAACTAATTAAAACAATTCATCAACAGCTAATATTAAATAATAATTATTTAACTTTAAAAAAATATATACTCTCAGATCCAAACGATTTCAAATTCATCAAGGATGTCTCCAACCAACAAGGTGCTTTGGACAAGTGTAAAAATTTGGGCAGGACACTGGCTGTATTTGACAGCATTGGTCAGCTGAACAAAGCCTTGTCCCTCATCACGTAATTTTTTACTTATTTCAGAACATTGATGCAAATAAACTTGAAAAAAAACCAATCTAGTACAGATAACAAAACTGTATATTAAATATGTTTTGGTTACAGATACAGAAATATTTTTTGTAACAGAAGAATAAACTTTTAAAAAAATAAACTTTTAGAAGGCTACAGATTACAGAATCAAATGCTGTTGTATTTAAGACTATTTTTCTCTTTATCAGGGCTAATGTATACGTCTACATGTCATATGATAAACAACTGGGAGACTTCAGATGGGGTAATGGCATTGCTCTGAGTAACGGATTTGGAAATTTTGATGGGAAACCTGATGTAAATAAATACTTTTATAACTTTTTGGATGACTATATATAATGATGATGAATTAATTCAATTATTTCTTTTTATATTACTAATTTTTTCACCTAACTTGTTTCAATTTGTGCAGCCTAATCCTAAGGGAAAAGAACAAAACTGTGTTATACTTAATAAGGGTACAGGCAAACTACAAACTCAAAGCTGTGCCACTAAATCAGCTGCACTCTGTGGACCAATCAGTGAGTTCATTTACATGTGGTATATTTTGCTCACTAGCTCTATGTGCACGTTGTTGTTCTTTGTAATTTTTTGGCTAACTCCTTAAATGCTGGCTGTAACTTATATTTTTCTATTAGTTTTACCCAATAGATTTGTATATTTGCAGCTACCTCAGTACCCACTGGCTACACCCCATACTTCCCTACTGATTTTAAACTTTACTTGCAGCTACCTCAGTACCTGCTGGCTACACCCCATACTTCCCTTCTGATTTTAAACTTGTATACTTGCAGCTAACTCAGTACCCGCTGGCTACACCCCATACTTCCCTTCTGATTTTAAACTTGTATACTTGCAGCTACTTCAGTACCCGCTGGCTACACCCCATACTTCCCTACTGATTTTAAACTTGTATACTTGCAGCTAACTCAGTACCCGCTGGCTACACCCCATACTTCCCTACTGATTTTAAACTTGTATACTTGCAGCTACTTCAGTACCCGCTGGCTACACCCCATACTTCCCTACTGATTTTAAACTTGTATACTTGCAGCTAACTCAGTACCCGCTGGCTACACCCCATACTTCCCTTCTGATTTTAAACTTGTATACTTGCAGCTAACTCAGTACCCGCTGGCTACACCCCATACTTCCCTACTGATTTTAAACTTGTATACTTGCAGCTACTTCAGTACCCGCTGGCTACACCCCATACTTCCCTACTGATTTTAAACTTGTATACTTGCAGCTAACTCAGTACCCGCTGGCTACACCCCATACTTCCCTTCTGATTTTAAACTTGTATACTTGCAGCTAACTCAGTACCCGCTGGCTACACCCCATACTTCCCTACTGATTTTAAACTTGTATACTTGCAGCTACTTCAGTACCCGCTGGCTACACCCCATACTTCCCTACTGATTTTAAACTTGTATACTTGCAGCTACTTCAGTACCCGCTGGCTACACCCCATACTTCCCTACTGATTTTAAACTTGTATACTTGCAGCTACTTCAGTACCTGCTGGCTACACCCCATACTTCCCAGCCACCACTGTCCAGTCTGTAACTGAGCTCAAGCAGCAACTCATGAGGGATGGACAGCCGGTAGAGTGCACTTTTTTATTTATCCTGTTCTAAAAAAATGTATGTAAATTGCCAAGACTTGCCTCATTTTATTGATAACCAATACTGGAGCAGGATTGTTCTATTGTGATGATGTGCTAATGGAGACAGTTTTTAATAATTTGGAAAAAGTAGATTTATATAGTTTGTATTTTTTTTTAAAGAAAAAAAAAATGTTATTATAATTGTTGTTATATGGTAGGGAGGATGTCATTGGAGGCTTGCCTTTAATGACAATATGGGAAGTGATGGTACAAATCAGTTAAATCACGTAACCTCATTTACAGAATACCCCTTACTATTTAAATTTACTGAAAAACTTTCAGATCTAGGTCTTGAAACCTAAATGTATTATTACTATTTTTTCTTATGTTCAACACATAAATCTATGTTCTGTACCCTAGAAATGAAAACAAAATGTATTCGTTGTAGGCATTTTTGAGATTTCCTATTATTCAGCAAAACATTTTGTTATAAGAATTTTCTAAGTGAATACTTTTCATCAACTATTTTTAACTTTGTAAGAACTCTATTTTTTTAAGTTAAAACACTTTCAATACAAAGTTTCAATTATTTCAATTATTTTGTAAATATTCATATATTTTTTTTGTTATTTGAATTACCAAAAATTAAAAGAAAAATATTGTGAATTATATTCAACCTCATCTTTAAAATTAAATAGGACCAGCTCTGTGCAAGTCCATTGGACATAGAGTGCAGTGCCTTATCAAATGAAGGCCGATGGGTAACCAACTTTGACCAACAGGGCACCACCATAGCATGCAAGCCAGAATCATTCTCCTGCCTCAGTGGACAAGAACTTGATTGTAAAACATTCCGTGTTCGCATCTTGTGCCCTCAAAGTAAGTTTTAATGTTTTTATTACTTCTTTCCTTTTAAACTTTATATATATATATATATATATATATATATGTATATATATATATATATATATATATATATATATATATATATATTTTTTTTTTTTTTTTTTTTTTTTTTTTTTAATAAAGTTTATGTATATGGAGATAAAGAACATGCATATGGATTCAAATTTTTAAAAGTATGTTTGAATGTCATAAAAAAATATGTGCATGATCCATCAAAATACTTCTTTGTACATTTGCGTTTTAAATTTAGTTTTAAAATTAAAATGACAGTTGATGGTTGACTTTTGTTTAAATTAGTGCTCCTAATACACATGTCACCTATCAATGGTTTTCTCATTTTATGTTCACACCTTCAGCTGACAACCAATGTACAGAGCTGCCCAAATCAAAGGCCACACCTTGTGATGGTGGTAAAATTTGCATCCCAGCACCCAATCACTACATCTGTCAGTGTCCACTTGGCACACAACTCCTTGCAAAGACGCAGACATGTTCAGGCAAGCTCTTAATTCATTTTTTTTTAAAATTGCAAAATAATTTTTTTAGAAACTAAATGCGAAGTCTACAATCTATTGTTTACTTTTTAGATATAATATAGTTAGATAACTAGATATCTTTAAATAAAATATCTATAACATCCAGTAGCATAATCATGTTAGAGGACAGTCTTAATCTAGCAACAGAAAAGGGATTTAAAAGTGATGGATTCTGAAAAAAAAAAAAAAAAATTTCTACATTGTTTTAATTTTTAAAACTTATTTTCCAATTCAAATACAATAACAATTTTAAAAGATAAATTTCTGTTGTTCTTGTATGTTTATAATCTGACTTCAGCTTAAACTTAATAAAAATGCTTGCACCTACTATAAAGTTAATGTCATCATGTAGATATTGATGTCTTCAGGTTATTGTGGGGAGTGCTCAGCTTGGGGTGACCCTCACTACACCACCTACTCAGGTGACAAGTACAACAACATGGGGCTGTGCACGTAAGTGTTCTCACAGCTGTTCAATAATTGCCTGGCTACATTGTTCTACATTTTATTTATTCCATAAATTACATGAACACTTACATTGTCGACTTGAACATCTGCTTTAATGTAAGAGTTTTCTAGGGATGTTATTAAAGCTATTATGGGGCGGCATGGCCAGATGGTAGAGCTCTTGACTGCTAACCCAAAAGTCTTGGGTTTGGATCCTGGACTTGAGTATGTATGTTGCCCATGTGTACATTCAGCTTAAATGCTACCTGACTCATGTTGAGGAAAGGCAGCTGAGCATAGAACTGACTCTACTATTCCTTAATATGGCAAGGTCACAATGATGACTGATGACTAACAGCTCCAGTATCTTTTTCTTTATTCTAAAGACGTTACATACACATTAAAATTGAAAAAAAAAATCCTAGTTTTCTATCATTTGATATTTAAAATGCGAGCAGATAATATACAATTTATTTCACTTATCATAATTTCTTAATTATACTCGAAGACCTAATTTATCTCTACAATTTAACAATTTTCTCTCTTTTAGCTATGAGTTAGAAATTAAAGTATTGTAAAAAAAACTATTCGGCTCTGTAAGATCCACTGAGGACTTAGTTCATGTAAATTAAAAAAAAAGACTTTTAGCTAACATTGGATGGCAAACTCTAGAGTAAATAAAAGTAGTCTCCACACCCCCCACCCTTTCTACACACACATACACACCGATATATATATATATATATTTTTATATATATATATATATATATATATATATATATATATGGGTGTGTGTGTGTGTGTATATATATATATATATATATATATATATATATATATATACAAACGCACACAGTGTCCATCAAGCTGTGTGTTACATGGGCTGCTAACCATTCCATCAAAAATCACATACACAAGAACAGAGACCTGTTTTTGTGTTAAAATATTGTCCAAAATAAACTGATCCCCATCTTTTTTTTTATTTAGTAAATTTTAAATTTTCCAACCTGGATTGATTCATTTATTTTCAAAACAATTTATTGTTTTAGTGTTCAAAACTTGATTTATTAGTTTATTTTCAAAACTTGCAATATTTGTTTATTTTTTAAAACTTTTCTTAGAACACAATTCACTGGCACCTGTCCTTTTGATGAAGAAGGGTCATCAGTCTCCTACCAGGTCCTGACTAAAAACAAAGCCTGTGGTAAACCAGGTGCATCTTGCATCAACAAA
Source organism: Physella acuta (assembly GCF_028476545.2). NCBI lineage: Eukaryota > Metazoa > Mollusca > Gastropoda > Physidae > Physella > Physella acuta. The sequence continues at coordinate 290,753 of NW_026731940.1, read as the reverse complement.
CTGAGGATCAGGGTTAAAAACCTTTCAGTGCCTGGCATTAATGGAGTCCAACTTAAAGAGAACCTTGATTTTGTCGTGTTTGTGGGGGCCAAAACCTATACAGTAAGTCATGAAAAAAATTGTTTTTAATGGGTGCACAAAAGTTTGCATTGTTTTTATTTTTTTTATTTTTAAGGCTATATAGTTGAAGCTTACACCTAACAATACAAAATAGCTGTATGAGACTATCCATTACGCCTGCATAGCTAATCATTCCTCTATTTTCCTTCATCTCATGTTCAGCAACATATTTAATGCAGCTGTCTGTTGCAATGCACACATGGCATGTTTAAGTTAACTGTTTGATGAAATGGGCACTTTCTGATGTCTTCTTTGGAATGAAAGATGTGTTGATGCGAAACCAGACAAAATTGCAGAAATATGGCTGATCCGGGGGCGGAACTACAGTGCGGGGTCTGGCTGGGAGGGGGAGGGGGGCCCACGCCGATTAGGAGGCCCACAGCCGACCATAATCAATTTTTTTTATAGTTAAAAAATTTAATTTTCTTGCTGTTTTTGACTTGATGGTTGTTTTGTAAAAAAAAAATACTGTAGCTGCGATTGGATTATCTTTTTTTTATAGACACCATCCCATACTCAGGCCAATTAAAAAAAAATAGGTTTTATGACTGTCATAAACAAACTAGTTATTTTATCAAAAACAAAGGGATTTTCATTAGTTAAAAAAAAGATTTTAAATTATTTTATTTTGGGAGTAAATAAAATTCCTAGAAAATGTTGTATAATAGGAGGTGTGTTAATCTATAGTAATTTAATATACTGTTATATGGAGAAGGGGTAGATTAAATAAAAAATTTTACTCACTGCAACATCCCTGTGGATTAGAAATAAATATCACTTACAATGACACTTTTTTTTAAGAACAAAAATTTTAAGCCTGGTGCTTTTCTAATGTATAATCAATTTTTTTTATAAAGCTAGTTTCTTTTTCTTTTTTTGAGGTTTTTTTGCATTAAATATGATCATGCATGAAGTTTTCTAATTTTTAAATTTTACATTTTTAAATGTTTAATTATAACTTAAATAATGTTGTTCTTTAAAGTAAATAGGCAGAAATAATGCTATTTTGAAGAGTCTTCCTGTAAGCAAATTTTGATTTTTTTTTTACAGTTATTTATTTTAACACTGATTTAAAACATAATCTAATGGGGAAATTCAATTATAAATTCTGCAGTTAAATGGAAAAACAATTAGCCAGACTGATTTTACTCGAGAAGGAGTTTACACTGCAGTTGTGAGACAGAGTTACTTTGAATTATTTATCCATGAAATCGGCCTGCAAGTTTTCCTTAGTGATACCAAGCTCAAAGTCATGGCCCCAGGTAAGGTTAAGCTTTTATTAGTTAAACTAGCAGCAGTTTGATTTATAGAAGTTAGATTTTGATTCAGTAATAAATAAATAAGGCTTAAGGTAAGCCTATTTAATCATTAAATTGACCTCAAAAATGCTTGACACCACCTAATTGCCTCACAGTATGTTGTTGCTTATGAATTATCCCTACAAAGAGTTCATTGCTTGATATATATATATATATATATATATATATATATATATATATATATATATATATATATATATATATATATATATATATATATATATATATATATATATATATATATATATATATATACTTATTTATATGTGTGTGTATGTGTTTTTCAAGAGCAGCCCATTTTTAATCTTTGCACTATTAGTTATGTAGACAAAAATGTACAAATTTAAATAATTTATGTAACAAATTTTAGTTAATGCTGTTAATAAATTACAACGTTTAATCCCATCTATAAAAAAATTTCATTAAAAAATTTACAAGTTAAGTTAGTCTGCTTAAGTTATGTTGAATTTAGCAGTTGGAATCTTTTTCTTTATCTCTTTCCCTATCTTTCTCTCTCTCTCTTTTTCTCTCTCATATCATTACCCGCTCAAGCTTTTGCTCATCAGCCAGACAGACTAAAACAGGATAAGAATCACACATTTTTCTCACATGTTACCAGCAGCTAGACACGTGGGTTTCCTAATATGGACATGAAGGGTAGTTCAGTCAAGGGAATTACCTACTGTCGTGAGCAGAGGTTCTAGATTCGTGACTTTTGAGTTAGCAAGCTTGCTGCCTCTATTTGATCCCTTGTCCCAATAGCACTGGGGGCCTAATGGCTCAATACATATTTTTGTAGTTCACCTTATTGCTTTGAGATGGTTATTAAAAAAACTTTTTTTCTAGTTTTATAATATAGAGACAAAATTTAACAGGGTAAATCAATAAATTTTATTAAGGAATCATCCATAATTAGTTACCTATTTCATTTAATTTCACTGTATTAATTGGAAAAGTCAGTTCATTCCTATTTACTATAATTTTAATTATAAAAGTGTTTTGACATACTATTCAAGAGACAACTTGCGAGTGGTGGGCTGCAGTTTGAAGGTTTTTGTTTTGGAGGGGGGGGGGGCGGATGAATTATGGTGTGCATTGTGTAAAGGAATTCTTGTGTATGTGATAGTTTGTAGGGGAGTCTCTTTGTGAGAGAGACTTGGTGTTGGTTGTGTGTTTTCCAACAGAAAACTGGGTGTCTTATTTAATGTTAGTAATATTTTATAAACCTTGTGAAATTTAATTTTAGTCTTTACAATGCATATGTAATTGTTTTCCAAAAAATATTGTAAACAGAACAATTCAGACATAAAATGTGCGGATTGTGTGGCGACTGTGGATCAAACTTGTTTAAACTCAGAAATGGAACAGCTGTCTCTGTCCCTGGCAGCAAGGGTAACTGGGATGATAAAGCCATGGCAATCTTTGTTGACGACTGGAAAGTGGCTGATGAGGATGACACAACTGCTGAGTAAGTGAAAGATCTTTCAAAGTTTTCTGACTAAAATAAAAATGCCTTTATGAACTACTATATTTTATTACTATATTTTATGACATCTTACTTCATTGTCGACCTATTGATGTTTAATGCCAAAGATCAATATTTATTTTCTAAAACAACCAATCACAATTATAAAATCTACAGATTTTATCTAAGGTATTTAAATAGGCTTTTTTTCAGACTAATTAAAATTTGATGAATATTTGATTTTTAGTCTAGGCTCCATAATGTTAAAGTAAATAAAAATGTATAGTTGTGATTTTTTTCTTGTTAACTAGATCTAGGGGTCGGCGTGGTCGAGTCGGTAAAAAGCTCATGGTTGCTAAACCGAAAAGTCTCGAGTTCGAACCCTCGGGCAGATGAGGCTCGTTAGCTGGGGACAGCCACTCTTCTAGGAGAGACAACTCCAAAATTAAACAACTGCTGCCTTGTAGTTTGTTCATGGTTGGACAAAGGCTATGGAAGCAAATCCAAAAAGAAAAGCAGGCTGAAATCGGAGTCAATGGCCTCAATGGCGCATAACCAGTTGACACGTAACGCTTAATTGTGTTGGAGGCGTGGTCGAGTCGGCAAAAAGCTCATGGTTGATAAATTCGAACAAAGTCTCGAGTTCAAACCCGCTGGCAGATAAATCTCGATCCCCTTCAACACTGATAATTAAGAACGAAGAAGAAGAAGAAGAAGAAGATCTATATACCTTTTATGAAATCTACTTATATGAAAGAGAAATGTTTCGTAGTATTATGTGGAAAACTGTGCAAACAGAAAAATGCACAAATACATATTAATTAATTTTATACACATAAATTTTGTCAGATTACGTGTAAAAATGTTTTATTATTCTACAAAATTCATGTGGTCATTCTTTATTAATGTCTATAAATAAATGTTCGATTTACAAAAACCAGAATGACCCTGCGCATTTTTTTGTGTGCAGTTTTCCTTTGCTCATCTTTTTTGTCACCAAGAGAAACATACCAGTACATAAAGATAGTATAATCAATTGCCTAAAATTAATATAGCTTTTAATAACTTTTAATTTATGAAGAAAATAAGGTAAATTATATTTGCCTAATGTTAATTTCAAAGGTATATCTGATTTATTTTTAACTTTCAATGGTAGAATGGTTTTGTTTTGTTTGCATTTTTTACTTTTTTGGTGTAATTATTCATTTGATCTCAAATTTGCTTTCCCTATGATAGATGTCAAATCCCTAAAGTTCTTCCAAATGATGGCTGCACTGATGCTAAACGTGCTGAGCTTTCAAAACCTAACCTCTGTGGTGTCTTTAAGGACAAAAGCAGTTCAATCCAAGAATGTTTTGACAAGGTACAAGCATATGTAAATCCTTCCATCCCTGTGACTCTATTTCCAATGTTGGGCTTTAGCCATCTTCTGCTTGTCTCCACTTGATCTATCCATCTGATCCGAGGTCTGACTTTTAGTCGTTTCTCCTTGGGGTTTTGGTTTTACGTCACTTTTACCACACTGTGATTTGACATTTTTCCAGAGGAATTAACCACTGTGACTTTCTTTTTAAATTTCTGCCTTATTGTAGAGAGTATGTATATTTCAAACATGTAAATACCTAATAAAGGAGGCTTATATTTTTACTATTTTACTAAAGTGATTTTTTCACATATAACAGACAAATTTAAATAAGATTTGTTTTGGTTTTACAAGACTGACATGGAACCTGATTCATACTTTGACAACTGTTTGTATGATGCCTGCAACCAAGATGACTCACAAGAGGCTGTATGTACCATGGTCAAAGCCTTTGCTCAGGAGTGTTTGAGTAAAAACATTGTCTTAAACTGGAGAACACCTACATTCTGTCGTGAGTATTTTGCAATAATTTCATGGTAAATCAGAGACAAGAATATGTTGTTAGCATTTTAATAATGATGTTATTTTCATTACTAATTTAGTTTATCTAATTGCCACATTGTGTTTGGTAGTGATGTTTGTTTTCTAGCTGTAATTATAGGGGTTTTTTTGTCTATAGGAATCTTTATAATTAATTTTTAAAATTCATTTTAAGAACGATTTAATTTTATGACTTTGTGTGATACATTTTTTTTTTATAATTACATTTTTAGCACGCGTGTGTGAAAATGGAAAAATCTTTAGGACTGATGTATCGTGTGAGCCCACATGTGGACGATCTGTCGTCTCACAGACAAACTGCAATGAGGCCCGTGAGGAAGGCTGTGCATGTCCAGCTGGCAAAATGAAACAGGGAGAAGATTGTGTAGACCCCAAAGACTGTGGATGCAATGTTCCAATGAAAGATGGCACCATTAACTGGCACCTGCCTGTAAGTCTCAAATATCATCTGTATATTTTTCTGCTCAATGTATCAAATCAAAGTATTTGGTCAGGACAAAAGATAAGTAAACCAGCATTATATAAGCCACATATTTTATTTATTTTATTCATAGCACGTTAAAATACACTCTACATTGCAGGCCTATATCACTATTTTATAATAACTAAACTAGCAATAGCACAATCTGGTCAAAAACTACATACTGTAAAGAAATATTCAAGTCATATAAATTGGATTTGAGTTTCATTAGAATACTAACAACTTTGTTACATGTTAAACAAAACATATGTTCATTTGAATAAATCTTTTAATTTAGCTAAAAAAGATCAATCTTAATAAAATATATTACGCTCCTAAAAAGAATCATCACTTTTTTAACATAAAATGAATGTCCATTAAATAGAAAAAGTCGGTAGCTAAATAAGTAAGATATTCATTTTTGTAGAAAGACATTAAATGGTGGCTAAAAAAATTGATTTATTTGTGTGGTGACTGAAATAATTTTCGACTGATGGATGGGTAGAGACAACAGATTCAATATCAATGAAATTTACTAATTATTTCCCTTTAGCCTGGTGGCTCTGTGCTCATGCCTGAATGTAAAGAGACAGCTGTTTGCTACACTGATGAAAATGGCAGTAGCCAGACTATTTATAGACCATTTAACCTAGACCAGAATGCCATCTGCAATTCCAACATTCCCCCAACTGTTGAGTGTGCCAATGGTTATTCCATGGCCGCAGATGGTGTCACTTGTATAAGTAAGATCAAAATTTTAAAATACATTTTTGCTATGTTAATTTCAAAATATTCAATCAGTACAATTGACTAAAAAAAGTTTTTATTTCATCATGATTAAAATTTTACCAAGACAATAAAGAAATTTTACGACATTAAACTTGGGGACAGATATAGTGTATAAACTACCATAACAAGTTTCTTTTTATTTTAAAATAGTTTAAAATATTTTACTGTTTACATTGAAGTATTATTATGTCTGTGCATTCTCAATTCTTGCAACTTTTTTTAAAATAAAAAAAGGAGATCCAAAGACATGTTCAAGATCCTATGAAAATATAAATGGACTCTGTGTCAAAGTCCCAAGTGAGACTAATGAATGGAGACTTGCACTGAAGGCCTGTAACAGGGAAGATGGAACTCTTATTTCCATTGACACAGACGACAAGTTTAGCACCATCAAAAACATTTTAGCGGATAAAAAAATTGGTATGTAAAAAAATCTAAGTTAAAAATAGTTGAGCAGATTTACCAAAAAATAACAATATGAAAAAAGTAATTTTGCAAACAAATCTTACCTTATAAAACAAAAACTTATTGTCAAAAAGTCTCATCTGAATAAGTAAGTTTTATCGCTCTTTTTAAACTAATTATAAGTTAAAATTATAATCTGTTTCTTTAGAGTAATTAATGTAAACAAGTAATTCTTAACTGGGGTTGGATTGAACCCCAGGGGTTCAGTGAGTCAGTCTCTGGGGTTTGTGGTCTGGAGGTTAAGACACACACCCAGCTCATTTGACTCATGATTGGATTTTGCCAGTGCACACTATATAACTATTAAGAAGTGTTTTGGTGAATGAGCATAAGACACTGGTGGGGTTCAATACCTTGAAAATGTTAAGAACCACTGATTTAAACTAAATAGTTATTTGCTCATATCAGAATTAGCTTATATAGAGACAAAAGCAATGTATTGATTTTAATTAATTTTTCTACTTCATCTAAATGTCATACTATAATCTTGTAATATCTGGTGTTTAAAGATAAAATGTCAGTGGTAAAAATAAAATTCTTCCAGGCCCTATCTGGATTGCTGGTAGAGTGGTGGCTCGTAAAGGAGCTCGTGGAATTGTCAATTTCCAGAGTGTCTTGTCTGACAATGACAAGGGTAAAATTGAGGTGGCCAACTATGACCTCCCTGAATACATCCTGAATAAAATTAAACTCTCCCCTGACATCAGGAAATCCTCCATCCCAAATGATGGTTTAGTTCTTAGTGTCATACTTACCCAAGAAGGCGATGCAGTGGCTGTTCTTTCAACTTCCAAAGCCACTCCTGTTTGTGTTCTGAGTAAGTGTGAAATACTGATATTATTTCTATATGTTTAAAACATTATAACATTTTTAACCACTCATAAATAGGGATTGTGTGGTTTATTGGTAGAGCACATGACTGTTAACACACAATCCTTGAGTTCATTAACTGGTCATTAAAGTCATTAGAGCACCACTGAGTCTATCCAGTTCTGATGGGTAACTGACTGGAGACAGAGAAACTAAGAGTGACTGGACATATTGCTGACCTCTCAATCTTTTCATATGCCAAAATAAAACACATAAACTCTTTTTCATACGGACCGTCAGGTCTGAAAAGGTACTTTTTCATAAAGTAACAAAATTCAAAGATAATTGCTTGTGTATAATATTTTGTGCTAAAAAGGAAGCTGCTCTTTTATCCATTTATGTTTGTTAATTTTTTCTACTTTGTAATTTTGTTTAATAATACATTTTTTTACAGCTGTTGTTTCAAAATATTTAAATATCTAACTTTAGAAAACAAACATAATAATTATACCCTGCCTAATATAGATTAAATATTCCTATTAATAGGAGAAGTTCCTGAAGACCAGACTCAGTGGTTTGATAGCTGTAATAATGATGATGACATGGAAGATGGTGACCAAGAAACTCATCACAGTATGCTCATGGTAAATTACATGGTTTCATTCTCATCTATTTTTACCTAACTACTAGAAAACATCAAAAACTTCAACATGGAGAAGAATGGGACTTTCTCATTTATGAGATCTTATTGATTCTATTAGCCTAAATTCCATTTTCTAAGCTACAGATTATTCTCTTTCCAATTAGTTGTAAGAGTAATTTCAAAATAAGTAATCAAAGTACTAAATTTTTACTCTTTTAAGCCAACAATCAGTGCACCTAAATTATTAGGGTTTTTTTCCATTAAACTTAGGACTGCAAGTTTACATTTTAAACTTTTATATGAACATTTTAGAATATTTAAACTACTTAACTGGGTAATAATAATACTATTTTAAGAGCTTTGTTTTAGTTTCCATTTCTTTTATATGTCACCATATTGCAGTATACAGTAATGATGGTTTCAATGACCAATGATCTTAGGACAAATACTTTCAGAATACAAAATATCTCAAGAACAAAATATCTGAGCACAAAAGCTATCATGGACAAAATATATCTGACTTATTATCTCACATCAAAATACAAACAGTATTTAGAATTAATTTTCTTTAAATGCAAAAATGAAGCTTTTTCATAGTAAACATTTTTTTATAGCATAATTGATTTAATAACCAGTTGTATTTAGAATTATATTATAAAAAGGTTAAAAAAAAATACCATTGAGATATTTTAAGATATTTTGTCCCAAGATCATTTGTCCTGTGATATATATAATTTCTTTAACAATACCATCCTTACTTTGAAAATAAGGAGTGATGTAAAAGAAAACCCTTAACTTAAAGTCTAAATGGTTAATCAACTAACAATATGTGCTGTTTTCAATATATTTTTGTTTATTCCCGCAGAATCCAAACTGCTTGGTCTGTCTTAACCCTATGGATGTGCGCTGTGTTGCCAACCCCAATCCAAAAGTTGCTGGGTCCTCTGAAGGGGACTGTGCTAATCGCGCTGATGGTTTGTTCTACGACTGCAATCAAGGAAATAATTGCATTGACAAAGGTGTAAGCACAAAGTGTACCAAAGGTGAGAAATTATCTAGTAAATATATAGGCAGATAAAATAAACTAATATTTCAGGAAAATTAAATATGTATGCATATATATCCCTGTATATATATATATATATATATATATATATATATATATATATATATATATATATATATATATATATATATATATATATATATATATATATATATATATATATGTAGAACCTAGTTATAAGAAAAAAATGTTTGAAATTTAACTATAAATTTTAAATTTAATCCAAAACAAAGATTATGATGAGTGCGCTACTGGACTCCATGATTGCCCTGCAAACTCTGAGTGTGTAAATACAGTGGGTGACTTTTCATGCAAATGCAAACCTGAATTCCCACTCATGGTCAGAGGACAATGCCAGAGTAAGTAGTCATGGTGTAGGCACCTGATTAATGCATGGGATTTGTAAGTAGTCACAGTGTAGGCACCTGATTAATTCATGGGCTTTGTAAGTAGTCACAGTGTAGCCAACTGATTAATGCTTGAGTTTTATCCATGTTCAATGTTTGTGATTTGTACCAGCTATCAAAATGTAAATTTTTTTACACTTTATGATCTTAAGTGCATAAGATTAATAATTGGTTTATTAGAATTAAGTACATATTACTGCCTTTTTTATCCAGGTTAGCAAAGTTTATGAAAATTTGTTATAATTTATGATCTTGTAGGCTTACAGAGCTGTGTAATGCAAGGGCCAGCTACTCCACTTGACTATGTTTATAATATTCAAACCCTGTCTGGAAAGGAAGGTCTCTTAGATTTCACTTGTAAATTCAAGTTGGCTACCCTGTGCAATCAATGTAAGTTGTCATTATCACAATTATCACATTGTTAAATACTATATTTGGTGTAGTACTAATTCTTTATTACTGACTTTATAATTAGCCATATGACTTATAATTAGCCTTAGTTTTAAATTTAATAACTTTAATACTAACAATGCATTTATGGAACACGTCTTTATATCTTGCTATTTTTTCTTAGTTTTTAAGGAGAGAGCATAATCAATTTCATTTAATGTTTGGCTTAAAATATTCACTACACTGCTTTTAACAATACATTATTAAAATTAAACATTATTATACATTTTAACACATAATAACCATCTATTTTCTAAATTTACTAATACATTTTTTATAAATTAGTTTATTTTGAAAACCAGGTGTTATAATTGTATCTGGTAATAATCAAGTAGGGTCTTTCTATTTAAATTATGTTTTTAATTTAAAATAAATAACACTGCATACTTGATTTTAGACAATGTAATCGAGCACGTTACTGTTATGATGTCATCAGTATGGTTGGTACTGATGGCTGCAGTGAGAGGTTCAAGAAAACACAAACGCAATTTCAGCTCTTAATTTTAATGGTTGATACTTTAGTCTTGGATAAAATAGGAAATAATCTTGAACATCAATAGTGGCCAGCCTTAGGGGCCAGCCCTACCACACTTTACAAACAAAACACATCTACATCCTAGCAAAGCAAATGTTCAACTGTCCTCTCTTTTTCTGGCCCTCACCACCCAGCCTGGGGTCTATGTACTGGCTTAACCTCCAATACAATAGGGCATCTCATTACTTGTTTCCCCAAATTTGCATTCCAGGTTAGTTGAGCCCGACTAAGGTCAAAGACCAGGCAACCGGTACTTCCCCTAGCCTGCACTTCTCTAGGTGTCCCAGTGTGGGACGGGAGTGGGGGGTGGTGAGGCGGGTGGATAACCAATGGACTCAGCTATAACAGTTACTCTTTAATTAAATATCAAATTTAGTTCTCATACTCAAGTCTATTTAATGTCCCTGAACCTATCTAGTTTTGATGTGTTTTCCTGCATTGAGTCAAGGAAAGTAATGCTGGATAGTGCTAATCATACAATCCTGTAACATGCTGAGATGCAATAAGCAGATGGACACCATTTCATATTCCCCTAGCACCATCATAAAAGACTTTACCCCTCACTTTTATTAATTTTTTTTATGCTGTCATTGATGGCAGGATGGTGGTTTTAAAATGAGTTACCAGTAACTTGTCTTTCCAAAGTTTTTTTCTCTCCAAGATAAAATAAAATGTTTTTAGTTCTGATGCAATGCATTTTTATAAACTTTATGAATGTACTCAACAGACAAAGCTTCATCTGGCCTACCATCAATCAGCATCTACATCCTGAGCACCAGGGTGGCTGGTGCCCTACAGCCTTACTACTCTGGAACCTGCTATAACCCAGATAATGGTGTTGTCAAAACCTGGGCTGTGACCCCTGACCTTCTACAGCAAGGTTACATAATGGTGAGATTTTTTTTTTTACAACCACTAGGGTTGGTGTCATCCAGTTTGGTAATTCGAAGTTTCACCCCCCCCCCCCCCCCCCCATCCCCAAACACACTCAATAAAAAGTAAATATATGTATATGTATTTATTTATTTATAAAGATGTACCTTTGTTTCCTCTGTATTTAATGTTTTCATGTTGGTGCCCCCCATATTTATATTTAAATGGTGTCATGTCTTAAATGGTTTCACTTTGAGAAGCTATTGCTTTATGTTGAATATATTTATTCAAAACCAGTTAGTAATTTTTTTCTAAAGTAACAAGCAGCAAAAGTAAAATGCATGATTTTTTTTTTACCCTTGATAACGCTTGATGAATTGATAACTATGAAACAGAGTTTTGTTAATTTAAAACCCACTGCAAGAGTTTTTCATATGTATGTGTCCTTATTAATTTTTTAAAACATTTTTTTATTTCAGCTTGGCGACAGTGATGCCAACTCAGTACAAACTGCCCTTAGCTTCACTGACCCAGCTACCAGTGTCAGTTATCAGTTTGTTGCCCCTGGTACTCTTATCATCAGCCATCAGTCTGGCTTTTTCAAGGTCACAATTACTGCAAACAGCATCCGGGTATGTTTGGATAAACATATAGTCTAAAATATTTTGGTGAATCTATTTTAGACAGGCATTATTTTAATTTATTTTTAATTGATTTGCTTTCCTTCATCTCAGACCGAGTTCTCAGGAGAGTACAGAGATAAACTCTGTGGTGTATGTGCAGCTTCATCAGCTGGCTCTGGGGGATTCCTTGAGCTCAGTCAATCAGAGCTTCAAGAGGTTTCAGTCTTACAAGAATCCCTGTAAGTTTATTGTTGTTATAGGTTTGACCTTTGTTGCCATTGTCTACTGAGTTTTCCTCATTCTGCTGACAATTTTTCTGACAAACAAAAGGCTTGCAGTTACGTCTTTGTAACAGTCATAGTTTTCAAAACAGTTTTTGTATGCTCTGCATGAAAGCAATGAAGGCTTGTTCTTTAACTTCTTTACATGACAAGAAGTGATACAAAAACCTCCAGCAGAATAATAACTTTGGAAGAAGTCTAATTTTAATCTAGCTGAGACATCACACTTTGAGGACTTATCAGAGTAGGCTAGGCCTACACCCTCATAAACTCATGTAATCTAACTCATTTTAAATATCGCTGCTCAACTCAGATGACGTTACTTGAATGGATATAATTATTGATATGAAAAAAATCATGTTTTTGTCATTGTTACTTTCAATTAAAAATGAAGCGTAAGTGATCTCCCCAAACTTTATCGAATATTCTTATATAAATTATATATAACATTACAGAGATGGCAAGTCAGGAAATAGACATGATTTTTTATTAATTTTTAATAACTAAAACTTTTTAAAATAGAATAAAATCTCGTAGAAAAAGAATTGTGCACAAAGTGAACACCAAACAATCTGTGTATAATAGTGCAGAATATTAGTACTTTATAAATGCATATGCGTTTTTTGAGAAATTGGAAATAGTGTAAAGTACTACTAGTAAATGGAAATAACTCAAATTTTGACAGAAAACAGAGGATTAGATCTTATACATATTACATATATCAAATGTCGTCTATCTATTTGAAACAGTACTCAAAATATAGACTTTTGAAAAACCAACAAAAGTAGCATAAGTTCCACTTCAGGTTACCGAAAATTGCTGAAAATTTTAAATTTTAATTATCAATAAAAATTAAAAGTTGAAATGTAGAGAACTTGAAAATAATTTTTTTGTGTTTAAGGCTAAAATTCTATTTGTTTTTACCAAGCCTAAATTATACCCTGAAGTTTCAATTTTGTAAGGCAAGCATTGATTGGCTGTAAAGAAACTCTATGATTGATCTTCTGAAAACCTCACTTTCTAGTAATATGCACTCAAAAGTTTGCTGATAGAATTGTATAATAAAACTAGACTTTTTTACACCACAAGGTCTATTTATGTCATTTTTACTTTCTCGTATATACGAAGTATGGAGAAAGTCTTGTAATCGTGCAAAAAAAAAATCAAGATTTTTACAAATCTCGACGTCTTACACCTCACTGATAAGGAAAAACATAATTTTGCAATCTTGTCCATATGTCTGTGTGTGTCTGTGTGTAAACAGGATAACTTGAGTACCGTTACAGCTACGTTGATGAAATTTCATATGTAAGTATTTTATCAAAATCGTAGATCCGTATCAACTTTTGAGCGATTTCCAATAACCGGAAGTGGTACTTTTTCTACTTTGAATTTTTCAAAAGCCTATAACTTGAGTACTATTTCAGATAGATAAATGAAATTTCACATGTAAGTAAAAGATCTAATACTCTACCTTCTGTCAAATTTTGAGTAATTTCCGTTGAGCCGAAGTACGAATTTACGCTATTTCCGATTACTCAAAAAACGCACGTAAATTTATAAAGTACTAATAATATCCCGCACTATTATGCACATTATATATATATATATATATATATATATATATATATATATATATATATATATATATATATATATATATATATATAATTGGTGTGCAATTCTTTTTTTTACGAGATTCCATTCTATTATAAAAAGTTTAAGTAATTAAAAATGGATTACAGATATTGTCTATGTCCTGAGTTGCCATCCCTCGTAGTTTTATATTAGAATATTCGAGAAAGTTTAGGGGAGATCACTCCCGGTTTATTATGTACATTATCAGTGACAAAATCAAAATAACCAATTTGTTTTTTTAACACGTTTTTATTAACTCAGCTTCGCGTTTGTGTGTTTGTTGTTAAAATTGACATCTAGAGACCGTAATTAGCTTAATTTAATTACGCCCCAAGGACCATAAAATTGAGGACATGATTTCTAAAGATACCGACAAGACTGGAGGCTTATTGACACAGTTACTTCGGCCCCAATCGATGTGAGCGCGCTGGCCGTGATCGTATAGTGGTTAGTACTTCGCGTTGTGGCCGCGACAACCCAGGTTCGAATACTGGTCGCTCAAGATTTTTTTAGTCCGTGTATTTATAAACACTTAGTCAATTCATACTTAATCAAGTCATTAGATAAAGTAGAAAATAAACTATATAAAAAACTTTTTTAAAAACCACGTTTTTCATGTGTAGCAACGGACTAAAAAGGAGAAAATAAAATACTTAAAAAAAACTTTTTAAAAAACCACGTTTTTCTTGTGGACTAAAAAGTAGAAAATAACTATTTACATACATTTGATGACAAAAAACGTGGGTCGGGCAGATGGGTCGGGAAATTTGATGGTGAACGTACCCACGTTTTTTGTCATCAAATGTATGTAAATAGTTATTTTCTACTTTTTAGTCCACAAGAAAAACGTGGTTTTTTAAAAAGTTTTTTTTAAGTATTTTATTGCGGGTTTTTTTCCTTCATTTTTTAGTTATAAAAAATACTATAAACATCAAACACATCCAATTTTTAGTAAAATTTGACAGAAACCAAACAATCAGGTTTTTATAACCATATTTATTTTAATCAGATTGCACATGATTTAAAAAAATATTTAATTGGCCTTTTGTGACTAATTTAGAGACAATTCTTGTTGGTATCCATTCCTTTCTCACAGATATTCAGCGACCAGAATTTTACTAAACTAAAATCTATAGCCACAATATATTTGTTACAGGTTTGAATCACTAAGAATAGACTAATTTTTTAAATTAACCAACTAGTAAGACATAGGCCCCCTAGTCAGAATTTAGATGTGTAATCTGAAATATTAAAGCTGTTGTAACTTGATTTTTGTTTTGTTGTTTATTATTAATTTTTCTGGCAATGATAGATACTTATATTATGATAATTCAGCATTTTTATTAAACAATACGAATTTACAGCTATTTAGAAAACTAGATCTAGATGGTAAAATAAGGCTAGTAAGTCAGTAAGTGTCTTATATGGACAGAAATATCAGTTATTATTCTAACTTTAAAACAAAAACCATTTTTTTATCATGAAATAAGTTATTTAACTATTTTTTTTTAAATGTTACTTTCAGATGTGCACCACGCACACCAATCCCATCTTTCCCCACTGAACCACCTGCATCCCCTGAACCAAATGGTCCTCCACAACAACCAGACCAATCAAACACACCTAGCGCAATATTTCCAACCTACCCTGATGATGTCAGCACACGAGGTGAACCTCTAGAACCGGTTACCATCCCATCTGTGATATCAACCCTTGCCCCAGTCACCACACAGTCAACCACCTTGTCACCAGATGAAGATCCTTGCAGCTACCAGGCTATTGATGACTGCAATGCTCTCAACCTGCTTTGTAATGTCCCTATTGTAAGTTCATGTGTTAGTTAACCTACTGTCTTAAATAGATAAACATAGATACCAACTTTCTTATTATGCCCAACAGTAAATTCCTGTGTTAAATGTTAACCCATTACATTCGTTAGCTCTTTCATTGTTAAGCCCCAAATGACAAGCACATTTAGATACTTAGGATAGGCCTGAACAGTAGCAATAATTAAGATAAACGGAGCCCAAGCAATAAACCAAAAGATCTCTCATAGAAAATTTAAACTGCACAAGAAACTTCAATAAAATGTCCTTGCCATAAACATCAATACTTGATCAAACACAGGTCTTAGCATTCAGTCCACTGCCTCTAGTTCTAATGATCATTTTTAAAAATAATTTCAGTTTTATTTACACTAGAGACAAGCTGGTAAGTTTTGAATAGCATTATAAAAAAATTTCCCTCTTTTATGTGTGAACAAAATACATTTTAGACAAATTTTAATCTATCAAGTAAATACAGTTGAACACATTTAACCTTGGTTAACTCGCCATCCCTATTAAGTGGATGTTTGTGAAGTGGAATCACCAAAATCTCTGTATGTTCCAACATTTTATAATTTTCTCCATAGGATCGTTTTTGTGCCAAGGACATATGGGGGCCGCCACATAAAGCTCCCTCTACTTTTGTCAGTCACTGGTAATATTCCTGGCGGTCCCGCTAGACAGTCCTGCCTCTGCCAGCAGCAATGCCGTTGGCCTACACGTCTGCCTTAGCCTTAACTGCTTTCTTTTTTCTCGAGGCGTCCAGTTTAGAGCCATTCTTGAGATGTCATCTGAATTCATTCTTAGGACGTTCCCCATCCATCACCATCTTCTTTTTTCGATTATTTCAGAAACTTCTTCCATTTCTATGTCAGCCAGTAGTCTATCATTTGAGATGGTGTTAGGCCAGTGGATGTCTTTTATCCTTCACCAGCGCTTTGTTTGTTATTAACTGTGTCAAATGTTTTATGTGTATTATCTCTAGCAACAAAAGGGGGCCAAATTTACCACATAACATCAGTTACCTGGATCCCCATTACCACGTGCCAAATTTATAACATGAATGAGTGTTGCAACATGTGATATTAAAAGAAAGTTTTTGTGGTTATTTTTTCACAAATAACAAACAATAACAAAGGATAAATTAATAAGTTTTGTATTATTAAAAAGGACTACTTTTTTATACAGGAGTGACAGAATCCCTTTAATGTAAAGTAATATGTCCAGTCTTGTGATTAGTTATGTTTACGCTAGCATTCACTACCCATGTTTTAAGATTATGTACATTTTTACATCATGCATATCACTTCATGTAATTATTGTCTAGCACTACAATATTAAAAAGAAAATATTAAACAACGTATTTGAATGTCGTGTTCCAGGATACTTGCAAGGCTGCAATTTGTCCTGGCACCCAAGATTTGTGCCAGTATTTGGTCTCACAACAGTTCACATGTGCGCAGACGGATAATCTCAAAGTTCTTTCCAAGAGATGCAACAGTAAGTTCGGGCTGTTTTTTTATTACTGTTGGTTAAGTGTAGGCCAACTTTGATGGTTCTTTTTTAATCTATATATTACAACAGACTTTACTTTAGAACCAATTATTCAAGTAACCCTACTATGTTTTTTATTTTATATACATTTTTGCAAAGAATGCTTTCATCCTTGTTTTTTTTAATCAACGTAGGCAATCTGTTTTTGTCATTAATCTTATAGGCCTAATGTAGTGTTTCTCTGTTATTACACATATTGTTTAGGGAATTTTAAATCAGTAAATATGGTAGATCATTAAAAACAAAATATTTAAGGGATGATAAACAAAAATGAAATATTCTCATTTAAGAACTGTGTGGTGCCAATATGGAATTCATATACACATCCAGAACAGACCAGCCATCTTGTGCCAAACCCACTAAGTCTGACATGGTTAGCCAGAACGCCAATGATGATGTAGGCTTTATCTGTGCCTGTGAGGACGGTTATGTCCAGAGCAGAGCAGAATGTGTCAGGCTGTCAGACTGTGGTTGTGTCATGCCCAGTGGGAAATATTATCCTGTAAGTTGTTAGGTCTAACAAAATATTATCCTGTAAGTTGTTAGGTCTAACAAAATATTATCCTGTAAGTTGTTAGGTTAAACATAAAATATTATCCTGTAAGTTGTTAGCTCAAACAGAAAATATTATTCTGTAAGTTGTTGGATATAAATATTATCCTGTAAGTTGTTTAACAGAAAATATTATCCTGTACATTGTTTAACAGAAAATATTATCCTGTAAGTTGTTGTACAGAAAATATCCTGTAAGTTGTTTGATATAAAATATTATCCTGTAAGTTGTTGTATAGAAAATACCCTGTAAAATGTTGGGTCTAACAGAAAATATTATCCTGTAAGTTGTTGAATATAAAATAATATCCTGTAAGTTGTTGTACAGAAAATATTGTCCTGTAAGTTGTTAAGTCAAACAGAAAAAACTTACTGCATCCTTTTGATGTACCACATAATTAATCACAGAAAAAATAAAATAGCTTTCTGTTATCAATACATTTTCTTTAGTGATGTGAAGCCTAACAATATTTTCACTTTTTTTTATTATCATGTATATTTTTACTATCTGTAACTATATATAACAAGGACTATTTCGGTAAACAAAGGTTGAGAATGGGATCAGGAAAAATATCATATGATCCCTTCATACAATGCCCTGGTACTTATCCTGAGGATTTCACTCCTTTGTGCATCCATTTTTTTTTACAAAAATATCATTTGATAAAACATCATTTTGAAACTATAATTTGCCTTGCTTATGAATTAACTTTTAATTTCACCCATCCATTACATAACAATTTATTCATTCATTATTATTTTTAAAATTTCTATTCACAGCCTGGTTTCCAGTGGCGCTCAGCCAACTGCGCAGAACTCAAGACATGTTTGGGTAACAACAATGTTGACGTGCAGGTGTCTTCCTGTGGTAAAAACACTGAGTGCGCCAACACTGAGAAAGGACCTACGTGTGTATGTAAGAAAGGATTGTTTGGTAACCCAGATATGCCACAAGGCTGTGAGAAAGGTGAGGTCTAACGATTTTTAAAACATGTTTTCAAATTATTTATATTACAATGGGTAAAGATAATGGCCTAATTTTTCATTGCACACAAATAGTTATTAACAAAAATGACTTAATTTGTGCAAAAAAATATTAATTTCTGAATATTTTATAAGCATATCTTTTTATTTAAAAACCCTAAACATCAATTTTTAAACTTGTCAACATTCTCTAAATGTTTAAGGAACATTTAGCAGATTGGGAGTATACCTTTTTTCTTTTACTGCTAACCAACCTCAGATGTTTTATTTAATTTTATATTCATCCTCACTGTAATTAAACTCAACTCAAACATGAAAAGTGGGAATAGTTTTAAACATATAACTTTAAAACATTGAAATTGAAAGAAATTATAGCAATTCAATGTAGTTTAAACTAATAAATCATTAATATACAATTACTGATATAAACAAATGCTATACAAAACACTAATTTAAAAATTTACTGCTTCTTAATTGAGGTAATTAATTATTTTTTTTAACAAACCTGTGGGTCATCTCATTTTTTTTCCTCCCAAAAGATTGAAAATGTATTTTAAAATGTTTAAGGATTTATGTCATCAAATATGCACACATTTATTAGGTGAGGTCTCCGATGATGGTAGCAAAACCTGCTACACCTATGCTACAAACTCCGGTGATGAAGAACGATGTGACTGTAACATGGGTTATGCCTCCAGTTGTGAGGAATGCTTGGGTAAAAACACATTTTTAACTCCAAATGTGAAGATTTTTTTTTCTACTTTTGGTTGTTATTTTTAAATTGATAAAGGAGGTAGTTTATTTTTTACACTAAATGACACTGATAGATAATGATAATTCTAAAAAAATTGTTTTTACCCCATTACACATCTTTTTAAAAAAGATTTTTAACTTATATCTACAGTTTAAATAATATTTTTACCTCCTTTATTATTTCACTGAGATTGAATAAAAAAAGCATTCATATGTGACTGAAATATTATGTTTTTCAAAATATTTTTTTAGAAAATATGTTAACTTCCAATATTACTTCTTACAACTTTCAAAGAATTGAAAATCTCTTTGAAGAGCCAAATTTAAAGTCTTAGGAACTTGTTTTGGTCACTTTAAGCACCATTTTCCCCTATAGGCTACAGCTGTCATTTATTTATTACTCCATCTTAAACTTTAGACATGGACGAATGTGCCGAAGGAACCCATCAATGTAATCTGGCCTATGAGAAGTGTGTCAATGTACGTGGTGGCTACAGGTGTGACTGTGCTGATGGCTACACATTCAAGGGAGGAAAGTGTGTTGGTAAGAGTTGTCAAACATGAAACTAATTTTCCCAATTTTCCACTCCTATTTTTAGCTAAATTAAATTTTGAAGAACAAAATTTTTAAAAAAAAATACTTTTTTAGTCAAGTTTTAGAAATTGCAAATGGGTTTTTTTAAATTATCATATTTTATGAAGCAAAATCGGTTTGATAGAGAACCATGTATGATACATGAATAGAAAATGTATCAAAACATATTACAGTTGCACTAACTTCTTGGTCATCTTTCATATTCATAAAAACAGCTTAAATTTTGATTTCTTTACCCCTAAATGTCTTATTCAGAATGTGCAATATTCATGTAGCTACTCTTTAGATGATTCTTTAAAAAATCACGATCAAAATAAAAAAACAGTTTTCTTTTTCCAACATTAGTTTTTATCTCTAATTAGATTAGTGAATAAATATAATTGATTACAATATCCCTGCAGATCTGGACGAGTGTTTAGAGCAGCCAGGAATCTGTGGTGACAACTCCCAATGTACCAACAAGGTTGGTTCATATGAGTGCAGCTGCTGTGTTGGCTACTTATGGAACCCAGTCTCAAAGAGTTGTGAACGAGATAATGCCGGTAAGTATAGCATGACAATGCCAGTAAGTATAACATGACAATGTCAGTAAATATAACATGACATTGTAAGTATAATGTGATATGGTTGGTAAGTATAACATGACATTGTCACTAAGTATAACATGACATTGTCACTAAGTATAACATGACATTGTCACTAAGTATAACATGACATTGTCAGTAGGTATAACATGACAGTGTCAGTAAGTATAATATAACATTGTTAGTAAGTATAACATGACATTGTCTATAAGTATAACATGACATTATCAGTAAGTATAACATGACATTGTCAGTAAGTAGAACATGACATGGTTGGTAAGTATAACATAACATTGTCAGTAAGTATTTGGAAATCTTCATTCCTTTGGTTTTATTAAAAACACTGTAATGATTTTAAAAATGTATATAATCAGAAGGTTACAAAAAGAAAATAGAGAATAAACCTATACTAAATGGTAGAGTTCATTCTCATATTTTTATTTACATAAGTGCAGCTATACTGTTTTCAATTATGTATTATTCTATTCCATATTAAAATGTTGAAAACCTTTCAAAAAATTAATCCTGTACCTCTTTTCTGGGGTAGTTGTAATTGTTAATTTCTACTACTAATTTTTTTTATTTTCCTTTCTCTCAACCTTGAAATATATTTGAATGAACTACTGAACAATTATAAACAACACTTTTAAATTGATTTATAAAAATTGTGGTAATAGCTTACATTGTTTTAAGTATGAAACAGAAACAAATTTTGTTTCTTTCCAACAGGTGTCCCTGACCTCCCAGATGGCGCTGCTTGCTGCGCTGTCTGTAACGACGCTGTTCTCTGCGATGAATCCATCAGCAGCCCAATACCTTATTGCTACACTGATAATGGAGAGAACAAGCAGTACTCAAGCTACATGAAACTCTACCAGGATCGATGCATCAACAACCAGCCATTTGATGGAGACAAACTATTGAGAGGAAAATGTCCTGCTGAACCATCTGTACCACCAGTCGAAGGCAATGATGGAGGTGAAATTTTAAAAATAATAAACTGTTTTGTCAAAAGGCAGTGCTTCTAAAAATAATGAACTGTTTTGTTAAAAGGCAGCGCAAAAAAACTTGCTCCAAGTTCAAATCTTGATCATGACTGTATTTTGACTCAAATTTCCTAAAGGCCAACTGCTTACTACACCATCATTGTGTTTATCATAGTTGTAAAATTTGGTCCTATAGGCCAATAAGATCTAGTAATTTTATTTTATTAATCCGGTTTTGAATTTAATTTGCTATCTTGAATTTAAATCTGACAAGATTTTAAAATCCTTTCATTTTTTTTCTTTAGTTATGCACTGTTAAAACTAAAAATTGAGTTAGTGTTGTAGCCACTATAACTATTTCGACTCCTTTATTATATTAAATGCCTGTAATCAACATGAGTGTTTTGTGATCCTAGGTAATCCAGATACACCAGCTCCATTCCCAACTTCCTGTGATGCTCCATCACTTTGTTCAGCAGTGCCACCTCCTCCTCCAAATCTGGCTTCAGGTAAGAGAACTCTTCAATATTAGGAAACATCAGGCTTTACACCTTAGAGTTTTTAGTAGCAGGAGAATATAATACAAGTTATCCATTGTACATCTTTCAATTTCTAGGTCCAGTTTGTGGTCCAGCTAACTCACAGACCCCAGAGAGCTTCCCATCATACTGTGACATGGTTAAAGCTGAATGTAAGAAATCAGGAAATCCTGCGGACTTGCCAAAGACTTCACCAATTAAAGCCAACCCAGGCAAATGCATTGGAAGTGGACAAGCGCCACCATCAACTCCTCCACCACCACGTAATTTATTTTCTTAATCTTTATATGTCTAATTAGATAACAAATAAGCTAATTAAGATCAGACTTTTCATTTAGTTGAAATATTTCATTAACATTTTTTTCTAAAGTAAATAAAAATAAATATGTAAATGATATATTCATTTAAACAAGATGATACTATACATTTGAGGAAGTTTTAAGTACTGAACAACATAACACTCTTTTTTAAAATTATTAACCCCTTTTAGACTAGTTAAAATATAAACATTACATTGTACATGTAGGGGGTCGGCGTGGTCAAGTCGGTAAAGCTCATGGTTGCTAAACCGAAAAGTCTCGAGTTCGAACCCTCGGGCAGATGAAGCTCGTTAGCTGGGGACAGCCACTCTTCTAGGAGAGACAACTCCAAAATTAAACAACTGCTGCCTTGTAGTTTGTTCTTTGTTGGACAAAGGCTATGGAAGCAAATCCAAAAAGAAAAGCAGGCTGAAATCGGAGTCAACGGCCTCAATGGTGCATAACCAGTTGACACGTAACGCTTAATTGTGTTGGAGGCGTGGTCAAGTCGGCAAAAAGCTCATGGTTGATAATTCGAACAAAGTCTCGAGTTCAAACCCACTGGCAGATAAATCTCGATCCCCTTCAACACTAATAATTAAAACGAAGAAGAAGAAGAAGAAGATTGTACATGTAAAAATAGCGACTAGCATGACCTGTAGCACAATGATTAATACATTTAGAAATAAATGTACTTGTTTTTTCTTACAATATATCACATTTAATACATGTTTTTATAATATTACAAATGGTTTGTTGAAATATTAAAATTTCTTTAATTTCAAAGCACTTGACCTAACATTTAGCAAATTTCTCATCTCTAATTCCTATGTCTAATTCATCATTTCTAATTTGTGATCTTTAATTCATCATCTCTAATTGGTGATCTTTAATTCGACATCCTTAATTCCTCATCTCTAACTCGTTTCTCTAATTCCCAGCTGCGGAACCAATTTTCACACCCTGGACCCCCTACAGTACCTGCCAGCTTGTTGTGCCAGGGGCTGAGTGTGGTGTGGGTATACAGATCAGAAACAGAGAGCTCGCACCTTACGATGATGGCAGAAAAGTTAGAGATGTCGCTAACTCTGAGCTAAGCTCCAACAGACCGTGTTATGTTCCCTGTCCTAAACCAGAATCAGGTAGGCTTACATACTGTTAATACATTTCCTTTTGCTCTTTATCATTATGCTGCATAAAAGAGTTCCTCAAAGCTACGAAAAGGAATTTATATAAAAACATATACTTTTACCAGTGTTCGTCCCACAGAAAATGTTGACTGGAAGAAACACTGATTGAAAGTTTAGAAAATTTAAGTTTGCTATTTACTGATGTACTCCAGTATTGTGCAGAAACATATCTGCCAGTTTTTGTATTCAAATCTATTTGACAATGTGTATTTCTTTTGCTATAATAGCTTGTATAAAAAATCATAGTTTTCTTAAACACTTATTTCATTTTTATAAATAATTGTCATCATTAATGTGAAAATGTTTGATCTGTACAAATAATGTTTATTACTCTTTATTATTGAAACTATATATTTTTTTGTATGCTTATAGGTGAGCCTGCAGATTCCAACTGTCCAGAGACCAGTTTCTGTAATGCCGTTGAACCTGTCTGTGGTTCCATTGGCACAAGCGCTGCCAGTCAGTTCAAGAGTGAGTGTGAACTCAACGTCACAGCTTGCCAGAAATCTGATGTCCCACACAAACTTTATGCTGGAGACTGTGATGCTGAAGACAGTAAGTTGATTAATTAGTCTTTTAATATTTCCTGTGTATATAGGTAATGGATAGTAATTTAAATATGTGATTTGTTTTTAATTCATATTCTTGAAATATCTCATATGTGTAGAGTCAAAACTGAATCTGTATGTGCTAATGGATAACATGATTTGAAGTATAATTTGTTTTTATAAAACTTTTGTACAGTTATTTTTCATTTCAAAATCCTTCACCTGTCATTGGAAAATGTAATTCTTTTTATATCAATGGCAAGAACGAGTTCAATTTTAAACATAGATTAAATTCAGTCGCATATGTTTTGTGTAACCAAATTCATTTTAACTCCATAGGTGGAGCTAAGAAACGTTACTGTGAAGAGGCTGGGCCTGTGGATGATCTAATGACTTACAATGTAGAAAAAGATGGCCTACACTGTGTTGGCCAGCCAGTGAATGTTGGGAACTGTGGCAACCTGTTGTGTAGCGGGGCTGAGGGCACTTGCTGTAAGGCTGTAGAATACGAGAAGATTCAAGTGGTGGCTGAATGCTTTAGCCAAGCCACTAAGGAGTCAGTTGGTCAGGAAAAACACACGGTAAGTCATGGTGTGGTAAGTGCGTAAAGGTGATTTGATGTCGTCCGTTGGAAGTTGGCTTTTTATTTGTGTTTAGACGCAGCTAGAAATTTTGCAGACATCCCTCATTTTGTAAAACGTTACCCACAAGTAGATAGGCCTACATAACCCATATAATACTTATGCATAATAAAATTATTAAAAATACAAACTAAGATTTAGCTAATTTAAATCCAGGTAGATGCGTTGATTTTTGTAACAGATGCATAGGCTTATATAAACACACACACAAACTCACTTACACATTTATAAATATTACAAATACATATATATGCCCTGTCCATACCACCCGATGTCCAGACCCACCTTGCATGTGCCCTAAACACACTAATAATTTTTACAAATCAAAAAGATGTTAGCAGTAACATTTTCTTAAAGTTCTAATATATTTCTATCCTTTTTTTCTCAGTATTTCTCTGCTACTAAATGCATGTGCCAACCACTCAAACCCTAGATTTGAATTGGAATTTTTAGCCAAGATTTGAAAATGAATGGAAACTCAATATGGACTCTGAATTAAGATTAAATTTATGTTCAAGCAAAATCCATCACTGAAATAAAAATTTTGAAGATGGAAATTATTCTTTTTCTTCGTTGTATAAAAATAATTTTAGATTCTTGTTGATGTTTGTTTGTGTGTAGAATTTACATCAGGTACATCAGAAAGTAAAAAAGGGGTCTATTCAAATAGGCTACACTAGTGTGATAGACATTGCTACTTAAAACTTACACTTATGGCATGTATTATTTACTTGACTTATATATATATACTATACATGCAGCGGCATAGCGAGGTCGGGTGTCACTCGGTGTGGCACTTAATGGTGCCACCCCCTCAGAGGCGTAGCGACTCTTCCCGGGGACAAACTTTGCACCCCCCCCCACCCCGAACTTTCGATTTGCACCCCCCCCCCCTCAAATTTTTTCTGTATATTTTACTATTTTTTTTGCCTTGGTGTCACCCCCCTAAATGGTGTCACCCGGTGCGGTCCGCAGTCCCGCCCGCCCCCCCCCCCCCTCTCTACGCCTCTGTATACATGTTATGGGTATATGGAAGGAACGTGCCGCTTCAAAACGGCCCCGACATAAGAGCCCCCGTCAAATGGGCCAGTGACAATTGGACCCCGACAAATAGGCTCTCGTCACTTAGGCTTCCGACAGTTGGGCTCCCGCCATTTATGCTCCCGTCATTATGACTCCCGACAAAACGGCTCTCGTTATTACTACTCACGTCAAATAGGCTCCCAACAAAAGGGCTCCTATTAATACTTCTCCCGTAGAGACTAAGTATCCCGCGAAACGGCCAGTGGGACCCCTTCATCAATTCTCTATAGAGTTAGCTTAGCCAACACCCTTAAATAATAAAACGTATGCAGCTCTTGTTCGGCAGGCCTTATTTTTATAATATTTTATCTAGTATATGAAATAGTATGTTTTAAATTAAAGAGTCATCTAGCTATGATTTCCATTAAATGTGTCGGTTGCTGGCTGTTCCAACTCAGTGAGTGGGTAGAGAGTTCCACGCTGTATGCTTGTAGGTTATCAAAACAAAACGCAGTTTATCCTATAAACATCTTATATATCATGCATTTTAACTTCTAAGCTCTCTTTTAAGCAGTGGCGTAGCAATGTTGGGTGTCTACCGGTGCGACATGTAATGGTGTCATCTCCCCCTCCCCCCCCCCCCCCAGGAAAGATATATATATATATATATATATATATATATATATATACAGTGTTTCTTCCAGACTTTTTTCTCCGGGGGGGGGGGGGGAACTTGAAATTTTCGGGGGGGGGGGTTGGGGCGGTAGACTTTCTTCGGGGGGGGGGCACTGTCAGGGGAGGATTAAGCTTGGGCGGGGCCCCGGGCTGAAACATTGAGAAATCGGAAGTAGCGTAAATTACTACTTCCGGTCAACGGAAATTACTCAAAATTTAACAGAAGGTAGAGAATTAGATCTTTTACTTACATGTGAAATTTCATTTATCTATCTGAAATAGTACTCAAGTTATAGGCTTTTGAAAAATTCAAAGTAGAAAAAGTACCACTTCCGGTTATCGGAAATCGCTCAAAAGTTGATACGGATCTACGATTTTTGATAAAATACTTATATATGAAATTTCATCATCCTAGCAGTAACGGTACTCAAGTTATCGTGTTTACACACGGACACACAGACACACACAGACATACGGACAAGATTGCAAAATTATGTTTTTTCCGTATCAGTGAGGTGTAAAACGTTTTTTTTGCACGATTACAATACTTTCTCTATACTACGTATATACGAGAAAGTAAAAAGAGAATTTCAAACCACTCTATGTAGGAAATTATTAATAACATACAGAGGTTAAACTAGTAAAGTAAAGTAAAGTTTCCCTTTCAAACCTGACGACCTATGGGGCAAGTGAAGTAGAGTTCACTTGTTTCTGTGACCTCGGCATATGAAGAGATAGTATGGTCAGCACTATGCCCAGCCGCCTTTACTTTCCCTAACGTGAGTTAGGTACCCATCAGAGTTGAGTGGACTCAGGGACGGTCTACGAGGTTAAACTAGGCCCAACTAAAACAGTAAGCACGGTATAAGCATAAAAAATAAATTAAAAAAAAAACACACCTCCATCCCTTAGGTGTCATCCATTTATGAGGCCCACAATAAAATGGATTTCCACAGGCGTCCATTTAAAGAACGTCATCCCTGGCCTGTAAACCCGATATTAACGTTCACTAAAAGTAAAGGCCTATAAATGTTTTTAAAAGTTTAAATCATAGAATGTTCACACCAGATTCATGTCAATTATGTTTCAGAATTCGAACGCTGTTTATGTTTTTAACTCTACAATTAACCCAATTTATTGTCATAAGCAAACGCTGTCCGGGCTGGTATTTATACTAAAGTGTGTGCTCGAGTTTGATATTTTGATAAAAATAAACCGGGAGTGATCTCCCCTAAACTTTCTCGAATATTCTTATATAAAACAACAAGGGATGGGAACTCGGGATATAGTTATGATTTTTAATCCATTTTAAATACATAAACTTTTAAAAATAAAATAGAATCTCATAGAAAAAAGTATTGCACACCAAGCGAGCGCCGAATAAAGATGTTCATAATGGTGCGCAATATTATTAGTACTTTATAAATTTAGATGCGTTTTTGAGAAATCGGAAATAGCGTAAATTAGTACTTCCCGTCAACGGAAATTACTCAAAATTTAACAGAAGGTAGAGAATTAGATCTTTTACTTACATGTGAAATTTCATTTATCTATCTGAAATAGTACTCAAGTTATAGGCTTTTGAAAAATTCAAAGTAGAAAAAGTACCACTTCCGGTTATCGGAAATCGCTCAAAAGTTGATACGGATCTACGATTTTGATAAAATACTTATATGAAATTTTATCAACCTAGCTGTAACGGTACTCAAGTTATCATGTTTACACACACACACACACACACACACACACACAGACAAGATTGCAAAATTATGTTTTTCCGTATCAGTGAGGTGTAAAACGTCGAGATTTGCAAAAATCTCGATTTTTTTTTTGCACGATTACAATACTTTCTCTATACTACGTATATACGAGAAAGTAAAAAAAAAGTGAAATAAACTTGTGATTCAATTATTAAAACATTGGCTTTTATAGTAAAAAAAATCACTTTAAAGTGAAATTTACTATGATTGAAAAAGTAAATTTGGGGGCCCCTAAAAATCGGGGGCCCCTGGCTGCAGCCCTCTCAGCACCCCCCTTAATCCGCCACTGGGCACTGTTAAAAGTATGTATTTTTTATATAAATTATATAAATTTCATTTCGTTCGTGGGGGGGGGGGGGCGGTAGAGATGCCTGGAAGAAACTCTGTATATATACACATACCCTATATTCCATGTACCTGTGTAAGTCAGTGTATACGCATGTGTATTCAAATAAGTCTTTTTAGCGCAATTTCAAAAAAAAAGAAAAATGGCGTTTAATAATGCGTCATTTCTGGATGGATGAATGGATGGATGTGTGTCCGCAGCCTTTAAATCGTATCTCCTCCTCAACGAAGCAATATCGAGGACTAGTTCCAAAAGCAAATATGTTAAGCAAGTTCCAAGGATGATCGTGGGACAAAAAATTCCCGGAATTCCTTCCTGGATTTCCCGGAAAAGCCAAAAAAACCTCGAACAAATGCAGTTTTTGCTCCATATCTCGACAACCAGACCACTTAGCGACTTGAAACATTTACCAATCCATTCCTGCCATAATTTAGACCAATATTGCCGAAGAAAGTTTTCAAAAATATCCTTTCGTTCGGTCACAAAAAATTAATTAAGAACATTTAAACTGAGCATCGTGTAGGTTTTAAGCGCAAACGCTGAGGTTCGAAAGGATTTTTTAAATTTAAACTGAGCATCGTGTAGGTTTTTAGCGCAAAGCGCTGAGGTTCGAAAGGATTTTACCATAGCGAATGAGCGGAGGTTCGAAAGGATTTTTACGTAGGTCTGTGAATTCTAAAAAATTAATTAAGGAAATTGCGCTTAAATTGTCACTAGACTTTTTATTAACTTGTTTTCTGGATGTATTTAATTATTTTTTTTAAGCTACGCACTTTTGACAGAACTTTGTCCTTCAAATTATGTCGCTAATCACGGGTTGAACTGACTGGTTATACAAAAAGTAAGGGATTGCTCCAGAGGCGTAACCAGGTTTATGGTGTAGGGGGAGCGATAATAGCAACAACAAAAATTGGAATTCATAAGACGCGTGAATGCATTTATTTTTATTGCTTATTCAGTTTTACAAAACGGTCTTCATTTTTAAATTTAAAAAAGAAACAACATTAATTTACTATGGCGTATGTAAACACATTTGATTTTAAAAATGTATCCTGTAACTTAGAACTTTTGATAAAACTACAACATCCTTTTTCGTCTAAGTTTCATTCTAGCAAAATGATCAATTACATCTTTTAAAACAACATCAGAAGCTAATTGCCGTTCAATCGTAATCAGGACTAAGCTGGACAACCTGTCTTCGTTCATAGTAGAACGGATGTTTAAGAGTTTAAGACGGCTGAAGGAACTTTCTGCTCCGGCACTGCTTAATGGTAAAGTAAAAAAAATATACGACACAAAGTGGACAGGTTTGGATGCAAGGAAACACAAGTCATTAGCGATTATGAATTTCAGAATGCTGTTAATTTTCACCGCTATTTCCAGAGGTTCTTTTTCAGTTAAAACGCCCTTGTTATCACTGCTTACACCAAAAACTTCTTGGTAAAATGTTCTAAATGACACAAATTCCTCTACTACTTCAGTTCGACTTTCAACAATATCCGAGTACGCCGCAGGAAGCTCACAAAATTGAATAAATCTTTCGACGGCGTCTCCGTGTTCAGTAACATGTCGTATAGACAAAGAAAATTGATCCATTTTGCTAATGTCGATAGTTGAATCTACAGCCACAGCGAAATACCTTGCTATTTTCACCTACTAGCTTCTTTAAAAATTGGGCCCTCTCAGCTCCCCCCCCCCTTAATCCGCCACTGGTTAGAGCAATCACTAAATCAACATTCAAATTAGATCATCATGTGATATGTTCGAAATTTAAAAATTTAGATTAAATACAATCATTGGCTAGGGGAGGGTGGGTGATGGATAATAATATAAAAAGTTCATGTCTATTTGAAAATACTGTCTTATTTAATTGCTTTTTTTCACCGATTGTGTGACACCAAAATAAAAAGGCAAAGTGCTGGTAAAAAGTGCCCAGACCTTTCCAAATGAGAGACGTGGGGGGGGGGGGGGGGCATTTTCACCAACGCGAATAACTATATATAGGCCTAACTTGAGGTGGGGCGCAAAATTGATAGTTTGCCTTATAGGTAGCGCCTGCCCTGGGCGTATCACAAAGCAAAAAAGGATTTGTAGAGGAAATTCCAGATTTGTATCAATTATAGCATTAAGTTTGACTGGCACTTTTCTGTTAATATCGTCTTCTACACGGGTGTCTTCTAATATCTCTATGGACAATACCTTATTGTCTTGAGTTTCGACGACTTGATTCTGCATATGAGATGATGTAAGTAATTAAGTAAAGTTCCCTTTATATATATATATATATATATATATATATATATATATATATATATATATATATATATATATATATATATATATATATATATATATATATATTGTCACAGACTGTATTATTATGTATCTTTATTATATTGTGTTTTGCATGAATGAAGAGTACCTGGCTAGCGGAAGGACTGTCTGAGCGATCGTCATGTGTTTTTTCATGTTTTTGGGTGAGATCGCTCATGTACGTAAGGGGAGAGAATGGACCGGATAAAAGGGAGAGCAAAAGGTGAACGGGTGTTGTGTGCTAGGACTTGGGACTTGAACTGTGGCAGTGAATGTAAGATGTCTCCATGACTTGGAGTCGTGACTGTGACTGTACTTGTTGAGTATCTTCTAATATGGATTTACCATTCTCACTGTATATAGTGTAAATAAAGTCATCATTTGAAGTTGCCACTATTGCTTGTATTCCTGTGTGAAAACTAACCCACAACAACAAAGAATTCATGTTGTTACATATGGTGTCAGAAGTGGGATGTTATGCCTTTTGGCCTAGTAAATTCAACAGCAACATTCTCCAGATTTATGAGAATAATGCTGGCAGATATAAAGAATGTCGTACATTTTGTAGATGACATATGTATTCATTCTAAGGATATCAAGACACATATGCAGTCAGTTAGAGAGGTACTAACAAAATTAAGGGAGCATGGCGCGACTATTGCACCTGAAAAGTTAAAATTTGCAAATGAAGAAATGGATTTTTTGGGATTCAAAGTAGGCAAAAATCAAATTAGACCTACTGACGGAAATAAAAATAAAATTCTCAACTTAGAAATACCTAAAACCAAGAAAGAAGTCAAAGGTGTATTGGGTCTATTTAATTTCTACAGCAAATTCATACCCAAGTACTCAGATATAACTCTACCTCTAAGACAGCTAATTACCAAGGACAGCAGTAGAACAATAAATTGGTCTAAAGAATGTCAGGATGCTTTACAGCTAATAAAGCAGTACTTTGAACATGAAGTAACGCTTACTGCCCCTAACTTTGAGAAGACACTAACACTGGTAACGGATGCTTCAAATTATGGATTGGGTGCATGTTTAATGCAAGAAGTGGACAAGGTACTACGGCCTATATTTTATCTGAGTAGGTCACTAAACAAAACGGAACAAAACTACTCAACTGTGGAGAAAGAATGTCTGGCCATTGTATGGTCCATGACCAAACTGCAGAAATATCTATTAGGAAGAAAATTCATTCTCCTCACCGATCACAAGCCATTGTTAGCTATGAACAACAAACGGATAGCCAACAGCAAGATAAACAGATGGTTATTGATTCTGCTGGATTTTCAGTATGAAATTAGGTCTATAAAAGGGAAGGATAATGTAGTAGCAGATTTTTTGTCTCGGCAAAATGTTGACAGTACAGAAACTGAGCCTACCCTAAACCACATTAGTCAACATTTATAAACCTATTCTATACTATTAATTAACAGTGAATAAAGTAAATCAAGTAAAAGTTAGAGACTATTTATTCCGCATAACAATAAGACGGAAGTCTCAATGATGAATTGTATTAGTCGATACCTGTGAAAGGCAAGAATGTTGTGTTGTGACCTAGATATGACTGAAATGGGTCGACTAGGGGAGACAATAAGGTATATTACTTATGTGTAGTAATAACATGCCTTGATGATAAGGTTGTTTTACTACATAGGATATAATTATTTAATTCATGTCTTTAAGTATTTTAACTATGTGTTATGTTTTGGAATTAAGTCCTGTACCAAATTAGTTTGGTATATTATTTATCCCAACTGATGTAGTTTTTTTACAGTTACTGGGTAATTGAAATGTTTTTTTTCTCCTATGTGAATGTATATTGATGCATTAAATATTACATATAATGCTTGTACATTTAAAGTTTTTGTTCAAAACACTGACATATTTTAATTA
The DNA here is from genome assembly GCF_028476545.2 of Physella acuta. Classification (NCBI taxonomy): domain Eukaryota; kingdom Metazoa; phylum Mollusca; class Gastropoda; family Physidae; genus Physella; species Physella acuta. The sequence continues at coordinate 257,815 of NW_026731940.1, read as the reverse complement.
TCACTGATATAGTCACTATATACTGTTGTATTTGTATGCACTATAAATTTATGACTACAAGTGCTTAGTCTAAAATGAATATATTTTACTCTACTTTGAATTGTACACAATTTTTTGTTGTCTGGCACATGATCCTGCCCTACTAATATTGTATTTATAAATTTTGTTACACAAAATTTTATTCGAAGGGGGGACGTGTCACAGACTGTATTATTATGTATCTTTATTATATTGTGTTTTGCATGAATGAAGAGTACCTGGCTAGCGGAAGGACTGTCTGAGCGATCGTCATGTGTTTTTTCGGTGCCCTGTCAAAACGGCCCGGGACAAATCGGCCCCGTCAAAACGGCCCCGTTAATACGACCCCGTCAAATCGACTCCCGACAAACCGACCCCGTCAAAATAGCCCCGTCAAAAGGGCCCCGACTTATTGGCTCCCGTCAAATGGGCTCCCGTCATATTGACTTGCGACATATAGGCTCCCGACAAATGGGCTCCCGATATTTAGGCTCCCGACAAATGGACTCCCGACATATTAACCCCTGACAAATAGGCTCAGGACATATTGGCTCCCGACAAAGCGGCTCCCGACATATTGGCTCCCGACATAAGGGCTCAAGACAAATGGGCTCCCGGCAAATGGGCTCACGACATTTTGGCTACCGACAAATGGGCTCCCGACATATTGGCTCCCGGCAATTGGGCTCCCGACATATTGGCTTTTAACAAAATGACTCCCGACATATTGGCTCCAGAAAAATGAATGATATGACCACTCTTGGCATAAAAGTAACTTTTAATGCCCGAATGAAATTATTTTTTCATGAACCAACATTAATTCACAAACAAATCGAGCCCTTAACAGCTAAATTCCACCAATTCTAAAGTTTTGATAATGTTTAATTTACAACAGCAAAGATCTGTTGCTTAAAAGCGAGCACAGAAGTGTAAATGTATGATATACATGATGTTAACATGATAACAGCATTTTGTTTTGATAACCTACAAGCACAGTGGCGTAGCGAGGTCGGGTGTCACCCCCGGGGACAAACTTTCAAGTTTGCGATTTGCACCCCCCCCCCAAACTTTCGATTTGCACCCCCACCCCCTCAACTTTTTCTCTATATATTTTGCTTTTTTTTTGCCTTGGTGTCACCCCCCTAAATGGTGTCACCCGGTGCGGTCCGCAACCCACCCCCCCCGCCCCCCCCCCCTCCCCCCTCTCGCTAGGCCCCTGTACACGCATATTGCAGTTAGGAAGGTACAGCGTGGACCCTTCTCCACACACAATGAGTTGGAACAGCCTATAACCGACTCAATTATGGATGTCATAGATAGATGACCCTTAAATTAAAACATACTATATTTTATAATAGATAAACTAATATAAAAGTAAGGCCTGCCGAACAAGAGATGCACACGTTGTATTACATAAGAGTGTTGGATAAGCTAACTCTAAAGAATATTGATGAAGGGGTCCCACTGGCAGATGTCATATTCAATGAGACCGCTTTGCCGGGAGACTTAGTCTCTACAGAAACGGTATTGTCAGTGCAGTGGCGTAGCTAGGATTTTTGGGCCCCTATGCAAAAATTATCAGTGGGCCCCTTCGTCAGCCGTTAGGCCAGTGGCGTCGCTAGGTCGGGTCTCACCCGGTGCGGCACTTCGTATTGTCACCCCCTCCCAGGAAACAAAGCATATATATATATATATATATATATATATATATATATATATATATATATATATATATATATATATATATATATATATATATATATATATATATATATATATATATATATATGTGTGTGTGTGTGTGTCGGCCTACATAGGCCTAAAATTTATATATATGCCACATACTGGTACACGTACGTGTTTAAGCATTAATCACTGCTGACTTAATAGTAACGATGTTTATCTACAGTCTGTTTATAATATAGTTGGATGTAGCATTGTTTTCTTTATAGTTTACGTTTACGTCGTGGTGTCACACCCCCCCCCCCCCCCCTCTTGATATAATTTTCGATTTGTACTTAGAAGACTATTTAACTTTAACTAATGGATCAGGAAAATGGCATTTCATTCTATAAATTTTACAATTTTTTGCCTTTGGTGTCACCCCCCCCCCTAAATGGTGTCACCCGTTGCGGTCCGCACCCCCCGCCTCGCCTTCGCTACGCCTCTGCGTTAGGCTACAGAGGAGTTAAACTTTTCGGAACTTTTAACCTTTTTCTTTTTTAAAATTATTTATATGTAACAAATATTAAAATTCCATTGTAAAAGTTTAAATTTTTTATGAGGGAAAAGGGCCCCTATGTGCCTTGGGCCCCCATGCCTTGCTTACGCTAGCTTTACGGTAGCTACGCCACTGTGTCAGTGGTCCTTTTGTCTGGAGCCAAATTGACAGGAGCCTTTTTGTCGGGAGCCAAAATGACGCTAGCCTATTTGTCGGGAGTCGTAATGACGGGGGCCGTTTTGTGGAGAAACTAAATGGCGGGAGCCTATTTGTCGGGAGTCGAAATGACCGGGGCCGTTTTGTGGAAAAAACTAAATGACGGGAGACTATATGTCGGGAGCCAAAATGACGGGAGCCTATTTGTCAGGAGCCTTATTGACTGGAGCCCTTTTGTCGGGAGCCTATATAACTGGAGCCTATTTGTCGGTAGCCTAAATGACGGGAGCCTATTTGTCGGGAGCCTATATGACGGGGTCCATATGTCGCTGGCCCTTTTGACGGGGCCGATTTGACGGGGTCGTTTTGACGGGGTCGTTTTGTCGGGGTCGTTTTGTCGGGGTCGTTTTGACGGGGCCGTTTCGTCATTGGCCGAATTGACGCCGCACGGTTTTTTCATGTTTTTGGGTGAGATCGCTCATGTACGTAAGGGGAGAGAATGGACCGGATAAAAGGGAGAGCAAAAGGTGAACGGGTGTTGTGTGCTAGGACTTGGGACTTGAACTGTGGCAGTGAATGTAAGATGTCTCCATGACTTGGAGTCGTGACTGTGACTGTACTTGTTGAGTATCTTCTAATATGGATTTACCATGAATAACCATGGATTTATCATTCTCACTGTATATAGTGTAAATAAAGTCATCATTTGAAGTTGCCACTATTGCTTGTATTCCTGTGTGAAAACTAACCCACAACAACAAAGAATTCATGTTGTTATATATATATATATATATATATATATATATATATATATATATATAATGATGGAAAATTTGAACCCCCCCCCCCCATGAGACAATCCTGGCTACGCCACTGTGTCTGTGTGTTTTGTGGGTCGACCACTGCCCCAACACTGCCACTCCACCGTACCACACGTAGTGGCCTACACATTATGGAACCTGTCATAGGCTTCGCGCCAATAAACACCAATCTGGGTCTCTGTTCTACGGCACACAGCAGACGTCACACACCAAGATTTAGGGCTCTGCTAGTGTTGCCGTGATAAAACCCCGCTGTGCTGGTACCCAGGTCAGAGAATGTTTTCGTTTTAAATAGTGGTGAAAATTCTGGTTCACGTGTATTACTACTGTGGCCGGCATATTACTCGTGTTCATGTTTTGTTAAGCACGACATACTATAGATGTTTGTTATGGAGGGTGTTGTGTTACTCGCTGCATTGAAATAACTTTGCCATGAGCTAAGTTCTCTGTCAATTTTTTTTTAAAGAGGCGAATTTTTTTTAAAGTTGTTTACGGGGACACACAAAACGGTGGGTTTTTATTATTTATTTATTTAATTATATTTCAATATATTTGTATGGGAATTGGTAAGCTATAAGGTATTCGTGAAAAGTATCAAATAAAAACCTCAAAAATATAATTCTTTTAGTGCAATTATAGAAGCTTTTACAAAAAAAAATATGACAAATATTTTATTTTAGATACAATGCATAGGCATACAATGTTTTTTATTGTACTTTAAGGAAACAATTCCTCAAATTTCTCTGAATTTGAGGTATGAGTCTTGTTAATGTGGATAATTAATTTATTTTTTAAGATACATTGACAAAAAATTGTCATATTGTTTAGTATATCATTGCTCGTATCTGTGCACAGTTTCATTGACATTTATAACCTAAATTTTATTTTTTTATTTATTTTTGTTGGTGTTAATTTGCATAATTGTAACAAAATCACACCCTGTGGTCGATAAAAGTAAAAAGAAAACTTTTAAAAAACTTACTTATGTTTTTTTTTTGTCTTTGAATTGTTATACTATCGGTATACATATTTGTGGCTGAAATTTAAGGATCTTCAAAAAAAGGGTCTAGGGATAGAGGATCCCCTTAACCCGATAGTTTTATTCATCAATTCAGTTGACGAATCCAAACAAAACAACCAAGCTGGGCCACAACTCCTCCATTCCCGCCAACAAAGTTGTGAATTCACCCAAACAATATAATTACCTACCCCTTCAATACACCCCTTCCCCCGAAGAGATGCCTGAAAGTAACACTGCTTCCATACCAGTGGCGGAACTAAAAAACAGGGGCCACCCCGCAAAAAATTTTTTTAGGCCCCCCCCATATAAATATATAGGCCTATATATGTATATATGTGTGTATATATATATATATATATATATATATATATATATATATATATATATATATATATATATATATATATATATATATACTCAAACACAACATACGAACATAGGATACTTATTCATGCTGGCCTGTTCGTGTTATGAGAAATACGTGTTTTTTTTTTATTAAAACAAATTACAACATCATGTCATGAGTGTAAGTCGTAAGTGCATTAGTCTGTTTTGTGAAAATCAGTTTTATATTATCTCTGCCGTACGACCTTTAACCTCCTATCGGTCAAAAGAATATAAAACATGAAAGCTTTCTGTAAATAATGGTTTCTCGTGTCATGTTTATTTTTATGTTTTTTTTTACTTATTTTATTAATTTTAAATACATTTTCTTTTTATACAGTGTCATTCTTTAGTAAATAATTTATAAACAAATAATAATAAAGAGAAGTAATTGCTTTTTAATTTGTTTAGTACAAATCTATTAAAAATGAGCATCAATATTTGACTATTTAAAAAAGGGAAATAAGTCATGGAAGTGGTTTGAACGTTTGCTTATCTTTCATAAGTTTCAATGTAGGAGAAAGACGACTCGGCTTTCACGGTGGTTTAAAAACGAAGGAAAAATGAGCGTGGGGTGGTGTCTATAGAATAAAGATTATCCAACCGCAGCCACGGTAATCTTTTTTACAAAACAAACATTAAGTCAAAAATGCAAGAACATTTTTTTAACTATAACAATTTTTTTTATGGTCGGCCGTGGGCCCCTAAATGGCGTGCCCCCCCCCCCCCCCCCCCGCATTGCGGGGTCTGGCGGCACTGTAGTTCCGCCCCTGTTCCATACGCGTGTATTCACCACGGTGCGATGCTTGAGTGTATAGGAACTTTATTCAGCTCCAACCTGATGAACAACAGTTCACAATTTTTAATGTGCCGGTCTTATCAGTTAAACCCCCCATAGACCCCTCGATATATATATATATATATATATATATATATATATATATATATATATATATATATATATATATATATATATATATATATATATATATATATATATATATTTTGAGGGGGTGCAAATCGAAAGTTTGTCCCCGGGCGCCGGAAAGGGTCGCTACGTCTCTGATATATATATATAATGCTGGAAAAAAATTGACCCCCCCCCCTCCATGAGATGATGCTGGTTACGCTACTGCACTGCGTTACAATATACTTTTGAAATCCGACGATTAATCAGGTGAAGTAGAGCATATCTGTTTCTCAGGACATTTTATATGATAGAAAACGGTGGCTGGAATAACGATGATTGGAGAATCTTTGGAACTGTTTCCATGTAATCTCCACTCAACAGCTTGAGTTAGACTGTAATGCTTTATACACAAGCCTTTTGTCGAATGTCGACTACGAAGATTCTCGAATAGGTCTACATTTAAATAATGTTTCATTAATTTCATCACATAGCCGAATAGGTCTACACCAAATCTCTATATCTTTTAACTTTTTATAACATTTATCATTTAACATTTTTATATAGTTTTGTTTATTCAACATACCCATTGTTTTCAAATAATTTTTAACTTGTATCTATTGCTTTCAAGGGTAGAAGATGTTCGTCCAGATTATCCTCCTTTGGAATTTGGTTACACTGGCATTTTCTGGCCAAGAAAGACTCGTGGTGCAAGCGCCCGTTGGAAAAATCCTGGGACTGAAAGAAACTGCCGTCAATGGAAAAATGTTTTGGTCGTTTAGAGGGGTCCGGTACGCCAAACCTCCACTGGGTCACCTCAGGTTCGCCAAGCCGGAGCCCTACGTCATCCAGGGTAAGTTGGGGGGGGGGGGGGGCTTAAAACAAGAGAATAAGAATACATTCAGAGAGTAGGCTAGTCTAGTGTTATTTCTATTGCAGTTTTTTTTTTACTATCTGGTAAACGGAGTATAGAGGAAGTATTGTGATCTTGCTAGAAATTGAAATCGACATTTTGACAAATCTCGATGTTTTACGCGTCCCTGAGTAGGAAAAATTTAGTTTTGCAATTTTGTCTGTGTATGTGTTTTCTCACGAAAAACGAGTGGTTTATTCGTTATTTCTATCGCTCAATTGCTCTGGAAATGCTACCCCCCCCCCCATCCCACACACACTTTACTGTTGTATACGAGTATACTAAAAATTTAGGGGAACTCACTTCTGCTTTATTTTCCTTTTAACTTAACAGTAGTGTATGCTTTGTCATCAATAAAAATACATGGAAAAATGTAAATGAATTTAATCAAGAACCGTATTATATTTTGTACACACACTTTTATATTATTACTAAAGAAACTTCTTAATCACAGCTCGTGTTTTTCATTTTATTTATATAACCGACCCGTAGGTCTATTTCATCATGAAGATCAGTTGGCCTGCATTTTTTAATTGGTCATTTATTCAATTTAGAAGATTAACTCTCCTTAATAGGGCATAATCAGAGTTTCTTCCAGGCATCTCTTCGCTCTGCCCCCCCCCCCCCGAAGAAACTCTACCGCTCCGCCCCCCCCCCCCACCCGCACGAAATGGAATGTACATAGAAAATATATACTTTTAACAGTGTCCGCCCCCCCCCCCCCCTCCCGAAAATTCAAGTGCCGCCCCCTGTCCCCGGAGAAAAAGTCTGGAAGAAACACTGGGCCTAATAATACATATACACCACTACTTCTTATTATAGACCAATGTTTATGGACTTGATGGCAGATGAAGTAGAGTTCATATGTTTTTGTGAATTCGGCATACGAAGTGATTGTATGGACATTCCTCATAACTTACCAAACTTGAGTCAGGTACCCACGAGAGCTGGGTGGACTCAGGGGCTCGGGTCCGGAGACCGTATTCGACTTTCAGCCAAGCTGCCGTGTGGTCTGTTGCCCGACCATGCCGATACTTCATACAGGCCAATAATTCTTAATACAAACCAGTAGCGTAGCGAGGGGGGGGGGGGGGCATATGTCCCCTGGCGCCGAGCTTAGGGGGCGCCAAAATGGGTTGGAAAAATAAATTGAAAGGTTGAGGGGAGCGCAAATCGAAAGTTTGAGGGGGGTGCAAATGGAAATCTCGAAGGGGGGTGCAAATCGAAAGTTTGAGGGGGGTGCAAATGGAAATCTCGAAGGGGGGTATAAATCGAAAGTTTGAGGGGGGGGGGGGGGGTACAAATCGAACTCTCGAGGGGGGGTGCAATCGTAATTTTGAAAGTTTGAGGGGGGTGCAAATCGAAATCTTGAGGGGGGGGGGGGGGATAAAACGAAAAGTTTGTCCCCGGGCGCCGGGAAGGGTCGCTACGCCTCTGATACAAACCAAAACTTCTTAGTAGGCCCAAATACCATTATTTGTCTTGTATGCCATATAGTACTATAAAGACAACAATTCTTTTATCAACTGTTCTGTTTGTACTTATAGAAGAAATCTTCGACGCCACAGCTGAATGTGCTGCTTGCGTGCAATCCGAGTTACTGCCTTTGATGAAAAAGAACACATCCGAAGACTGTCTTTTCTTAAATATATTTTCTACGAATCCCCAAAATATCCAAGGTCAATTAAAAAAGGTCATGATCTGGATTCACGGAGGTGGTTTCATTTTCGGTTCTGCGAGTGAATATCATCCCGGAAGTTACGTCACGGATCAGGACGTCATCGTCGTCGCGATGAACTACCGGCTTGGGGTTCTGGGATTTTTAACAACGGAGAACGAAGCAAGTTCAGGTAATTATGGTCTCTGGGATCAAATCCTTGCTATCCAGTGGGTGAAGAGCAACATCGCGGCGTTTGGCGGCGACCCAGACGACATCACGATTGCGGGGGAGTCTGCCGGGGCGGCGGCCGTCTCCATTTTATCGTTAAGCTCAGTCACAAAAGGACTTTTTACCAAAGCTTACATGCAGAGTGGGACTGCATTAACTCTGTTAAATAGACCTAAGGAGTCAACTCGTCACGCACTGAGAGCGGCGAAATTTTTAAACTGCTGGGATAAACCAGACGACATAGACATTGATTTAGCCACCGGAAACTTCATCGTCGACTGCCTACGTAAGCGTTCAGCTAGCGAGATCGCCAATGTCCAAGTGATGATTGGTACAAAAATTGTTTTCGTGCCCTATATAGATGGTGTTATAATCCCGAAATCCCCAAGTCAGTTGCTGCAAGACTCCGTATATTTGACAGCAATTGGATTCCCACAAAGGAAATACCTCATGGGTATAAACAACAACGAAGCGAGCCTTGGGGACATTCTTCTGCTTGTGCCCAGACAATTCATTTTCAATCAAAACAACACAACAGCGGAAGAGAAAGACAAAAACTGGCACGATTTTATCGTCAGCTCAACCAGAGATTTCATATCACAACGGTTAGAAGCAGACGATATTTCAGAAGATCTTCTGCGCCAAGTTTACGGTTGGTATGACGCACGATACGGCGCGCAATCAGTTTTTGTACAGTTGGCAGTCGATGTCAATTTTGTCCTGCCCATGTTTGATATCCTGAACACCATTTCAAGTCTGGGATCTGAAGGGCGGTTGCTGTATTTCAACCACTACCCCCGTTACATGAAGGGCGCTTACAGGGGCACCCCGCACGCTTTGGACATTGCCTACCTGTTTGACATGCCCGTGGACTGGATCAAGAGAATCACCGGTGATCAAAATGGAGGCGTGTTTGAGGAAGAGGATGAGAAGCTTAAAAAACTGTTTTCGTCAGTCATCGGGGACTTTGTTAAAACAGGGTAAAAAAATTTAATTCATTTTATGTAGGCTTTGTAGTTAAAAAGTTAAAAAAAATAATAGTACACTATACTATAAAAAAAACTATGATCGATCAAGTTTATGTGTGTGCTGTTGATTCATGTTGCTGCTGAAATGTGTGTTTTTTGTTGTTGTAAATATTGTAATTATTGTAGAGTAGATCTAAGCTGTTTCTGAGTAAAAACCCATTTTGAGTTTTTTGGCTAACAAGTTATCGACTTATTTTGTGTTCATTACTTATTATTCATTATTTGATCATCATATTACATTTTAATTTTATATCTCAAGACAATCATTTTTCTATTACTATCTATTTTTCAAGCAACCCAGAAATAGCCACACGTCACGGTATTACAGAAGGTTGGCCAAGTTATGATCCAGTAGGTGATTACTACCTAGAATTCAACCTTGAGCCTTCCATTAAAAAAAACCTGGCAAGGGATGTGAGAAAGTTGTGGAGTAAAGAAATACCAGCTGGGCTCAAACAACACCAACACACGCACGGAGAGCTTTAGATAATATTTAGAACGTACATGTATTAAGGGGTCGTCCATAACAGTTTCTTCCGGGCATCTCTTCCCCCCCCCCCCCAAAATTTCAAGTGCACCCCCGGAGAAAAAAGTCTGGATGAAACACTGGTCCATAAATGACGTCACATGCGTAGGGGGAGGGGGGGGGGGGGGGTCGGTAATTTTGTGACGATGTGTGATGACGGGGAGGGGGGGGGGTCAGATGGTGCGACGTCACACTTTTGCATTATAAAAAAGAAATGTTAGAAAACGAATTTTAGACGTTATTTCGCGTTTTTAGAAAACTGTTTTAATAAATTATAATAGGAATTGATTAAAATACTCTATTTTGAAAGATTTCAGACAATATTTTGGAAAAATATCGATGTTTAAAAAAAATTCAACTGCAATTTTGAGGGGGGTTGTAGGCTGAGCTGTGACGTCATTTTAGCGGGGGGGGGGGGGTGTCTGACTTTTTGTGACGACGTGTGACGGAGGGGAGGGGGGAGGTAAAAATCGTCCAAAAAAGCGTGACGTCATTTATGGATGACTCCTAAAGTGTAAATTTGTTAAAACTAGCTTTACACTTATTTTGTAAATGCAGTCGTTAAGGCTTTTTAAAAAAATTATTAATTTTTTACATATTTTTATAAACACACAATTGTCAATTAAATATGAAATACAAAGAAGGTTAGAAAATGCAGATTAATAATGTTTTTAACATACGAAGGAGTAATAAGGCCTAACATGTGTGGATATACAAAAAGATAACATAACAATTACAAAAGGGCAACCTAAGCATTTTAAGATAATCTTTTATTCCCTCTTGAGAATATTTGTAATGCGTGTTAGTATTGTTACTGGCAATGCGAGAAACCGTTATTTTTACCGAGTGCCTAGGCTTAGGCAATTTGAAGTATAAGCTCGATTAAGCCCCTCCATCTGTATGTTAGAACTACGAAGGCTTTTCGATTGTTAGATATAAGGGGGTCGGCGTGGTCGAGTCGTTAGAGCTCATGGTTGCTAAACCGAAAAGCCTTGAGCTCGTACTATCGGGTAGGAGACGGAGACCCCCCGAAGAAAGTCTATCGCCCCCCCCCCCCCCCGAACGAGATGGAATTTATATAGTAAACATACACTTTTACTAGTGTCCGCCCCCCCCCCCCCCCGAAAAATGTCGACCGCCCCCCCCCCGAAAATATCAAGTGCCCCCCCCCCCCCCCCCCCCCCCGAGAAAAAAGTCTGGAAGAAACACTGGGTTGAAATCAGAGTAAACGGGCCTATATGGTGCAAAACAAGTTGACACGTATACTTATTTACGTTGGAGGGAATCTCTTCCATCACCAAAATTAAGAACGCAGAAGAAGAAGTTAGATCTAAGTCAATTCTTAGTATCCCATGTCAGTTAAGTGTATGTTATTCAAAATTGCTTTTGATGTCTATAACTAATTGAACTGTTTGTTGAACAATGTAGCTTTCATAGATATATTGCCATGCTGTGTTTTATGATAAATGATAATTAATGATAAAATTGTGATGTCAAATTATGTGCTTGATATATATTAAACAATAAACCACGCAAGATTTGAATTTAATCTTTCTTTTGACAAAAAATACATAATTATTTTTTTCTACAATCAGTTCGAAACCAATTACAATGATTAAAATAATCAAGCTTAAATTTAAACCTTTAAATGTTAATTAGTCAGTTTTTGCTGAGACTGTATTCTACTATGAATCACCAAAGAACAACTGATATTGAATAGTGTAAAAAGTAATTTGTAGGTTGAAAAAAAAATTAATAGATCTATAAAACAGTAAGGGTTGTGATGACTCTTCCATTGTAATCGAGCTCTAGAAATGTAGATGTGACAAAACTGTCCATATTTCAAGAAAACATACTGAATTTTAAAAAAAATTATCAGAGAATTCTTTGTGAGTATATACAATCAAAATCAAATTCTGAAGATGTCCTCACGGAGATAAAAATAAATTACCGCCACGTTTAGCGGAAATCGTTCAATAGGTGGTATAGTCCTACCTGTGTAAATGATTTAATACTTACATGTGAAACATCGTCCACCTGACTTAAATGGTACTCAAGTTATCGGTTTTTGTGAAACCAGAAATAGATTAAGTACTACATCCGGTTATCGGAAATCGCTAAAAATTTATAGAAAAGTACCATTTTGAAATAGAGATCTAATACTTGAATATGAAATTTCGTCAACCTAAATGAAACGGTACTCAAGTTATCATGTTTATACACACATACACATACATACATGTAAACTAATTTTTATTTTACTCTGTGCGATGTTAAACGTCGAAAATAGTCAAAATGTTGTTTTTTGCTTTGCATGTTTACAATACCTCTATACTTCATATTTAAAACAGTATTGATTCGCAACACTCGAAACATTGTGTGAAAACTGCTTTAGTTATTTTTTAAATGTGTCTAATTAGAACATTCCTTCATTTCCAGAGGTCTTTAAAAAAATAAATTGGGCTGGCCATTTCTCAAGAATCAAACCTTAAACTTAACCCCCTCTCCCCCCCCCCCCCCCCTTTCCCCACACACACACACTAATACTAGTTTAAATATTTACTACGAAGATAGGCCTAGCTATAGATACATTTCTATGTCTCTATTGAGACATTTATTTAAATCTTTCATATAGTACAATCAACTACTTAAAACAGAATAAAGCATTTTTTTCAAAGGCATAGGCTAGCATCTAATTATTCTAGAGCTAAATTTTAGTTTAGATCAAAGTAAGTTGTTAAAAATTTAACACTGACAATTTTTTGGTACATTAATCTGGCCATTTTTCAATAATCAAATAAGGAAAATGGCTGCTCCCTCAGTAAACGTAAGTGTTGAAGCAGCTATAGAACACCAAATTCAAGAAGTTAGATATGATGGGGAGGAGGTATATGTCACGTAAGTATTAAGGATTTCTAGATCTAGTCTCCTACGAAATAAATACACTAAGTTGCCTAAATTCTTTAATAATAGGATTCTGATTCTGGATAATCAACATCACACAATAATAGATTTTCTCATTGCTTAGATGGCTGGATTGACCTCTGACCCTGAAACGTCACGCGTCGTTTTCTGACGGTTTTTACGTTTATTTTAGGGGTCCTATACACGACAAATGAAAAAACTGCTAATCTCGCTAATTCTCATCATTATTTTAATGAGACATGCTATATAAATGGACGCCATGCCTGAAAATGGCCGAAAAAATAGCCAGATATGTGGTTTTAATTAATACATGCTATTCTTGTCGAGTACTCTTGGGAAAAACTGAACTGTCGCTTTAAACGGCCCAGCACTCGGTCGAAACCCCCCGGCACAGAAGTAGTAATATATAATTGAGATATTTATAATGAGTAATTACAGTTATGTTGATTCGCCTATTTTATATCGAATTTCCATATGAGGTACCCATGCAGACATTTCTGTCCGCTTTGTTTACTATCGTGACGTCATTGTTACGCTAGTTACCTCACAGAAACAACTCGTTTTTGTTTTTTGCGGAATGAACTGTTAAGTCTAGTATTTTAATTATAATTCAATTGTAGCGTGTGCAGAAAAAGTAAAATTATGGAAATTATTTTTGTATTAGTAATTTTATTAGTATATTGATTTTTTCTTCACTGTGGGCCGACAGTAGCTGCATTGAATTTAATTCGTGACCGGTGGTTAACCTCGTCAACGCTGCGTGGCCTATTCGTTTATATAATTAGTGATGCTCGTTCAGTGGCCTTTTTCAGAGCTAGGCCTAATTACGGGCGTTTTTTAGACTTAATTGATCGGCCGTTAGCCCTTTTCATTGCTGCGTATTTAAAAAAATGCTCGTTCAGCGGCCTTTTTTTTTGCGCTAAATAATCTGTTTACGGGCATTTTAAGCGTTTATTTATTTTTTTAAGCTAGACGTAGATCTAGTTTAAAAAATATTTTTTAATACAGCTGGCTGCAGGGGGGGGGGTGCAAATCGAAAGTTTGAGGGGGTGGGTGCAAATCGAAAGTTTGAGGGGGGGGGGTGCAAATCGAAAACTTAAGGGGGGGGGGGGTGCAAATCGAAAATTTGAAAGTTTGTCCCCGGGAAGAGTCGCTACGCCTTGGGGGGGGGGGGGGGGGGGGCTGACACCATTAAGTGCCGCACCGGGTGACACCCGACCTCGCTACGCCACTGGCTGGCTGTCTTGCATGCCTGATATGTGAACTTAAAAAAAAAAAATTACCGAACTTTAAAAAAAAATGACCAGAAGTAGGGAAGTAGGTCTGTTTTTCAATTGGCTAGAGGGAGGGGGGGGGAAAGAGAGAGAAGTGAAGACACCGACCATCTCGTGTACGCGTGTTCATGCTATGACGTGTACTATAGGCCTGCTGAACTCACGGTGACCCGCGACCGTGGTGGGATTTTTCATCCACAGGATAGTAAACGTAAGCAAGCAATCACGCGAGTGACGATGTTTGGAGATTTTTTAAAAAAAAATCACATTCGTCATGTTTTCAAGATGAAAAAAAATTGTAATGTAAAAAAAAAATATACCATGTATGAACCTCAGCTGCCACACTGTTGACTCAATATAATGTGAATTGAGTGTAAAATGTATTTGTATTTATAAACGATCATAACTGATACTATCTTATTATTTTAAGCATATTTATTATTTATTATTTAAAATTAGAATTTGAAATAAAAATATTTATTATGGTCATTTGATTTATGCAGGTGTTCATTACTTCATAAAATGGTATGAATAACATGTAGAGTAGAATTTAAAAAAATAATAAAATAACTAGATCTAGTTTTATTATCAACCAGTTGCTTTTTGTTATTTTCCGGTGAGTAAATTACCTAAGCTGACGCAATTACCATGGCGGGAATTAAAAGCTCGTGTACACAAGTCGACGACGTCATGTTATGCCAAGAACGCTGTTTTGTCATTCATTTTCAATTTTGATTAATTTTCAAATTCTCTCTTTTCTCGTCAACCGAGTAAGCTAGATATTTAAATGTGGTGTCAAATGTTCTCTGAAGGGGTAAGGAACTTAATGGTGTATTTGAAATAACAGAATATTTTATTTTTAAAAATCCAAAATTCAACCTACACAATAAAACTTCAAAACAACACAACTGAACTCCTGAGTCTGACTGACACTCACACTAAGTCACACAGACTACAGTCATCATGACATCAAGACATAGATTCTACATCTAGATCTAGATTTCTTATAATATAGAGTAAAGTTCCACGCGCGGTTAAAACACCGGTGCGATCATCGCCTGTTTATCGCTTCGTACAATATTTGTTTTGATGTTTTATACGAAACTACCGATATCTGCTGTAAACCTGTCCATTTCTAAATATATCCAGGTCAAATTCTTTTGTTTTTCTCCTTCTGGAAGTCGAGTTTTTAAATTTTAAAGTTTCGAGGTATGACGTCGTAGGCGGTTCTAGTTCCCCCTATGAAAAACACTAGGTCCCGGATGAGATGAATAAAACCAACCAATCAAAGCTTTTTATAACTAGGTTAACTATAAATAGCTTCTACAATATATGCGGGACACTGTACATACGATAGATAAGGCTAATAAAGCAACCTGATAGGTAAATAGGGGTGGCCGCAGCTTGGGTGTCGATTACGGTGGTTTCACATCGCTGCGTAACCAACGACTTGAGCTAGACTAGCCTAGTTCTAGATGCTCTATATTTCAAACTAAGCCTAGAATCTGTATACTTTCTATTTTTTTCTGCTGTTTTAAATTATTTCGATCATCTACTTCTTCTAAATCTAGTTTGTGTCTCTACATACAAGCATATCTAAGCAAATGTTACGTTATGTCTTTTAGTGGTTGTTACGTCCCTTTGTTATGATTATTATAGTTGCGTCCCTTGAGTCATCACTGGGTCAACTTTTAATGTCTTTAATTAATTTAATTAACATGTTTTTAATTATTATTTTTGCAATCTATTAATTAATAATACAATCAACAACACGTTTAAGTGTGTAAAATATTTATTTCAATTATTAAAATTGGATCAAAACGTATACAATACGCTCGTTGGCAAGCAGGTTCTTGCGTACGCAGGCAAAAAAAAAAGGGAAAAAAAATATCGCAAGGAGGGACGTCACTAAAACATGAATATCTTAAATACTATGCGTAGGAATACAAAATGACTCATACATATTACAGTAGAATGGCAGCGGAGTAATACAGTGCTTTCGGTTTGTTTCTGTGTGAAACGGTTATAAAATAGCGCCCGATGAAAATCGGGAATTTGGAATTTTCCGCTATGTGTGACCGCGCGTGGAACTTTACTCTAGATCTAAGTCATACATAACTCATTTAAGTATTAAACTAACTGATAACTCATATAAGGCCATAAGGGGTCATCCATAAATGACGTCACACTCGTAGGGGGGAGGGGGGTCCGTAATTTTGTGACGATGTGTGATGAGGGGGAGGGGGGGGGGTTCAGATGTTGCGACGTCACATTTTTGCATTATAAAAAAGCAATGTTATAAAACGAATTTTAGACGTTATTTCGCGTTTTAGATAACTGTTTTAATAAATTGTAATAGTTTAGACAAGATTTTGGGAAAATATCGATGTTTAAAAAAAAATTCAACTGCAATTTTGAGGGGGGTTGTAGGTTGAGGTGTGACGTCATTTTAGGGGGGGGGGTCTGGCTTTTTGTGACGACGTGTGACGGAGGGGAGGGGGGGAGGTAAAAATCGTCAAAAAAGCGTGACGTCATTTATGGATGACCCCTAACACTACTGTTGGTGTGTCAATCTCAACTCAGCCATAAAATAATAAAATTTAGATCTAGTTGGTCTAGCCCTAGGTTTTTAACATTTAAAATTAAAAACAGCTTGGTTCGTATCTAATCTGGAAAGTCGGGAAAAAGTGAAATTAAAAAGTGAATTCAGACTTTAAAAGGTTGGGAAAATCGCTAGTTTTTGGGCTGGAGTTTTATAAAGTCTGGTATCTAGTTTTAGAAACAAAACTTGTCCACACAGTCTATATTTATATATTTCAGACTAACAAAAAGGCTATAGGCCCTACTTAAGTGAATTAAATCCAACTTTTTTCCGCACCCTATGTGTGAGCCTAGAATGGGGAATGATGTTTTTCGTTGGATAGCAGAAGACCAATACCCTCCCCCCCCCCCACCAGCCAAACAGTACCAACTACGCACTTGGGGTCATAATGAGGATACACATGTATCATTTGTATTCATTAGTTGCAAACACATTATCTGTATAAAGTCTGGAATTTAATTTACGAATTAGTGTACGAATCAGAGTAGGCATATAGTTAGGTTAATAATGTTAAACTTAAATTAACTGTAGTATGACCACCTGAATAGGTTGTTATAGACATGGATATTATTATTGCTATTTGTTAAAAGAATTTTTTGACTTTTGAAAGTTTTCAAAATTGTTCCAAGCATTTTTTTCAAAATATAAAATAAAAAAAGAACAGTGAAAATATTATGAAAATAATGTTATTGTTTGTTTTTCTACATAGCCCCTTGTCTATGTCTGAAAACTTGAGTAAACTAGCACACAAAATAGATTTCTACAAAGATGAAAGTGAAGAGAAAGGAAAACCTACTTCTGAGGGTGAAAAAGAGACTGATGAAGAAAAAGTTTTAGCTCCATTTCAACCATCGCTATGGCCTTGGGACTCAGTGAGAAACAAGCTAAAGTAAGTTGGACAGTTTGTGATGTTAACTATTGTTACAAGACCCTTCTTTAAGTCAGTAAACTGTATCATTGTTTCTGATGGATTAAACATACCACACTTCGTATTCATTCACACTGAAAACTTTTACTTAGAATTATAGTTTGTTTTTATAATTGAAGTGTGTATATCTGCAATATTGGCCATATAAACATTTGACTGTAGCTAATCATAGTGTATGTAAACTTTACAAATCTTGATAGGTTATATTAGTTTTTTTGTTTTCAAATAGGTCAGCGTACACAGAAATCAGTGTGCTGTATGATATCCTAAACATAGTCAAAGAGAAACATTACATGGTAACAGATCCAGTTTCACAAGATTCTCCAGAACTTAAAGCACCTCTACAAATGCTTGCTAAGAAAAAAGTATGTACACAATATTTCAGTTTTTTCCTAATTGAATATTTGTTTAATAGTGATATAATCTATGTTCATATTAAAACTTAAAAAAAAATAATGTAATTTATTATCTCAATGTCAAATCAAACAAATAATGTACCAATTTTAGGGATTTAAACTAAGAAATATATTAATAGTGGGTTTTTTTTTAATGCAAAATTAAAAAAATTAATTTACCTATTTTCTAACTACCAAAATTTAAAAATATATTTGGTTGTTTTAGTATATTTAAAACATGCTGCTAAACTCTCCTTCCTACTGATACTAATGAATGAGTTGCTTCCAGAGTCTGATGGCAGCTGCACAGATTCTGGCCACTGGAGCCGAACGTCTAAAAAAAGTTCAGCTTGATATGGCCTCAAACACACAAGACAATTTTTTAATGGAGCTGCTCAAGCTAAGAAAAAACTGGAGGTTAAAAAAAGTACATAATACAATACTTGGGGAACTGAGTTACAAATCAGGTATGATATGAAACTTTAAAAAGCAAATATTCCTTTTTTTAAATTAAAATTACATATGGTCTCTATTATTTTCAGTACGTTTAGAAATTTTATGATATTATTATTCTTTGTTTGACAGCTGGTTCAAGGTTCTGGCAAGGAGGTACTTTTGAAGTACTTAAAACATCAGATCTTTTAGCAGAAGGGGAGATAAATCCTAGAAAAAGCTCTCTAGATGTCATCATACCAAGTGAATTAGAAGGTGTAGCATACATACAGGTGGAGGTGAAGAGTGTGCCAGGTAACTTATCTCTAAGACATAAGCAGCAATTAGAATAAAATTGGTCGAGTCATTGCTCTGTTCATGTAACATAGATAATCTGTACTTGTTACAGTACAACTAGTCACTCACCAATGTTGTATAAAGGTTCACGCTATTTTTTAAAAATTTTGTTTCCTTTTGAGACTGAAAATGTATTTTTTATTATCAATAATTAGATTTAATGGATTTGACAAGTGCTACGCTAAAAATGCCAGCAGGCCTCGGGGCAGTTTCAGTGGATGCCTATTGGCAGCAAAAGCTTGAAGTGGCTCAGAATGTCTTGTTTTGTAAAGAGTTATTTGCACAGGTAGCATTTCATTTTATGAAATAAATTTGTATATAAAAATTTTTATTGTTCAGTTTGAACATGTATATGTGATAAAATTATTCATCAAATTTTTAATAGCTTGCTCGTGAAGCAGTGCAAGTAAAAGGAAATACCCCACACATGGTTGTTGGCAATCAAATTCTCACTAATGTAAGTAATGCCTTTAATAACCGATAATTTTATTTTAAATTTGATCCCTGTATGTTCAGTAGAATCTGCAATTACATGCATTCACAAACTTCTTCATTTTTTTCTAGGTTTTTCCAGGTATTCAGCTGTCCATAGTACTTTGTCATTACACAGGAAAAGAAAAGAAGGTACCCTTGACTATACATATAACACTATATATTTTATTACAAGTTTAAAAAATAATACCATCATGTTATGTCTAAAACTGTCTTGTGTCAGCTTTAAACAAATGTGACATCATCATCACCAGGTAAACCTGTCACCACACAAGCTGGAACACAACCACGTCCTGGAGCACTCACTGCATCAGTTGCTGCGGGAGGTCCATGACAGAAACCTCAACTACAGCCCTCCCCACCCAGTCAATGCAATGCTTGGTATGAGCAAGCGACGTCGACTGGCTGGACCAAAGGCAATGTGCCGACTTGAGCTGATGGAGATGGTGGAAAAGTAAGACTACAGTTTTATTTTTTTTGTTCTATTTAACTTCTTCAAAATGGCACTACATAAAACTATTGTTTGTGGTTAATAAATATATTTTTGGCAAAGTTAAAGTTAAACAAAATAAACTAGCTAGATTTTTTTTTATCACTGAATTGTATTTGGCTTAAACTTACATTTTTAAAATTATTTTCTTGTACTTATAATAATATGTTCTTGTTTAAATTAATGATAATATTTTCTTTCAGTGAATCTCTCTTAGAACAGATATTGAAACAAACAAAACATGCTGTACTGAGAATCAGGTAGAACTGTTAAAAAAATATTGATATATTTTGTTCATCACAGAGTATTACATGTAGGGATAATCTTTCATTTTTATTTTAACCTACTTTCAACTAACCCAAAAATTATTTTATTTGGTTAAAAAAAATAATCTTTTAGCCTTCTAATTATCGCCCAAACTTAACCCACCCACCATTCTTTTCACAATGAAATTTTGTTTGTCTTGCAGATCCATGCACGTCATAGACCAACTTTCCATCAATATCCAAGACCCACAGATTTGTGCTCACTGGAGCTGTCTCAACAACAGTCTAGAATCCAGTGTTAGAATCAGCATCACATCCTACGGCTATGAAACAATCAGGTTTGTCTATTTGATCTTAAAACTCAATTGATTTCAAATTATGACATAATACATTTTTTGTAGCTATTTAACTTTAAAAGGGTATGCTCTGATCAGGTTTTAGAAATACCTACATCTTTTGTGTATTGTTTAAACTGTGTACTAATGATATTTAATAGTTTTATTTATGTTAAACCTAATAAAAATTTATTTTTTGTTCAATTTTCCAGAACCCCACTTGTTCTTATAATTGGAATAGACACAATCCAGGTTGTGATGAAAGATGGCAGAGTCTGCACCTTGTCATTTGAGGATAGTGAGCTAAGAGATCTGTTACAGTGGCAGGTAGGTTACTGCATTTTACTTTGGCACTGTGATCATGACTAGCTTGTACAACAATGTCCATAACTAGCCTTCCCTATTGGTGACCCAAGCTAGCCTTCCCCACACTCACTGTAACATGTTACTGTCTTTTTATCTGAACATTTTGATCCTTATTGATTAGCTGTTGTTTTTTTCCTAGATCTGCCAACATCATGCCCATTCCATTCAGCATCTTGCCAAACTACAGGGCTGGCAAGTGTTGTCAGGAATTGTAAGCAGTGGCCATGGTGATATGGAGACCTACGGCACAACCTCTAATGTTATGCTGGCCTCACCTAAAGGCAATGTGTAAGTTGTATAAAAAAATCACCAGTATTTTGTGTCGTTGTTTGTTTAAGATTAGCTATAACCAACTTTAGGGACTGCATGGTCAAAAGGTAGAACTTATGACTACCAACTTAGAAGTCTCAAGTTTGGATTCAGGACTCAAGTCTGTGGGTCATCCTTGAGTCCACACAACTCTGATGGGTACCTGACTCACCGCGCTGACCATGCTATCCCTCAATGTCATTTGTTTAATAGTGATATAATCTATGTTCATATTAAAACTTCAAAAAAAAATTATGTAAGGGGAGATGTGTCTTGAGCATGGACGGGAAAAGCTTATCTTAAACAACTTTATCTATTCCTCTACTGTTACAGATACTTGATTTTCTATTTTTCAGCGTGCTTGCTTTTCATAGTAACCCAGTAAGTGGAAATCGACTGTCTGTGAAAAAGATGGATCCAACCATTGAAACTCACACCTCGCCAGCTGTCACTGCTACAAAATGGGCCAGCTTATGTGGGGAATTTCAAGTTAGTTCAATTTTTATTTTTCCTAACCTGTATCTGGGTGAGCATGACATATTTTAACAGTAAATGTAAGTGGAGGTTTTGATGACAAAACCTTTTACTGGACAGGTCTAAAACAAAATTTTGTAGCTCTGGCATTTTTTGTATAAAGAATATTTATCTTCAATTTTAATTGCAGGAAATCAATCTTCAGCTCTTGGAGGGTCGTAACTTGGCAGGGAAGATAGACATGCTTATGGCCAGATTGTCTTCTAGTTGATAGGTCTAAACATCATCTGATTAATTAACTTGTTAGGTGGACAGCACTGCTGTTTAGTATATTGGTATATAATGGCCCTGATAACAATGGTTTAGATAACAAATGAAAAACATTTATTTGTTCTGCAAGATCTCAACTTGAAATCTGCAAGCATCATTTCAAATATCTGTATATATTTTATTAAGTAAATAATATTACTTGTTGGAATGTTTATATGTAAATAGTTATTTTTGTTTTAAGTTCATGATGTTTTTTTAAATAAATCTTTTTAATGTAAAAACAGTTTTGTAAAAATAGTTTTTATTTAACAAGAACACAATTAAAAGCTTTTTGATTAAGTGAGACATAAAAATCAGTATTGCACACACAAAAAATGCGTAAGTAGAACTAAAAAATTAATACCATTATTTTACAAAATGTGAGTGAATAAAAAAAAAGATCTCTAGTTCTATAACAAATATATTTTATATTGGTTAGGTAATTAAAGTAGACTAGAATAATTTGTAAAAATCATGTAATGTAAAAGTATGATATGCAGATGTGGACAGAGTTCAAGCAAGCATTATCACATAAAAGTATAAGTTGTGTACTAAGATGTAAAAGTGAGATCAAGGAATGTAAGTACTAATTTTCACACTACAGTTATCACTGGCTACATTGGACCATGTGATAATATTACAACAATCAATGTAGTATGTGATTAAATAGACTGAGATGACACCAAAATGGGTGTTACAACACTGGTTAACTATATGAAAATTTGATGTAAAATATTAACAAATCCAGCTATATGTTTGTAGTAATATCTGTTAAACTGATTTATGAAAATACCATTCTTGTAGTTCAATAACTTGTATACAACTTTTCAAACACACAAATAAAATTATCTTGAGATATAGTTACAAGTACAATCAAATCAATTAAGAACAATTAGAATGTTACACATTGACACACCAAATATAACAACAAAAATTAATATCTAACTAAAGGCTAAACTACAACCAAATCATGTACCTTGGCAACAGTTTTTGATTATTTCTCATTTTAAAAAAAACACAATAACCACAATAAAATAATATTTAAAAATAGTTTTCTGTGAAAAATTCAGCATTTCTTTTTTTCACAAAAATTTGAGATTCTCTGTTACTGAGGTCAGAAATGTGTGTAAACATTTCAAATAAAAGAAGCTACAACAATTTTGGCAGTGCAAAGGCAGATAAACTCTCGTGTTGAAAAATTAAGCATTTCTTTTTTTCACAAAAAATTTGAGATTCTCTGTTACTGAGGTCAGAAATGTTTGTAAACATTGCAAATAACAGAAGCTACAACAATTTTGGCAGAGCAAAGGCAGATAAACTCTCGTGTTGTACAGGGTATTTCGATAACAAGAAGATTAGCAACACAGTTAACTGACAGCTGCCGAAATAACTACTGACAAGGCTGTATATTTGAAAACTTCTTTGCTTACTTAGAGAATCTAAAACACAACAGGCTACCCCATGTAATGTCTTAGATTAGTCATTCCACATTTTTTTCATACAACTGAATACTTATATTAATACATATAAATAAAAAATACCAGAGAAGTTTTAAATTGAATTCTTAAGTACAAAAATCAGGTTGTATGTTCATTGACTATATAAACCAGTTATGAAACAAAATTAACTTTATGTTCTACTGCTTTATTAACATTTCATTTGTTGTAACAGTCTATTGTAAAAAAAAAAGGGAATGTTACTAGTTTCATATGATGACAAGTACACTAATTAGAATCTTCATGATTTGTCTGAGCTGGGACACTATAATAAGATTAAGTTAAAGAGGTAGATTATAGGTTATATAATTTTACCATTTAAAATAAAACCTGAATTTAAAAACTGGTCACTTCTAATTGTAGGAGAAAATGAAAACAAATTATCAAAATAAATAATGTAGCATTTCTATAACAGATATGCCACTTTGATGGCAAATTTATTAATTAATTCAAGGACTAATAATCTACTTTGACTTTTTTTTACTAACTATTGATAAAAAAACATATTTTTTTTTCTTAAATAATATTGTAAGTTTAATTGTATCACAAAGAACTATTACCAAGATTATTGGTATCATTAAAATTTCCTAACTTTAAAACCTAAGAGACACTGTCATTTGTGCCTCCTTATATCTAAAACCTAACAAAGACATTGTCACTGTGGCTCCTGAAAGTGTCTGAGTACTTTCGCAACCTGACCCCTTGCCAGGCTAAGAAAATTCCACCAAGGGACAGACCTACCAATAGACCAATGAGAATTGGGCCAGACACCTCTGGTTCATGCCAGGTTTTCAACTGACCCTGGCGCCAAACTGTGTACATTGACTTCCTGCACCACTCGTCATGGCGGTTGTCATCCTCCATGCTGGCTGGAGAAACATAGGAGAGGGATTATGGCTCAAACAGTAAATTAATCATACATGATTCATCAATAGTTTTATTCCATCATTGGAGGACAAATTTAATTTTTAGTAACATAAACATTGTTAAAAAATATAATGATTTATAAATGGTTGATTTAATGTTAAAATCCACAAATAAATAGAACTTATATTTGCTCAGATGGTATTGAACGTGTTGCTATGAAACAGAGTTTAAAGAAATAGAAGTGAATTTTAGCACCATAGTCTTAATTCATCAAGTTTCATTTCTTCAGTTGCACACAAGATTTGTCAATAGGCAGAGTTAATTTTTACGTTTAGTTATTTATTAGAGTGGTTTAATCAAAATTATTTAAAAAAAAAGAAGCTTACTTTTCTCCGCTACATGTATTGTAAACTTATGAGGGCTGGATGTGTTGCATGTGTTGATATCTGCTATGTACAGCTTGCCAGGTTGTGTGAATGTCTGGTAGTAGATCCCTTTATCTGAGTCTTGTAGTTCCAGCTTCTTGGCCTTGCTGAACTTGCAGTTTTGATAGTCACTCTGAAACAAGTGTACACAGGTTTATTAAACACCATTATACTCAATGGTGTCGATTGGAAAACAATCTGCTCATCATCATTCAGTGAATAGGGTATGTTATTCATGGCAGTCTCTGAGAGTGCCATCATAGGTGACTTGACTAAAACAGGTGGTTGCTAATACTAGACTATTAAATAACATTACAAGACTAGATCAACACATGCCCCCTAAACCAGGGGTCGGCAACCTGCGGCTCGCGAGCAGCATCAGCTCTTTTGATGCCAAGATGCGGCTCTCCTGCTCCTTGCACAAATATTAATAGTTATATTATTTCATTTTCAAAACTCATAACAAAATTATACTGTAAAGAAACACAAAACAGTAGAAAAAACTCATCAGAGAACAGTGAAAATAAGTGCAGTAGAAAGTATACGGACAGCCGTGCTGTGACCAGCCCTATGGCAACAATTCCATGCTTGCCACTGCCAAAGTGTCGACTTTTCAAATATCGTTAAATGGGGAATGTTATTCTTTAAGAATGCATTCTTCTACCTGTCCGTCAGTAATCATTAATTTGACCTGAGTGACTTAGTTCTTTTTAGTTATTAGCTTCCTACTGTGGAGCCGGATACTGGACGGTGGGGTACGAGTTTACCCTGTGTTCAGTGGGGTGGAAGATAAGCCTGGTGGGAACCAAAGGACAGAAGTGACAGATACACGGTAATCAAACAAATATCTAAGCCAGTTAGTCGGAGTTTGCCATGTTGCGGCCTGCCTGGCTAATGGGAGACACCTCCTGAGCCAATAGTGTCCATAAAGAAAGAAAAAAAAAAGGTAACTGCTCCTAATGTGGTTGGGACGGTCCTATAGTTTTTTTTTTTTATTACTAAATTCATTATTCTGGCGAAACAAGTGTATGTTTTTATATGAATAAATATTATGTCATATTTAAAGCTATTTATTTTAAATAACAAATCAAATTTATTTACCTAATCCTAATCAATTAATAAAATATTGAAATAAAAATGTTAGTGGCTCTTTAAAAACCGGGAAATTTTGTAAATTTTAACTTTTGGCTCTTCCGCCTCAAAAGGTTGCCGACCCCTGCCCTAAACTGATATTATACACATAACCAAAGACTGAGCCTATATCTTACCCTAGTACCATAAACTGATATGGTATAAATAACACATCACCCTTAAGTTTTTAGAGTGTTAAGCATTTTCCTCTCATTTGTAAAGTCATTGAACAAACAGTTTACAAATAGTTACAACAGCTAGTAAAATATTTGCTTTAACCAAGGTCTGAATGACCATGTTACCTCTGATGACATTCTATAGAAGGTTGAATTCTCTCCCAAATATATCTTCAGGTTGTCTGAAACAACAGCGTAGATGTCTTGGTACGTTTCTGAATCCGCTGACCAGTTGTACTGGTCACTGCCCATGTTATGTGTCTGGTTACAATGGACAAATTATTTTTATATAAATTGTGATTAGAAATAAATAAATTATAATAAGCATTTCACCCCTAAAAACTAATTCAGCAATTTCATCAATTTAATAAGCTTATAGCAAACTCTAACGTGCCCAGCATTCATTAAAAGTTTTTTGTCATACTACATGCAAACCCATGTTTCTGACAATAAATCAAAATCATTACAAATAAAAACTGCAAGTTCTAATTTTCGAAAATAATTTCATTTTGGTGGAAAATTTTTCCTTAAAACGGAAACTGGATTTCCATTAAAATATGGGAAAAGTGACATCGCTAGTATCACAAGTCAATGAACAAACCTTGCTTTTGATGCAATTTCCTCTATATACAGGTGGTAAGCCCTTGTTGATGTTGGTGTCACCATTTACTATTATGGACACAGAGTCTGATGCAAGTCGTTGGTCATTCAATGGGATTTGATTCTGTAGTATTTAGGTGACAAATAATGTCAAGACAAAGGCACTTACCATTGTTCAAACAAAGTAAAGAATAGGAAATTTTAGCATATTGAATAATGAGTCTATTAAATTAAAATTTAAAAAAATCATTTGATTATATTTTATTCAGGCAACTTAATGGTAAATTTGGTCAACAATAGCCTATTGTTCTTTGAAAAAAAAAATTAAGGCACTTCACTTACAAGAAAATCTAGAAATCGGACAAAGCCATCAACATATAAAGACCAAACAGGATAGAATCAATGAACACATTATCAAACATTGTAATGAAATTAGTCAATTTTTTTATCATTGGTCAAAGAATATTATTTCTGAACAGTTTTTAATTAATGAACACATTATCAAACATTGTAATGAAATTAGTCAATTTTTTTATCATTGGTCAAAGAATATTATTTCTGAACAGTTTTTAATTAAAATGGTTTATGAAACATTGGCTTTTAACCTGTCAGGTTTTCAACAAATATTCCTTGATATTTTTATATTAAGACCATCCATGATGTTCAACCCTTCTGTTTCATTCATCACAAAAAAGATAAACTCCCCCCCCCCCCCCCCCACCCCTTCTCATCAAATGCAATACATTGCAATATTTATTTTTGAACTAGCAATTTTTATTTACTATTTTCAAATGAGATCTTAAAAATGAGAAATTACTGATTAAATTCAGTTAAAAACAATTTAAAAAAAAAAGCGAAATTGTGATGTAACATTTTCTTAACTAAACCGCCTTGGTGACAAAATTCCAAACTCTTACTCCCCTCCCATGATATGTGACATCATTTATAAATGACACAACAGACTGATTCCTAGAGCAATTAGATTCTACTCACACATGCAATGAATGAGTGACTGAGTGAGGCCACAGGTGTGAAGGGAACTGTATCCACCTTCCCTCCACTGTCCAGTTCCAGGCTGTAGTTCATGCCACTCCAGTACCTGTTGTCTACCTGCACACTGTCAGGTGACCAGGGGGAAAAATAGGAACTTTAACAATATAAACAATTGAGCCATCAGGTGATCAGAAAAAAAGATTTACTATAGTATCAGAAATTTTTTAATGATTGGCACATGTTCTCACTTAGGTATACTGGAACACACAACTATTGACACGTTTCAACTTAATAATACTGGAGCATAATGTATATGATCACACAACATTGGGCACATGTTCCAATGTCTCAACTTATTGAAATAGAACATTATCTATGAACACACAATCATTGGCACTTGTCCCAACTCACCAATACTGGAACACATTGGCCCTGTCCAAGATGAAAGTTTCCATCTGGTGCCACTCCCTGCCTGGTCCATTCCCTATCACCAGCTGATCAACTCCTATCCCATTCAAGGAGAACTTATTCCTTGTGTCTTCACCTGTACAACCAGTACAACAGGGATATTGTATATACCACACTACAACAGGGATATTGTATATACCACACTAATGTCAAAATCACACCATAAAGACCAACTACACACATGCACCCAACCCCACACAAGAAGCAGACTCAAACTTTTATTGCATAGATAAATAAGCAATACTAAAAAAACAAGCTAATTAAAAAGTCTAGTGACAATTTTAGCGCAATTTCCTTATGTTATCTAAAAATAGCTCTGTCATAGCGTAAATCAAGAGCAGGGTTAGTAAAACCATTGGTTTAAATACATGTTTTATTTACAATAGAGTTACATGACTAAAAACCATTGCGCGTCTAGCTACTGAACGTGATGACGCAGCCATTGAACGTGATGGCGCAGCTATTGAACGTGATGACGCGTGTGGTGTGGTTGGATAAAAATGCCTACTAATTCGGTCCAAATTTTAATTAATTCAAAAAAATTTTTGTGACCGAACGAAAGGATATTTTTGAAAACTTTCTTCGGCAATATTGTTCTAAATTATGGCAGGAATCGATTGGTACATGTTTCAAGTCGCTAAGTGGTCTGGTTGCCGAGATATGAGCCAAAAACTGCATTTTTTCGAGGTTTTTTGGCTTTTCCGGGAAATCCATGAAAGAAACCCGGAATTTTTATGGCCTATGTTCATCCTCGTAACTTGCTTAACATAATTGCTTTTGGAACTAGTCCTCGATATTGCTTCGTTGAGGAGGAGATACGACAAAGCTGCGGACACACATTCATTCATTCATCCATTCAGAAATGACGGGTTAATAAACGCAATTCTCCAAAATGGAAATTGCGCTAAAAACCACCAATAGAACTTACACTTTCCTTCCACCATCCCACAGTACTGCAGCAGTGAACCAACAACCTAACGAAGCAAACAAATCTGATTAAATAAATATTGGAAAAATATTTTTTGTCAATACTCTCATAAATTATTATAATATAAGAACATTATTTTTAAATATTAAATTGAACTGAATGAAATAGCATTATTTTTAAACTAAATCGTCCTTTAAATAAAATAAATGTTGTATGGTACCCACATTTCCAGTGACATTACCACCCTCTGAGGTCACCCTGATGGCAGCTTGTCCTTTCAGTAGGTGAAGTAGAACCTCACTACTCAACTCCTGTAAACAAGTATTGAATATTACATAACTGTATAGATCTATGACACTATTATCATGTACACATGTATACACATGTCTGTAAAAAAAGATGAGCAGAATAACAGATTTAAAATAAAACCTGACGGGACTTTTAAATAACTTGTTACTTTATAATTTGACACGAAAAAAACAATACATAATCTTTTGACTTAGAACAGGCCGTAACAGACTAAATCAACACATGCATAAAAAACTAAAAATTGGGTGTGGTGAAATATGCCCTTGTGGCAACGTCCCGGAAAATACGGAGCACGTCCTTCAGGAATGTTCTTTATATAGCCAGGCGCGTGTCAGACACTGGCCCCTGCTCACCCCACTCAGGGAAAAATTATATGGGGCACCTGCTAATCTGGAGACCACAGTCCGGTTTATTCACGAAGTTGGACTTGTTGTCTAAATCCTCCACCATATTCTCAATTAAGAACGAAGAAGAAGAAGCAAAGAAATTTTATTTTTACTTAACAAAACCACCTACATGGTACAGCATGGCCTCTATACAACAGAACAGCTGTGTACAGTGGATTGTTTCCTTGCTCAAGTCCACTAAAACATTACCACTGGGACCAACAAGATGAGCGGACTGGAGGCTTGGGGCCAGATCATTCAGCTGACAAAAAAATTAAATTTAAACACTAGGGCCTAAACAAACTCAACATAATCTGTTTTTTTTTATCCTGAAAGTAATACATAAAGTGCTTGTTAATGCCTTTTTTGACAAACAGAAATCTAAAACAATGAGGACAAATGACCTGAAATCTTTTAGTCATTTTATCAATAAAACTGTATAACTAAACACTCAATCCCTAGTTTCTGTGATCTTTAAAACAGCACAAAATGCACTTTGAAAAAAATAAACCGAAACTTAAAAATACTAGTCAGATGCCCTAAAGACTATACAGGTAAAAATGAAAATTGAAGTATAAAGTACTACATACAACAACATCTACTCTTAGCCACTGTCCTTGGGTGATCTGAATCTCAGTCAAGCCACGAACACGACCTCTCTGATCCCTGAGTACAGCCTGCATTATTGTTATATATTGGAAGTATTTAGTTCAATGCATCAATATAATTATTTTATAGGCACATCGCCAATCTTTTTTTAAATGTAACTATTAGTTTTATGTTATTGCTATAAATTGTAAAAAAGGAAGCAAGGGAATCACTTACATACATCCCTTCTTCCAAGTCACCCTCCAAAACATTTTTTTCTTTATCTGTCTTCACACTGACAGTTTTCAGAAACTTTACTAAATGTGCAAAAAAATATTCAAAAGTTATGGTTCATCTAAACAAACACATCTTTTCCACACTGGACAACAAAAAGATTCAACTTTCGATGTACTGTACAATAAAAATAATTTAAAATTTATTTCACGTAGTATTTAAATTTCCTTTGTTTTATGTATATATTTCAACAGGGATACCTGTTTTTTGTTAGTAAGTATTTATCAACCTATAAAGAACAGGGAATTGATATTTTAAGAGAAATGTTTCAGAAACATTCCTGCAAGTATAAGATTCTTTAGCGATTGTTCACATAAAATAACAAAAATAGGAATAATGTTACTTTATACCACCACCTTATAGCACACATTAAAACAAAAAAATATTTGGCACAGTAATTTAAAATAACATTCTATGTAAAAACTAAGGGTCATTATTCAGTGAAAGAAGGAGCTAACTGTCAGTAAATATCAACCTACCTGTGTTGATGTAAGGCAGCTGTTTGGTTATATCCACAGCAGCATGTAATATCCCTGTAAAACTGGGTGGCACATCTATCTCTATGGGAGGAATACCTGGAAAAAATATGTGGAAACATTTATTTCTATTAGAGGAATGCCTAGAAAAAATATTTTGGCTATCACACTATTTCGCTCTATCAATCCGAATTCAGCTGCAGGTTTCATGTTACTTCTTTCTACCGTATCCACCCTAAAATAATGTATAAACCTGCTCTGGTAGTTAAAAGCAGCCCCTGTAACAGTCAAAGCCCTTGCTGTGACTCACATTACCTACCTACAAGTGCTGGTCCACTGATGACTATGGTCTCTATCTGTTCCCTCTCAACATGCAGGACAGCTGTGATGTATGCCCTGTTTTCTAGCACTGTCATACCCAGGATGCCGTGAGCTGTCACATGAACTGACTGTAGATAAGCCTAGGGATTCAAAAGATACACTTAACACTGACTGTAAGTAGGCTTAAGGATGAAAATGTTATATTGTAAACATTGACATTAGATTAGCACAGAAATTCAAATCTTATCATTCACTGAATATGCCTATATGCCTAGGCATTTAATTGTTACACTTTACATCATTTACACTAATTTAACTTAACAATTAACCCCTGATGGGTCATATGGAAGAAGAGGAAGACCACTCTAGTAAAAACATTTCTTCTCTATGCTATGCTGGGCACACCATTCAACTTAATGTGTTCAGACATTCACAGGTTAGGCTCAAATTTGTCCTAACCTTGTTTTAACCAATAACCTCTAGCATAATAAATATACTTCCTCATCTACTAATTTACCAGCAACTACAGCAATAGTTAATATTTGGTAGTTTAAAAAAGATCTAAACATCAATATTTTCAATAAGTAATAGTATAATAGAGATCATCATCCTACCGTGTAGAAACTGGATTTGGGCACACAAGGTCCAGCAGGTATTGAGGCTATGGGATCTTCTGCCTGGGGGCCTAAAAACTTGCTGGCCACCAACCAACCACTCTTGCTGTACTCATCGTGTAAAGCACCAATTTTACCTCCAGTGAAGAGCTGAGAATATAGCATTACTCATTAAAACAATCTAAGATTAGTTCTAATTTTAACACTTCAGGTACTTTACTTAAAATTTTTATAAATAAACATGATGAGTTGAAAAATCATCATTCTTTATGAATAAGTTTAGCATATATTTTTTTTAATATTTAGTACTTACTTCCCCTGAGTGGATTATATCACCTGCGAGAGATTTGTCAGATCCAACAATGTTCAGCACAAGTTGATCCCTCTAATTTAAAAAAAAATGTATGTTAAACAAAATGCCTGTAAGAAGTACAAAGCAGCACATTAGCTTCTAAGATGAAAAATACATAACTACTTACAGATAATTCTTCCACTTCAAATGTACTGAGCTCTTCCCATGTGACTGAGAAGGAATTTGAAATTTTCTGTTTCTCTGTGATTGTGACATTCCATATGATGCTGATATTTTTTCTTATCTCTACCCTTTCTACGGGTCCTCTATGTAAAATTAATGAAATAAATATAATTTCCTGCCCATTTATTAAATATAAATAAAATGTAATTAACATAAAAAACACAAAATAAACAATTAAATCTAAAGAACCCTCACAGTTTCAAGGCATCAGGAATATGTATATGCAACTTCTTGTGAAGAACATCATATACTAGTTTTGCACCCTCATCAGTCTGTTAGGCAAAAGAAAAAAAATTTCTGTATTTACACTTTATATTGAATTTAAGGGGCAAAAGCTTGATGGTTTTAAAACCCAATTTGGAGTTGTTTTTTTTCAATGGCTAGACAAGTAAATTAATAATACTCTACTTCTTTTAAAAAAATAAACTATTAACTTGTGTGTAAAATGTTACTTATTCATGATTGGTTTACAAAATGAAGATGTTTTTTCTAATGAGACAAGCAAGTTTAAGATATTTTTAAAAGGACAAGACATTTAAACCTCATTTCTAATAAGGAATAAACTTTTTATGTTACTAGCATATAATTTGTTAACAAACACTATTGTATAATTGGCTTATAAAATGAAGATGTTTTTTGAAATGATAAAAAATAATCCAAAATGTATGAAAAAGGAAAGAATAAAAACCAAAATACTAATACCTTGTATAAATACTGTGGTCTGTAGGGCCAGTCACCTGGTATGTTGTCTAAATAATTAGAACAGTAGCTCAGATTCCTGTTAACACCATCAGCAGTTGGCCTGTGAGGTAGAGAATTGTTTTCAGGTGTGTGTTTAATACATCTAGGAGGTGAGTGAACAATTGAAACTGTTGAATTTTAAGAGCCCAAGCAGCAAAAGTGCATGTAAACATAGCCTTAAAGTATTTAAATTTTCATGCCTTTGTCTCACACACAGATGAAATTGGACGTTGAAAAATAACCCCACTGCCTAATAATCATAAAAAAATTAAAATGTTATTAAAAACACTTTAGCAGGAATTCTAAAGATACATTATAAAGTAACATACAGAGTATATAACTTAAAATAGATTTTAAATAACTACAAATTCACATTACTGTACACTAGTTACTTTAAAAGGTAAATAAAAAAAAGATTCCACTTACCTAATTCTAATATTAGCACAACTAGAAACTGCAATGCAGTCAGTAGCATTGCCAGTGTCATTTCTCTGTGTCAAATCACACAATTTGTTTTCTAGAAAAGAGAGAGAAAGTACATAACTATATATTGGTCATTAAAAAAAAATCACAGAAAATATATCAGATTAAATAGAAAAATAAACAAGTGATTAAAAAAAATATGACAAGTGTACTAAAACATTTAAGACCTTGAGGTGTGATTATCTGCTGTAACATCAGCTGGCAGTTTTCACAATTCAAATCTGGTATCATAATAGTGATGTAATAGGTGCTTCCATTACATATTCCAAGAGGGTTGCCATTTCCCTAAGAAAAAAAAAACAACAAATTTCCATATAAAACAACATATTGAGATGATGCTGTTCTAATAGCTTTTAACATGTGATAAGTTTTTTTAGGTTTAGCAAAATCTGAAATGTGTAATTTAAGAAAATTGTTTTAGTCAATGTGGTTAGAAGTAGGGACAATAACTGTCTCATTTCATGTCCAAAACGTTTAATAAAATTCAGCATGGAGATGTAACAATGGTTTCAGTTGGTGATAACATTTTCTCTAATTATATTTTAAAATCAAGTTAACACTATACACGTAGGCTACCTTCTTGTACACTTTAAATAGTGCAACAGTTCAAACAAATCTACCAACATCTAATAAAAACATTAGAAGTAAAAACAAACTTTTTCAATACAGTCTTTGCTGACAACAGCCTGGTTATTGTGTGGGATGTGATCTAGCAGCAAACAGCTGTACTTTGTCTCGTCCCCTGAGCTGTCTGTAGAGTTGGTGCCATTCTTTATTTCTTCAAGCTTTATGTCTTTGGAGTCTCCAATTAATGTGACACGGAATGGGGAATCTATAATTAATTAGGATATCAGGGCATTAATTTAGAAATAAAATAAAAATAGCCTGTGTACTTGTCATTTAATTTTCAATGTATTATTTGGCTTATGTAAAAAGATATTCTTCACATAATAAGTTTTCAGATTTTAATTAGGATATACAAACTTGATTGAAACTTGGTCTCTTCAAATCTTATAGTGAAAAGTCCAGGTGAGACATCCATGATGTTTTTACTGCTAGTATCATCCTGGTCACAGGTATTTTGACTCTGGAAACATAATTTTATTTTCTTAGAATATTAAATTATCTAATACATCAATGTAGCATATCTATAATACACATGTGAGATTAAGTTAATTGCCTGTTTTTAAAATATGTACTAAGTCTAAATTAAACTTTTGAAAACGATGAGGTAAATTTATACTGTGTCTTTAGAAAACATTTGAATGCACTGAAAATAAGAAAATAAACCAAACATATTTTTCCAATAGATTAATGGCAAAAATCCACTGGATGCTCTTGAACTCTCTTTAACACATTTTTGTGAGCAATGCTTATACCTGTGAAATGATGTATTAGACCTCAACATGCCCTAATTGATAGGCTTAAATACTAAGTATTATTATTAGGCCCAATACTATAGGTACTTATAATAAAACACCCACATCTTTAGTTATAGATTAGGTGTAGTTAATCGAAGACTAGAAGAGAAATATTAATTTAATAGTCTTTCTTAGAAAGTTTCTAGTTTTAGTCTAACTAATCGTACTAATGTCGAATGCTAAATTGATTATTGCACTAGAAATACTAAATTACTAAACAATAGTGGCCAATTAAGGATAGGCACCACGGATAAAAATTTTTTTTTTATTTAACACATTTCTGGATGTTTAATAAGTTCATATAATTATAGTTGCTAAACTATAGACAAAAATAATATATAGCCGTCAATAGCAGTACTGGTTGCCATGGAAACAGCGAAAAGGTGTGAAAACTAACACCTTTTCAAATCGCTAAGGCTTTGTTCCCATAAGAGATTTTAAAAAACGGATGAAAGATTTAGATTTCTCAAACCAAAATATACATTTCTACGTTTACTTATTGCGATAGCTTGTACTCAATTTTTTATACAAATTTTTACGTAAATTTATGTACAAAAATTAGGGGGTGGTGTTACAAAAATATCAATATTTCCTTAAGTATTGTAGTAAACTTAATGTACAAACGTAGTTTTGTAGATGGTATAATGCTGAACGCATGTGGAATGTTTTATTCTTGTATGACAAAGGGTTCCAAAGCCTTAGCGATTTGAATGTTGAATTTTGAGTAAAAATGCAAAGTTGAGAAAACGTGAAAAGAAGAGCGGGAAAAGGCGCGGTGCTTTTTCTCTTATAGAAAACAGAAAAAAACGTCTTGTTATATGTGGAAGAACCATTTGTCTAATAAAACACGCTTTGATTTATGTTGTAAGCTTTAGATAGATTTTTTCTATGTAAGCAGAAAATATGTATACAACAGGTAATGAATGTATGACTATTAAGTATTACACATCCTATCAATCGAGCGGTATTCTCAGAACAGCTATCATCAAACCAGATAAAGTTTTGTTTGTTAGCCGGTCTTCTCACTTCAAAACAATGTCTTTCTCTATTCAAATTGTAGCTTACACAAGTTTATTGCCTTATGATAATAGCCTACAACACAACACTGGGTACAACGCTGGAGGCTAGACACGCCCCTCCACCCCATCCCACCGCTGGATAGTGCGTGAGGAACCGATGAGCCATAGATTACCAATGTTCATTCAACCGCGAATAACACATCTGTGTAGATAGGGTCAAGTACAGGGCCTAAGTAAATGCTTCCCAGCTATCCTATCTACTATTATCTAGTATTTACATTCGTTGCTAGCACACCCTGTACGGAGAGATGGGCATACACTTTAACACATGTGTCGTATACAGTCCGGTGTAAAGCCTGATGAACGCATTCAAGCCTATCACAGCATGCCGTAACAAGATTATAAACCGGCCGTTGGTTGAATGGCGAGAACGTAATGAAGGGAGTAAAGGGGATGGACAGTACATTCTTCAAACTGATAGTCATGTCCATGACGCATTGTTTCAGCTTAGTATAATTTTAAAGCGTACGCAACAGTGTTTAATATTGTTCCAGTGATAATCAACAGTACATTTCTAGGCAAAGTTTCAATTATTAAACTTAATGTTGTTGTATAACTTTAAAACAACAAATAGAAGAGTATACGCAAATGAGGTAAACAAACGAGACAGGCGATTGTTTTGTTTATCTAGAAACAAGATGGCTGCCTAGCATACGTGGTTAGTTGCAGCCTATCGTGAATTATTTTGATTTACTGTACTATAATATGATTGGTCAAGCGTATCAATGAACCTCTTCCCATTCATAAATTTTACGCGCATGCCCTTATATGGAGTTTAATATAAAATTTTACTTTGTAGAAAACAACTTCTATCCCAATTATTTTTAGAACAAAAGAAAAGGTCACTACACCAGCGGGTACACGAGTGCTTGGCCCTTAGATTGCTGTAAAGTTTATTGTGCCTCGCGGGCAATAAATGATGTAATACCCGCTCGAAGATAGCCGCTGTCCGCGTAGTAGTGTGAAAACTTGCCGGGGGGTACCATGTTTCACATCGCAATAAACGAATAACCGTAAGCTGTAGAAGTCCGAAATGTTCGGGTTAGATAGATAAAAGGTATTAGTATCGAATTAAGAAATAAAAATTTTGGGTAGCAAAATTAACATTTTATCGAAAACATGGGTATCTTGTTCCCTTAAATACTAGTAATTGAGTATTAGTAGAGTATTATTAATAGTCTTAATTTACCATTCCCTTATTCAACCTTTTTCCAAAAACATAGCTTCGCCTATTCTGGTTCTAATTTGTGGAACAATCTTCCTAATAAAATAAAGCTATCTAGATCTGAAAATATATTCAAATCTAAACTAAAACTAAAATTATTTAATGACCTAACTGACTCATTGTAACATTTCTCATTCATCTATTATATTCTCTTTTTTATCTCATTATGTATGATAGCTATGTACCATTGTTTCTTTATTCCACATTTTTAGTGCTATGTGTTACTGCTATGTGTTATTGAATTGTTTTATTTGTTTAAACGGCCAATGTGAAAAAAGGCCTTTGTGCCTACAATTGTAACCGTTGTTTGAATAAATTTGAATTTGAATAGTAAAGAGAATTAAATAAATAACAAAGAGGCTACCCAACAAACACTTTAATAATTCAATGTCTGTTGGGCAGTGTTGGGTAAGATGTTATTGTTAAGTCACAATAAGTGAGACTACTCTACTGTACTTGCTTAGGCTACTTTTACTGCAGTGAGTTGGGAGAGGAATAGTACTAAGTAGAGTTAATTTAGTAGAGTACACTAATAGTTCATTCATATTAATACACAACAGTTAGACGAACTGGTCTAGTTACATTTATTTTAATTTCAAGTAAAATTTAAAAAAATATCTATTATTTAACAACCTCCCCCCGCCTCCCCCCCCCCCCCCCAATTCAGGCTAATCAACATTTCAATTTCTTCTTGATTTGTGATTCTCTAGAGATTTTAGATTTTAGATTTACCACACTTACAAAGTATGTGACAGATTCATGGTCAGATTGGAGACTAATGGGTTCAGGGCATACAAGTCGAACGTTTCCTTGTGTTGTCGTGCAGATAGTTAATAGAAAAAATAAACTTGAAATGAAGAAAGCCATTTGTATTTATTTAGATCTAGATCTAGCTGAGTATTATTACGTTTAACTTCAGTTGCTTGTTTCCATTCTGCTACACTTAATATTCGACCCGGAAGTATTATGTAAATGAGTAGTACATTTTCGATTTCGTATTTTATCTGAGAGCCCAGCATCACACCTGCCCACTTCCTAATAGCATACGATAATTTTAATTGCCTGGTATTTGTTTTATAGCAAAGCTTAAGAGAGTTATATTATTGTTAACCTTTTAAAAATGATTTCCTTCCCCATCGTTACAAATTGCCTCAAATAGAGGGTGATCAATAAACGATGACACGCCTTTTTTGACAATTTTACCTACACCCCTCCACCGTCACACATCGTCATGAAAAGCCAACACACCCTAATGTCACACCTCAGGCTACAACTCCTGCGCTCCCCCAATAAAATTGTGGTATTTTAAAAAAAAAACACTCGTTTTCTTTCTAAAATATTTCCACAGCTCGGTTAAATTGTTGCTATATTAATCAGTCAATTACAATTAACAAAAACAGTATTTTAAAAAAAGGGAAAAGAAAATAGTTTTAAAAATGTTAGTTTCTAACCTTACTGTGACAAAAGTGTGTCGTCACACTTTCTGAGCCTCCATTCCATCTCGTCACACAATACCGAACCCCCCCCCCCCCCCGTTAAGTGTTTCTTCCAGACTTTTTTTCTCCGGGGGGGGCACTTAAAATTTTCGGGGGGAGGGGGCGGTAGACTTTCTTCGGGGGGGGGGGCACTGTTAAATGTATATATTTTCTATATAAATTCCATTTCGTTCGGGGGGGGGGGCGGTAGACTGTAAGAAACTCTGCCCCGTCCTCCCTTTCCGTTCAGTTCAGAGGCGTAGCGACCCTTCCCGGCGCACGGGGACAAACTTATGATTTGCACCCCCCTTCAAGCTTTCGATTGCCCCCCCCCCCCCTCAAACTTTCGATTTGCACCCTTCCCTCAAGCTTTCAATTATTTATTTTTTTCCAACCCATTTTGGCGCCCCCTAAGGTCGGCGCCCGGGGACCAGTGGCGTGCAGAGGTGTGTAGATGCCCGGGGCAACTGAAGGAGAGGATGCCCCCCCCCCCAACCCCACCCCCTATGTATATATATATATATATATATATATATATATATATATATATATATATATATATATATATATATATATATATATGTTATAATAACTTATAATACATACATGTATTGGAGTTTATAAGAGCTAATTCTGAGATCACCAGAATCGGTCATACAATATAAATAAGTACACATTGAATAGAATAGTATATAAACAAAATAATACAGTTCAATAATTAGTTACGGTTCCCCAGGTGTGCCCTTCTTTCAGAAAATGTCTTCACCACCTCCTGCTTGACATCAGCTGTTAAGAATTCTTTTTCAATACTTATCAGAGCTAGATTTGTTAGCCTCTCATTTGACATTGAGGACCTTA
The DNA here is from genome assembly GCF_028476545.2 of Physella acuta. Lineage (NCBI taxonomy): Eukaryota > Metazoa > Mollusca > Gastropoda > Physidae > Physella > Physella acuta. The sequence goes on along the minus strand of NW_026731940.1, from coordinate 218,089 downwards.
GATGTGTTTTAATTAATTTAAGTTTAGAAAAAGACCTTTCACAACTAGCGATTGAAAACGCAATTGTGAGAAGTATCCTATATGCTATACATACTGTTGTGAATACATCACATCCAAATTCTATTAGTGATTGTAGTACATCTTTTGGCTCACACGGAACTGTGGATCCTGCAGCTCGAATGAGTATCACAAAGTCAACAATTTCATCAAACAAGCTTGCACCCGTAACATCGTTGTCGTAGAATTTAGCAAATTCGTCACAATCGCATTTCAATTGCTGTTTCTCCTTTTCGTCGTCTATTTTAACAGAATTTAGATTCAACAAAAACGAAAACCGGTTTTTCAAAACTTCAAGCCGAACACTGCGATCATTAATTTCCATTTTTAACCGATTGATAATCTCATGCATTACTCGGTTGATTTCCTGCTGTGCCGTTAGTCCAACATCTCTTGTTGTTTCACCAGCCATCATATTTCTTCTTGTTCGAGCTATAGGTATTTCCCATTTGTCACAATATTCATTTGATGAAATTATCGCGGTGTTAATTATATCTTCAGCCTTAAAGTTTAATATTTCAGCTAGCCCTTTTAAATCTTGAGATGCTTGATGAAATCCCATTTTCGGATCTTGTAATCGTTTTGAAACTTTCTGCACTGCTGCTAAAATAGCACACCAAAATTCAACAAAGACAAAAAGTTAAACTGTTGAATAGCGTTTAAAAGCGATCCAGCGTCAGAGTTCGTATCTGTTGAAAAATCTCCTTCTTGTAAATGTTCAAGGCTAGAAATGATATTATCTATTTCTTCTTGAATTGCATGTACAGCATCATATCATGAGCTCCATCTTGTGTCACAGTGTCTTTTGACTGATAATTTAGTAAATGTTTTTAATACTTCCCAGCGTGAACACGATGATGTAAAAAAAGTGAAAACTTTTTCCACGGTTCCAAAAAAAGTGACTACAACAGGTTGAACTTCACTTGCATGAACGCATGCTAAGTTAAGGCTGTGGTTTTCGCAATTAACAAAAACTGCCTTTGGGTTAATGTCGATAATTTTTCTTTGAACGCCTCCTTTAACCCCTGCCATAACTGATGCATTATCATATGATTGACCACAACAATCAGTAATAGAAATACCATCTTCTGCCAACTTTTCTAACATTTTACTTACCAAGCTTTCTGCATCTTTTTTATTTACCTGAAAATAACCCAAAAATACTTCCTTTATTTCAACTTTTTTGTTTTCATTAATGCGCACATACCTCATAATGTGAGATACCTGATCTTCATGCGAAATATCTGGAGTTGAATCTACCATTATTGTATAATATTTTGCAGCCTTTATTTCTAAAATAATTCGACTCTTTATAGTTTTGCAAAGGAGATCAATAATTTCATTTTGAATCCTATTAGATAAGTATGTGACACCTTTAGGCGTGTCCTTCTCTCTCTGCAGGTGATCAGCTAAAACAACATCATATTTTGCCATAAGCCTAACTACTGCTAGGAAATTCCCGGTGTTTTCACTGATTGTTTCTTCTGGCTTTGCTAAAGCCCACATTCCTTCTCCTCGATGTCCCCGAAAAGCCATGTTCTGTTTGGCCATGAATGAAATTATTTCAACAATCCTTTCAGTTATGGCTACCCATTTTTTCTTTTCTGTAGATATTTGCTCTTGTAGCTCAGCATCTATTGTGGTGCATTGCCTAAGTCGAACAACAAGGTTCAAGTTTTCCCTCATGTACGCTCTATGAGATGGACTTTTCTCGTGATCCGGTATACGGGGATTCAGCTTTCTCCATTTGGAGAACCCTTTTTCCAGGCTAAAATTTGATGCTGACGACGACTGCTCGTTTGAAAACAAAAAACAAACAAAACAATAACAGACGTTTTTATGTGGAGAGTACAGCCGCCATTTTCTCTGCACAACCTCGCCATTTGTCGAGTGCTTCTCAAACCACTGTTTGGTAAAAGATCTGTCATCTTTGTCACATGTTGGGCGAAATGGACCATTTTTGTGCTGATATTTTTCTGGGCCGCATTCAACTATTGTCATCTTTAGCTGATCTGGAATATGCTTTCTCAAATAGCCAAAATCATTTTCTTTCAAAAACATGCACAGATCCGTATCATCGCGCTCACGGGTGTCACTAGTCGTGCTAGAGACTGCATTTGGTTCAGGCTGACAAGGGTTTATATCAGAACAATCGTGTGAGGTTGATTGTCCTGAACACGCATCGTCTTTCACTTCTACATCAACATTTCTTCTTTTGATCCATGCATTTAATGCGCCTCTTTGAAGGTGTTCAGTTTCGTCTCTGGTCCTCTTTTTCTTTCTATTCTGTGCTCCGCTCGGTTGTACTTTCTTCATATTGCTTAAATTTTGTTAAAATTTACTAGATCTATGTCAATCCCAAATTATCGGCAATTAGGGCAGCTAATATACTACTTCCCTGCTTATTTATGTCCCCCAATACACTGTTTTAAAAAAAAAGGAGCGGGCCTTAAAAAATTAAGATGTAATTAGTTTTATTGTTTTGTTTATAATTTACGCAAAAGTTGAAACTTCTCACTTAATGTGATTTGCTGTTTACTAAAATATCAAATCACTTTTGGCAAGTTAACAAATCACTAAAGAGAATTTAATCACAAGCAAAAATAAAATAAATAATTCGAAAATCGCTCTAATGCAATAAAGTGGTTATTGTTCGTTCAATGGCCAGTGGTTAATATAAAAGTCATGCGTTTAGGTATATTATATAAAGAGACAGTGTTAGTAAGCACACAATTTTAGATAAATTACAATATCACCCAGCATTAGTGGTTAAAATTAAAACAAATAGGAAAACATTGACAGATTTGGACACTTAGCTCGAATTGTGGGAAAAACACTGTTTTCGGCTATAGAATCCAAGAGAAATGTCTCTCAAATGTAATAAGAACGCTCAGTAGTGTGGGGTTTAGGGGTGGGTGACAGTAGATGCTTCGAGATTTGGGGTGGGTGAAAGTTGGGGGGGGGGGGGGTAAGGTGAAATATCACGCAGACTGTGCATTTAAATTTATGGCTATGGGATGGAACATCCCCAAAAAAAAGTCTCCAGATTCGAGTACTACATTACTGGATCTCTGGCCGTGCCAATAGAGCGTCCAGGTATTACATTACCGGTCTTACAATAGGAGGTTTGTGCCTAAAGTGAGGGGGGGGGGGGACAAGTGACAGCCAGCTACACCTTATTGATGTGTTTTTCGACGGTACGACCGGGCGGCCGCGAATGCCGGTAAGGGGTCATCCATTTATGACGTCCACACCATTTTGGGATTTTGAACCCCCCTCCCCCCTGTCCACAAACGTCCACTTTTGACGGAGCCCCCCCCCCCATGTACGTCCACACTGACTATAAGTTTTTGCATAATCTTCTTCCACTATTACTCAAACAACTGCATTAAGTGTGTATATACTCTGAGTGTATATAATATTACAACATTTTTTTTATCATTTTCATATTTCAAACTAACCGAAAAATCCCATTAATAAAACACAGGAGACCAAAATATTTATTACCAAAAAATATTATATTCCTAAAATGAAATGCAATTCTTACCTGTATCCTTTTTGGGTTGCCTGGCCCAAAATGATAAAGATCGGGACTGATTTATCCTGATGACGTCCTGCAGTTCAACTAATTTAGCTGTAAATTAAATTGTTCTTCTGGCTGCCTCTTTAAATTAAGCCATAGGCTATTAACCTCTTTTTGAAGTTGATATTTCAATTTGGAAGGATAAGCCTTTTGATACAAATCATTTAATTTAGCATATTTCGCGGTGTTTTGACTAGCCATTATTTCGCACACTTGTAGTCGCATTGACACTGTTATATTACTGAGTCCAACGTTGATGCTAGTGTGTATTAACGCCCCCCCCCCCTGTCCCACACCTGAACAGGGACAGCGTGCTATGCCCCCCCCCCTCCACCCCTCTCCCGTCTCACAACTGAACTGGGATAACCCCGCATGCAATGCAGGTCGCCTGGTATTTGACATGGGATGCAAATGTGGGGAAAAACGTAATTGGATCCTATTGTATTCGAGGTTAAGCCAGGGCATAGACCCAAGCTGGGTGGTGGGCCAGAGAGATAGGACAGATGAACGTTAGCTTCGCAAGGAAATATTTTTCTTTCACACTACCAAAAATAATGTTAGATTTAATGTGTGGACGTCCACATTGGGCCACCCCCCCTCCCCCTGTCCACACGCGGCCACAAAAGTCAATTTTTTTCGGACCCCCCCCCCCCCCAGTGTGGACGTCATAAATGGATGACCCCTAATTAAGAAGTGTGAGACTTAAGGACAACTTTAGAATGAAGTTAACTCGGCCCGGCCCAGTGTATCAAAACAGTACGGACTTGAAAGTTTGTATTTAACCGTACACAAAAATCCAAATGGCCATGAATAAAGAATATCATTAGAATAAAAAAAAACCAATAGGCTGTGTGCTTAATCAGTCTACGAATGCCGTTACGTCCATCATAATAAATAAGGATGCCCTACAAACATTATGCAATGAATAGAAACATAATAAAGATGCCCGATAAAATATAAAGCGAACAAGGGCATAATTACTGTAGGGATGCCCTTCAGACATTCAATAATGAATATAAGCATAATAAATATCCGATAATATATAAACGAATATGGGCATAATTGCTGTAATTATATAAATACAAACGTGAATACAAGTAAATGACTTTAAAGATGCCCTGACGATATATAAAATGTATGCGGGCATAATTACTGTTTGGATGCCCTTCAAAAGTATTATGATGAATATAAGCAAATTACATTAAAGATGCCCCAACAGTGTGTAAATTATAATCATGGGCTTTAATACTCTATGGATGACCACAAAGTATAAAATGATTATGGGCGTGTTCTCTAAAAGATGCCCCTACAGTGTGTAAATTATAATCATGGGCTTTAATACTCTATGGAGGACCACAAGTGTATAAAATGATTATGGGCGTGTTCTCTAAAAGATGCCCCTACAGTGTGTAAATTATAATCATGGGCTTTAATACTCTATGGATGACCACAAGTGTATAAAATGATTATGGGCGTGTTCTCTAAAAGATGCCCCTACAGTGTGTAAATTATAATCATGGGCTTTAATACTCTATGGATGACCACAAGTGTATAAAATGATTATGGGCATGTTCTCTAAAAGATGCCCCTACAGTGTGTAAATTATAATCATGGGCTTTAATACTCTATGGATGACCACAAGTGTATAAAATGATTATGGGCATGTTCTCTAAAAGATGCCCCTACAGTGTGTAAATTATAATCATGGGCTTTAATACTCTATGGATGACCACAAGTGTATAAAATGATTATGGGCATGTTCTCTAAAAGATGCCCCTACCTACACAAGTATCAGATACTCTATTAATTGAAAGACTGCATACATTTATTCGGGGAATATCAATGACTACTACACCACTACCCTTCACCGATGCCCCTTTCTCCCTGAAGGTTGTACGACACGGACAGTACGATGACTATATCAGTGTATCAGTGCCATGTGTTGATTGTATATACACATTTCGGTGAATTCGGCAAATTGTGATAATTTGATAATTCTGCCTAGGTAGACAAACCTTAGTAGACATTTAGCTTTCCTAAAAAAAAAAAAAAAAAAAAAAAAAAAAAAAAAAAAAATCAAATTTTTTTACCCCCTTTGGATGCCCCCTTGATGTGGCTGCCCGGGGCCTGGGCCCCCTCCGCCCCCCCCTCTGCACGCCACTGCCGGGGACATATGGTCCCCCCCCCCCTCGCTACGCCTCAATTCAGTTCATCATAAAAACACGGCTATGAAAGTGAAATAAGTCACTGCGAAAAGTATACGCCGCGAGAAAAATATCATCTGGTTACCAAGCAGAGTAAAATATTGCCAGTTTTTAGCGCAATTTCCATTCTGGAGAATTGCGTTTATTAACTCGTCTTTTATGGGAATGGATGAATGGATGGATGGATGTGTGTCCGCAGCTTTAAGTCGTATCTCCTCCTCAACGAAGCAATATCGAGGACTATAGTTCCAAAAGCAAATATGTTAAGCAAGTTACCAGGATGAACATAGGCCAAAAAAATTCCGGGTTTCTTTCATGGATTTCCCGGAAAAGCCAAAAAACCTCGAAAAAAGGCAGTGTTTGGCCCATATCTCGGCAACCAGATCACTTAGCGACTTGAAACATGTACCAATCGATTCCTGCCATAATTTAAAACAATATTGCCGAAGAAAGTTTTCAAAAATATCCTTTCGTTTGGTCACAAAAATTTTTTTGAATTAATTAAAATTTGGACCGAATTAGTAGGCATTTTATCCAACCACACCACACGCGTCATCACGTTCAATAGCTGCACCATCACGTTCAATGGCTGCGACATCACGTTCGGTAGCTAGGCGCGCAATGGTTTTTAGTCATGTTACTCTATTGTAAATAAAACATGTAAAATACTGAATTTTTTTAAAATAAAAAACGTTTTAATAACTAACCAATGGTTTTACTAACCCTGCTCTTGATTTACGCTACGACAGAGCTATTTTTAGATAACATAAGGAAATTGCGCTAAAATTGTCACTAGACTTTTTAATTACCTTGTTTTTATCATAAATTAACACCACAAGCATTAGACAAAATTTTAACCTTCTCCTCTATACTTTCGCTACAATAGCATAACAAGACGCCTGATCGGATTGTGGGGAGGGGGGATGTTAAATGTGTCGTAGCATATGTCAAGAGTGATCAATGATTTTAATAAAGGACTAAATTTTCCGTAGGGGGGGGGTGGACACTGTTAAAAGTATATATTTTATATATTTAATTCTTTTTCGTTGGGGGGGGGGGGGGGGGGGGGGGGAGGGGGGCAGACGTTTTCGGGGGTTGTGGGTGCTTACCCCTCTCTCCATCGAAAAGATACCAGAGAGAAACTCTGCCTACGTAGCCAATCATTCATTGTCGTCACCAGGCTGATGTGCATTCGCTTGAGATTAAACATTTTATTATTGAACTTAGTTATCTTTCAATTAATTGTTAACGACTTAGTTAATATCCCATTGGATTAGAAATGAAATATTCTAGTGTTGTCTTCAAATACTAATGCATCTGTAAAGTTAAATGAAATCGTTGCATGGAACGTATATATCGGTCAAAATTGAGTCATAGAATTAGAATTCGTGACAAACCCAAAGCCAAACAGACATTGTGAACTAAAGCTTATAATAATGAGAACGCACAGACCTTTTAATAATTTTATTCTATTGTACAAGTTTATTTCCTAACAATGTTATCTTCACCGCAATATATATTTATGAACCATAGATGGCAACAAACTCAACTTTGCAGTAAGTAAACATGAATTGCACAACAAATGAGACATACTGAAAACACATTATAGACTTAGAATTTTTTTGTTAATAATTTTATTATTTATTTTATAAAATACAAAAAAAAAAGAAAATAATTAAAAAATAAAAATTAGCAAATCAAACAAACAAAAAAAAAAAAAATCAATAGCAAACAGTTACATGGATAAAAAAAACAAATTTAAAAAAGCCTTTTAATTCTTCACATCCGAGGGGACCCCGCCCACTTGCTGAGAGAAGGCCTCTATAGCGTCTCCATCCTCTAGGCCCAGCTTATCGGGCGTGTCGGCCTCCTGCACGCGGTCCCCGTCGTACATAAACTTGATGGTACTCATCTGATAGTTGTACTTATCGCAGTACGCCCTCATCAAGATACTCATGGGCTCGTACCTACCGAGCTCCACGTTGATGCACTTACGCTGTTGGTCCACACATCTCAGGTCTACTTTGTTGGGGTCTCGGCGTGGTGGCCGGCAGTTTTCTTGGAGTTCTTCAATTTTTTCTAAATTAGATATTGAACACACGATGTTAATGGCGGTAGAAACAAAATTATATGAAATTAAAGTATCTGAATAAATGCAAATTGGTTGGTGATGTTTTAGCGTGGAGTTCTACGTGCAATATCTACATGTGTTGCAAGAATGTCTAGAAAGAAAATTTTTTATATTTATGTATACATATGAGACAAAGTTAGAAGCACCAGAGGCTTAAAGATTCTTAATTTGTGTACAAAATTATTTTTTTTCAAGTAACAAATACAACAATATCTTCTTTAATTAAACGATGAACACTTTTCTATGTAAATGTAAGCAGACATAAAAAATATTAGTGGCAATAACAAGCTAATAGACCCTCAACCCAACCCTTCAATTTTAGAAATAAAATTAATATTAAGGAAGTATTTAAATTTTTAAATGTGAGTTGTAACAAAAAGAAATTTCAAAACAACTACTACCCCCCCCCCCCCCAACTTCAACCTACCTGTCAGTTCTTTGATTTGACTCTTCATTACCGACTCGTTCATCTTCGTCATGTCTGTGTAATGTTTCTGTAATTTCTGAATTTGTTGCTGATGCGTATCGTTCAAACTCTTCACGTTTTCTTTCCATCGCTTATCCTCTTCTTCTTTTACTTTCTGCATCTTGGCGTTAAACTCTTTGAGTATGTTTTCTTCGCGCTTCTTCGCGGACTGTTCATTTTCTTTCATTTTTTGCAAAATCTCACTTTTTTCATTTTCGCTTGCATTTCTTAATTGTACCAAATACTTGTTCTCTTCTTCAGCCTTCTTTCTTTTCATCTCTTCCATTTTTACCTCATGTTCTTTAGCCAGTAGCTGCCTTTTCATTAAATCGTCTTTTTTATTTTGTTTCGATACTTTTATCTGCGCGAGAGTGGAATTGAGTTTATCGATTTCTTCAAGTAAATAATTTAAAGCACCCGTCTCTTTGTCTTCACTTTTGATAACTTGGCTGAGGTTCTCAATCTTTTGACCAATAGTAGATAACTCTGTGTCAATTTCATTCAAATTTTCATCTGTGATTTTTAAACGACTCATAGCCTCAATGATTAGATTCGTTTCTTTCATAATCTCAGCTTTGATAAGTGGTTCTTTCGCCTGAACGATTAGTTTCTCCCTTCCGTTCTTCACGACTTCGAACAACGAACTCGTGTACCTGACCTCTCGGTGTTTCAGGGTTCGAACCATCTGCAGCAATTCAATCACCTGGTCTCGTTTTTCTTTCTCGTCTTTTGTTCGGTTTCTGAACAATATACACCTGTAGCTGCACTCAATCAACAGGTGTTTAAGTGGGCCAGACTGCTTGCTCAGCCATTCAGGAAAATTTTCAACATTCATATCTTCTTTATTGAGATCAAAACTATCACCGTAGGTCATGATAATAATGCAATAATCCCTCACTATGTTTTCACCGAATATACTTTTCAACATGCAGATCGTTTCTTGTTCTTCCTCAGTGAACCTCACGCCAAACTTCAGGACCATTAACAGAGCATGGAATCCATTGGGACATCGCGTCACTGCTTCAGCCATATCCTTGCAGGCTTTCTCTGTAGCTTTGACGCTGTCTAATCGAGTTTCACCAACCCCCGGGCCGTCGACCACATGCACAGTGTAGTCTTCAATGTCCGTCCAAAGCTCCTGGACATCGTACGTGTCCGAGGAGGCGTCGGAAGACGTGCTGAAGACTTTTCTTTGCGCGATTGAATTTCCGGTTGCACTTTTGCCATGGCCAGTTTTTCCAATGAGGAGAAGGTCAATGTCCTGCTTGACCACAACTCTTGCTGGTTGTGGGCATGGTGCTGGAGCAGAATTAACGCCCGTTGCCTGATCATTTTCTGAGAATGCATCATCGTCGTCACCATCACTGTTGGTAGAATCGTCCGTCTGTATGCCACTTGTGTCGTCGTGTAGACTGCAGTCAGAGACCCTTCTGAAATTTGATTCCAGACCTTCTGGTGAAGGCCTTGTTGATCCAGAGTTACCCCCTTGCAGATTTGTATCTACAAATGATCTCCCCGGACTAATCAGTGGAACGGGTACAGCTTCGTTTCTCTCATCTCTCGTTGAATCTTGTCCTTGCCGTAAGATATTCGGTCGACTCTGTTCTCTCACCTGATCCACCTCCCTGTGTAAACTGTTGGGCGGACTCTCTCTACTAAGCCCATCTGTTTCATCAGCTTCAATTTTTACCTTTATAACATACTTAGTAATCAAACCAACAACGATTTTGACAATATAATCTTTGACGAGTCTCATGTGTCTGATAACCGTTTCATTTCTGGAACAGTACCAGGACACACAAACTGCCAGTGTGGCAGTTAGAACATGCCAGAGAATTCCAGAAAGCCACATACTCAAGCACACCGAAACAACACATCCAATGCCAATTGCCTTTTTTCTATCCAAATCCATCTTTTTTTTTACTATTTCACGATCGGAATACCAAATTTACGTTATGTTGATCTGAAATATTAGAAATAAGTTTATTATCTAGCTATGTTGACCGCCACATAGGCCTAAGGGTATAACTTTAATCACTATTAATAATATAGTATTACTACTATTCACACATTTTATTTCCAGAATAATTTTATCAAAATTAAATTCAAGATATTTACTAAATTCGTTTAAAAAAATTCTAAATAAAACTAACTAAAATTCGTAGATTCAACAAAGAAGCCCGAAAAACAAGATAATGGTATAGTTAATTTTTAAATCTATTTCGGGAAATCCTTATCTCATTTAATATATTACGTGTTTTATTTCCAAATATAAGTTGCAAGCTAATCAAACCGAGGCCAATATTTCAGGAAACTCCAAGGCTTTCATTGAAATATCTCATTTCAGAATTTCCCAAAATTACTACATTCAATTAACATAGATAGTTTAGCCTTAAATAAGAACTTTATTAGTTTTTATAAATAGTAATCGGAAGTTAGTTTCATTATATTATTATTATGTCCTTTTATTTTCTTATTGTATATCACTATTATATCGATTACAAGTATTTTTTATCATATAGATCAAGGCATAAAATTTTAAATATCATAATTTTCTAAAAGCAATATGATAAATTAATAGTAAATTAACTAATTATCAAAATTATTTATTTATTTATAAAGTAGTTCATTATTTACCTCATGCGTATATAAGAATTCTACTTTAAAGACAAATAAGATAATTTTTTGACGAGCTAAGTCGCTATAATTTTAAAAGCTTTCATGAAAATAAAACATCAACATCGACAGATTATTTTAAAATGACAACCAAACTCGTTAACCGATTGTGAAGGTTAGTTTCTAAATATGTCTGGTTTTAAGTGCCGAAACTGAAAACGGGACTTGTAATCCGTGTAAAATGGTTTCAGTTTTGGTAACGATAAGATGTTTTCCCCAGGAAAGCGGTAAGTCCGTTTATGAGATTTTCCAGACTACGCTAGAACTGTTGACAAAGTTGACACTGTCATTGATCAAAGTCTTCCAAGAAAACGGAAATTCCATCTATTCTGTTAGAAACGTTAGCTAATTGACCTTTCCTCCATCTTGATAAAGGTTTTCTTGCTGGTAAGTTATACTTTTATTTATCAATATTTTGTTACAATGGTTTCAAAATAGCCAGCATATGTCCAAATAATGTTTTTTTTTTATTTCTATTAAAACATTTTTAAAATGCTTACTTCTTTTATTTGAAAATAGTGGATTTTTTTTCAAAACTTAATTGTCTTTTTCTTAGTAAGTTAGAAACAAAGTTTTAATCGGGGTTCTAGTTAATTTTAAGTATTACTTATTAAAAGGAAAACACGCCCGTTACATTTTATGATAAACAACAAACTGTCTATAGGCTTGAAATTACTAGTTTTAATGTCTTTAATCTTTTAATAACATCACACAAAACGGATCGAGCTCGTTTTAATGTCTTTAATCTTTTAATAAAATCACACAAAACGGATCGAGCTCGTAGTTATTTGTAAAGTTATTACCGTGTTTTCCATATATGTTAAAGACTTAAAAACAATTCGTCTAACTTTTCCAGTTATATGATACAGCCTTTTACCATTCTAAATGCGCTAGAAGATTTAAAAATCTTTAATTCAACTTTGTACAAGTTCTATGTTTTAAGGCCTCCAAATATCATATTATTTGTTATTTACACAATTGTATTCTGAAAGTGTAAAATCGCTACCATATCTTCATATTTTTGTCCTGTGTTTCTTCCAGGCGTCTGTTGGGAGCCCCCCCCCCCCCCCGAAGAAAGTCTAACCCTCCCCAATCGAAATGTAAATTTATATAGAAAATATATACTTGTATCAGTCTTTTATATACTTTTATACTTTTATCAACCCCCCCTCCCAGGAAAATATCAAGTGCCGCCCTCCCCCTCTCCCTCCCCAGAGAAAAAAATCTGGAAGAAACACTGTTTGTGTCCATAATGACTCTATCCTATCTGTATTTCAGTTAGAAAATTAAAATTCATGAGTAGTCACACTCAGAGGTGTAGAGTTCCCCCCCGGCGCCCGAGGACAACCTTTCAATAATTTGGCGCCCCCCCCTGCCATATATGTACCCCCTCCCCCCCCCCCCGGTCGCTTCGCCTCTGACACTATAATATTTTATTTAGATTTCCATGAAATTCGTTTGCCCACAGTAAACGTTTTATGCCTGGGGCTTTCCCAGTTGATTGGAACTTTCCTAAAATGTCGTGGCTCATGATTTTATAAGCGTACACCCTTTTCAAAATGCTTCTTTTTAAAATTCTTTTGCTTTTTTATAGCGTCTTATAGCAAAAAACAAAACAAAAAACGGAAATATTAATAAAATATAAGCAGAAGAAACATAAAATTACGTTTAGACCTCAGGTCTTCGTCAAGCTGAATAATAAAAGCAGCAGGACGATAAGAATAACTTTAAAGTTTTAAATTTATTTTCTTTAAAGTTTCTTTTTTTAAATTGCTAGTTTAATATTATCGACAGCCTCATGTAGTTGAAGGCTGAAATGTTATAAAGACTCTTTCAAAATGTGGCAGGATCGTCACATGTATCCAATAAAGTGCTGTTGCGTTGTATCTGCCATTTGGTAGTAGCCTACGTGCTTATTTGAAACTATGACTTCTGAAATATACCAGTCTTATGTGGGCAAGAAACCCTTTACGTTCTTCAATCTACAATGAGAATGGCAGTGTTTGACACAACTCACAAGTTATCTAAAGGCTTAGTGATAACCTATTTTAAAGCCGTGTTAAACTATTCTTATTTAATATCAATGCACGGTATTATATGCTAATACAATATGGACAATAATAACTAGAACGGAAAATACTCACAACTTACAGTGGTTTTTGTCTATTGAAATATAAAATGAAATCCATCTTGTCGTATTCCTCTCAAAAGGAAAGTATAACTTTGTGAATATTGAGATTGAGCATAGTGTAATCGGTGTCAACTGCTCAAAACACAAAACATGGAATAAACAAAAAACAAGGTAATTAAAAAGTCTAGTGACAATTTTAGCGCAATGTCCTTATGTTATCTAAAAATAGCTCTGTCGTAGCGTAAATAAAGAGCAGGGTTAGTAAATCCATTGGTTAGTTATTAAAACGTTTTTTATTAATTTTTTTCAGTATTTTACATGTTTTATTTACAATAGAGTTACATGACTAAAAACCATTGCGCGCCTACTGAACGTGATGGCGCAGCCATGGAACGCGATGGCGCAGCTATTGAACGTGATGACGCGTGTGGTGTGGTTGGAAAAAATGCCTACTAATTCGGTCCAAATTTTAATTAATTCAAAAATTTTTTTGTGACCAAACGAAAGGATATTTTTGAAAACTTTCTTCGGCAATATTGTTCTAAATTATGGCAGAAATCGATTGGTACATGTTTCAAGTCGCTTAGTGGTCTGGTTGCCGAGATATGGGCCAAAAACTGCATTTTTTCGATGTTTTTTGGCTTTTCCGGGAAATCCATGAAAGAAACCCGTAATTTTTATGGCCTATGTTCATCCTCGTAACTTGCTTAACATAATTGCTTTTGGAACTAGTCATCGATATTGCTTCGTTGAGGAGGAGATACGACTTAAAGCTGCGGACACACATCCATCCATCCATCCATACATTCATATATCCAGAAATGACGGGTTAATAAACGCAATTCTCCAGAATGGAAATTGCGCTAAAAATAAAATAAAATACATTATTCAAGATGTGAAATTGTACAAACCGCAATTAATTTGTATTTTCAGCCGCCCTAACTTGGCTGTTATTGGCTGGAGGCGAAGATGGCAGGCGGTAGAGATCTGACCAGGTATATTGAAAGATCACCCGGATACCTTGTCGGTGAGATAAGACGAGGCTTGGACGTGAATTCACGAGACCGAGACAATAAAACCTTATTAATTCTCGCAGCGGAGCTTGGAAAACCCGAACATCTTCTTGAGATACTCAAACACAAACCTTACGTCAATGCACGTGACAGCGAAGGCATGACGGGATTGATGTACGCGGCCGCCATGCCGCACGTGGGGAACGTGAGCAATCTTCTGAAACACGGAGCAGACGCGAATTTAGTAAACAGACACGGGCAAACGGCTTTAATTCTCGCTACTTACACGGCAAACAAAAAATGTATTGAGCTGTTAATTAAACATAAAGCAGATGTAAATATTGTTGATAGCACCAATAGCACTGCATTGACCATCGCGGTTTTAAAACAAGAATCTGGATTATTGGATATATTATTGAACACAAACGTGAATTTAAAAACCCTCCAAACCGCTCTGAGTACGGCACTTTCTAATCAACAAGAAATAATAGCCATGAAAATTAAAAGTACTGTACAGAGAATTATGGGAACCACTTATTTTGACTCACAAGCAAGCCCTGTTACCTACCCTGTGACAAACAGCTATGGCCCTTACACCTTGGTAGGAAATCAGCACATCGTGGATAGCATGGGGTCACTTGGTGCTGTCGGTCCAATCTACTTTAAGGACTTCAGGGACGGTAACTGTTCTTGTTCTCCGACAGCAAAGTACGGCGACAAATTAATTTTAGCAGCTAGAAGCGGAGATGATACATCTTGTTTACAATTGTTAGAGATGGGTGTTGATGTGAATATCAGGAGCCTTGATGGTACGACAGCGTTAATTCTGTCTGCCCGAAACGGACATGAAGCCTGTATGAGGGTACTTCTTGCATACACCCCGGATGTAAATCACATGAATGAGAATGGTGACACAGCTTTGATGATGGCGTCCTACGCGGATCATCCTGTGTGTGTCGAACTGTTGCTGGAGTATGGCGCTGATGTAAACCTGGCAAACTCTCAAGGAGACTCGGCCTTGACCTTAGCTGCGGTACACGCTGACCTAGAGTGTAATTTGTTACTACTTAATGCAGGGGCGGATTTGACTCACAGGAATTCAAAGGGATTTCATGCACGCGATGTCGCAAAACAGAATCGAAGAGGTGATTTAGTTGAGTTATATGAGTGCGCTTATACCGCAGACAGAGACGCAGGAAACGTACACGGAAATGCGGTAGAAGTAGCAACGAAGCATAATAATGAGAATGAAGATTTATCATTGTGCACACAAATGCAAAATCTTACCCTAGAAAGTGATATAACCATCACGCATACTAAAATAAATACATCTCAGACTGACATAAAGACTTTACAAAGTTATAAAACCATCATACAAAGTGATATAAATCATTTGCAAATTAACACAAACAACCCACAAAGTGATTCAAACATTTGTATAATAACACGAGTTTCTGTCTCTGACTTTGAACGCGAGATTCTGCAACAGTTAGAGCACGTAGATAACCTCGACAAAAATATTTTGAAAGGTTTCATTCCTCTAATGGTTGAAAGCCTCCTCGGTGACAGTTTGTCCCGGAGTAAACTTATCACTTTATCCCAGCGTTCACACACAAACATTAACATGACAGAAGATTCAATTGGAGTAGAATTTATTGATTCACAGATGTATCTTCAACTGACAATATTACCAAATACTGAGGGGACATGTTTCGTTCCAATCACAATTTCAATGTACAGAGTAATTGGTCATGTTCCCTTAGATTTATTCAAACTTAATTTTTATATTAAAGTTGATAAACCCTCACAGTTTAAAGAAAAACAAGGAGTGGGCAGTGTTACTCTTGCATCGGCAATAAATGATGGTGATTATAACTTAATAAAGATAGCAGTTGCAAGTCTAAATAATGTGAATGATCAAACACCAGACGGCATCACACCATTGATGTACGCAGCTTATAGAGGCAACACATTTTGTCTGGAGCTGCTTTTAGCTGAGGGAGCTAAACCAGACCTCGCAGACAGACAAGGCACCACCGCCTTAATGTTTGCTGTCCTCGCCAACTCCCCTGAATCTGTACACGTCCTACTGAACCGTGGTGCCACCTTTAACGTAATGGACGACAAGAAAAACACGGCATTCAGGATTGCTGTGTTAAAAGGATTCCACGACTGCGTGAAATTATTAAATTCTGCGTCAGAAAATGGAAAACTTAGAAACGAACGTGAAAACTGGAGCTCGGATTTAGTACTTGCGGTTGAAGACAACCATACGGAATGTGTACTGAACATTCTAGAAGCTGGTTTTAAACCTGATGCACAGGACCAGCATGGCAAGACGCCATTAGTCAGCGCCATATTGTCTGAAAACAAGGAAATCTTTGACATTCTCATCAGTAAAGGTGCAAACGTGAACCTTCCTGCTGTAGACAATGTAAGTCCTCTAATGGCCGCAGCTTGGATAGAAAATGTATACTTTCTTGTAAGACTTATTGAGATGAAAGCGGATCTGGATAGGCAAGATGTGAAGGGGTGTACAGCGTTAATGTTTGCCTGCGAGAAAGGGAACATTGAGTGTGTGAAAAAACTTGTAGAACATGGCGCGGATATAGAGAAACGAACAAAGTATGGAGAAACAGCTTTAACTGTTGCTATTTCAAATGGATACTTAGAATGTGTAAAATTAATAGAAGAGCAACATCGAAAAGTAATATCGCCTCCAGATGATGCAAAAGCCTTAAGTGAAAAAATCCTGTGCGCGACATGGAATGGGGACGAAAGTATGCTTGAAAAATATTTAAAAGAGGGCGTATCTCCTGACGACAAAAATAAAGCTGTACTTATTGCTGCAGCTAAGGGAAAATTAAACATAGTTAAAACTTTGGTAAAAAATGGCGCTAATGTGAACGTATGTGACGTATACGGAGTAACACCCGTGATGGAGTGTGTAATGGGGAACCACACTGATTGTCTGAAGGAGTTAGTGAAACAAAAGGCTAACCTTGACCATCAAAACATCAACGGCGTTACAGCGTTAATGTTGGCAGCCGTTAACGGACACGATGAATGTTTAACTATTTTAATTCAACACAAATCGAAACTACAATCAATTAACCAACAAGATGATGACGGTGTTACTGCCATGATGCATGCGACAAAAAACAACCACTTTCAATGCGTAGAACTTCTATTGAAAGCTGGAGCATCTCCCGATCGAAGGGACACAAATAAAAACACCGCATTAATGTATGCTGCTGAAAGGGGTCACACAGCTTGTGTTAAGCTCCTACTCAAATACTATGCAAACAGGAATGCAACAAACAATGCTCGTCAAACAGCATACCATTTGGCTAAAAAAAATAATCATACAGATTGCTATAAAATTTTGGAATAAAAACCGCTATAAAGGCACGCGAATCTTCAAATATAAACTTAAAGATTCTCTGGCAGTTTTCTATTAGCTACAACTTTTGCCAACTTCATAAATGTCACGATGCATCTCTCACTTTTCAATATATATATATATATATATATATATATATATATATATATATATATATATATATATATATATATATATATATATATATATATATATATATATATATATATATATATATATATACATATATATATATTTATTTATATATATATATATATATATATATATATATATATATATATATATATATATATATATATATATATATATATATATATATGCGCTCGCACACAGGCATACATACTTAAAACAACTTTATTGGTGCGGCTGATGAAGTAGAGCTCTCGTGATATGAAGGAGAGTGTGGTCAGCACTATGGCCAGCCGCCTTCGCTTTCCCTAACATGAGTTAACTACCCATCAGAGCTGGGTGGACTCAGGGACATTATAATGACTTGAACCCGAATTCGTGACTTTCGAGTTAGCAGTATAGCTTTCTACAGCTAGGCCACGCCGTCCTATTTTATTGGTATATTGAAAGATAATTAACTTCATTGGCCAAAATACCTTAAAAATTGTGCTTATCCGTTTGTAATCAATAGAATCTACTAATCGGAACAAAGAAATATTTGTTTCTTTTTATTTGTGTTTACAGTTTTGTAACTCATACAAACATGTCATGGATAGCTGTGGTTACCTTTATTATACATGCCACAGTTCTTAATTTGATAGTGATTTGTAGTGGTTACATTTTGTTTTATTTATGGCGTTTCTTAAATTTGTTTTTGCTTGTATTTGAAGTTTCTTTGAAACTATTATTATTACAATAACCAGGGTTTTAAAATAAAATAAAAAAATACTTCACATTTTGTAAAAATAAAATGCTTCTTTTCTCACGAGCTGAAATTCAAACAGACACAAATATTTTATCTTGTATTTTCTATGGGCAACGGATATATTCTTAAATTGCAGTATTTATAAAACAAATTGTAACATTTCTTTTTTAAATTGTCAGTGTTTTATGGTTGTTGCTTTCGCTAAGAAATATTAATTTTATTTCCAAGAATGATAACAATATTTAAAAAAAAGCAACTCAACAATACTTGGAAGCAATTAAACTTATGTAATAATTAATTGTATTAAAATTTTAGTTTTTGAAAACCTTAAGAATTTATCTTGTTATTTTATGTGGATTCATTATTGTGATAGCAACAGTGGCGACGCTAGGTCGGGTGTCACCGGGTGCGGCACCTCAAGGTGTCACCCCCCCCCCCCCCCGACTATTTTACTCTGTAAATTCTGCAGCTGGTGTCCCCCCCCCCCCCCCCCGGTAAAAGTTAAAGTGTTCACATTTAATACTAATGAAGTTTATCTATAGTCGGTTGTTAATACAGCTGGGTGTAGCATTGTTTTCTCTATAGTTTGAATGTTTACGTCATGTTGTCACACCCTCCCCCCCCCTAACTCTAATTAACCATTCGATGAACTGGCTAAAACATTTATTCTATAAATCTTGAATTTTTTAACATGGTGTCACCCTCATAAATGGTGTCACCCGGTGCGGTCCGCACCCTCCGCACCCGCCCCGTGACAACTCTGGATAGCAACACACATTTAGTATGTTTTCATTTAAACCATCCATGCTTTTGTTTACTCTGTATTATATAGGACTATAAGGAGCTTATTATTGAATTAATCTAGCAAGATATGCACTTTAAAGCATCATTTTGATTTGTATATAACTAGCTATTAGAAAAGTGATAATAAGTATTACATATGCTTTTTACAAATTTAAAAATGTATAGATCTGATAATCTGTGTAATTATCTGTTATATTGGCACACTTAAGATATTATTTAACTCATATACTACTGTAGTGACCTAAGTCTAAAAAACAAATTAAAAATATTGATAAAATAAATATACATTTTTAACAGTTTCACATTCACTCTATCCGTCACAGTAGCTGGCCTTATAATCTTGTCCTGAAGAAAAAATAAACATCAAGTGCCACTAGAAAACTTGGAAATATTTCAGGGAATCAAACAATGAGGCATATAACAAGCATAGGAGTTTGGACCAAACGAAAATTTAGCCTAAACTCACAAAAAGGTATGGTTTTGGGATAAGTGCAAAGTTTGTCTTAAATTAATATTTTAGTCTCTAATCTTCATCATCTTCATCATCCTCATCTTCATCATCCTCATTCTCATCTTTATCATCATCCACATCATCATCATCATCATCATCATCATCATCATCATCATCATCATCACCATTACCATAATCTATCAACACCCATACGTACAGCCTCTGCTTATTGGATTGTTATACCTCTTTCCTTCATCTCTTTCTTATTTGATCTTCTTCATATTTCTTTTAGACTTGATTGTTTTTCTTGCCCTTTGATTTTCATTTAAGGATATTCTTGAACCAATGCGTCTGCTCTTGTTCTGAACACAAGCCCCAAACAATCTCTATCTTATATACTTGACGACTCCCACTAATGCTTTAAAATGATTGTCCTTTTTTATAAACTTTCCATGATAGTGGTATTTGTCAGGACTTTCTGGATAATTCGGAAGAACGGTTGTTCTGAAAAGCTTTTAGTTTATTAATTGTTTTTGCATTGGTCGTTTACCTACATTCCGATACAGCGACTTTTAAATTGCTTTCTTTCCAATTTCCACATATTCTGTAGAATACCAAAATATTGGCTAGTTCCCAAATTCTAATTATTTAATTCTTTGAAGCAGTCTCCATCATTTGTGACTCCAATTCCCAAATATATAAATTCCTACATTTCCTCTACTTGTTTTGTCTTTAAAATTGAGTGGTTATTTGACTTAGGCATTAAACAATCGCTGATGATATTATATATATATATATATATATATATATATATATATATATATATATATATATATATATATATATATATATATATTGTTTTATATCTGTTTTTTCCATAAGCCGTCTTTATATCCATATCACAGAAGTTTCTTTTTATATGTTTTTGATAACAATATACTGACAGTTTATTTTTGAGGTTTAAATTAAAATATTGTCTCATTAGTTAAAATACCGTTTTAATTGAAGTAATTAAGCTAAAATCATAAATTGCTAACACATATCTAAACTACATTCCACAGACTATGGGGACGACATAAAAGCTATGATCAAAGCTGGCGACGAAAAAGGCGTTGTGCAGTGGTGCAGAAAGAAGCACGATTGTGTAGACCAAACAGACAAACTGGGTAACACTCCGCTGATGTGGGCCGCGAGGGCAGGTCAAGATAAAATTGTCAAGATTTTAATAGACCATTCAGCTGATGTTAAGCTGGCCAACAACAAAGGCATCACAGCGATCATGTTTGCGCTTTTCTTCTCTCACAAAAAGTGCCTGGATGTTTTGCTTAAACAAGCAAGCGACCAACTAGACAGGGTGAGCCAGCATTGCGGCACTGCTCTGATGGTGGCTGTTTGGAAGGGAGACTGGGATTGTATGCAGATGTTGTTGAGGGCGGGGGCTGGTGGGAACATATCGAGGGGAGACGGAGCAAGCTGTCTCATGTTCGCTGTGTTAAGAAACAATCTCCAAGCTGTGAAAGAGATTATCGTGCGCGGTGTTTACTCCGACCAAGCTTACAAAAACGGGTTGACACCTCTAATGCTGGCTTCTGCTAGAGGTTATGATGATATTTTGTGGGCGCTAATGAAAAATGGAGGCGCGGAAGCGCGATTGACTGATGACGATAAACGTAACGCGTTAATGTATGCATCAAGGGCAGGTCACGTGACTTGTGTTAAACACCTCATCAAAGCCGGGTCAAAGGTTAATGACCAGGACAAGTTCGGCCTAACGGCTTTGATGTTTGCCGTCTACGAGGGACACGACAAAGTGGTGCAGGAACTGATGACAAAAAACCCCGACTTAGAAACAAGAAACGAAGACGGTGCCACTGCCTTGATCATTGCCGCTGTGAGAGGTCACGTGAAGAGTCTGGAACTTCTCGTCAACAACGGAGCCGATCTAAACGCACGTGATAAACTAGGTCAGACAGCGCTGATGTACAGCGCCATATACGGGAGACTGAAATGTGTTGAGCTACTCACTCGATTAGGAGCGGATACAGATCTGAAAAATTGTTCAGAGGAAACTGCTTTAATGCTGGCTCTACGTTTTGGAAAAGTCGACTGCGCGTTAAGTCTTATAGAAACAGCAGGTGCTGATGTTAACTTGCCTGACAAAAATGGAACGACTCCTTTGATTGAAACCGCAGCTTCGAACAACGTCGAATGTCTGATAGCGTTGATAAAAAATGAAGCGGAAGTGAATGGGTGTGATTTACAAGGTTATACCGCGTTAATGGAGGCGTCGGTTTTCGGGTATACGCAGTGTGTTCAGGTGTTGGCTCCGTGCAGTGACGTGAATAAAAGAAACGGGAGTCACGTGACAGCACTGATGCTGGCGAGTGTTTACAACCGGGGCGACTGCGTGACGTGTCTACTGGCGAACAAAGCTGAGGTGGACGCCACGGACCAAGATGGCGCCACCAGTCTTATGCTAGCCTCGGGTCAAGGTCATCTAGACAGTGTGGAGAGGTTGCAAAAAGCCGGGGCGGATGTCGAAGTGGAGGATGGTGATGGCGTCACGGCTCTGATGAGGGCGTCGATGCATGGGTACAGTCACGTGGTACGGTATCTGTTAACATCAGGGGCCGCGCCCAACCGCAAAAACGCACACGGGGTATCCGCGCTCACCTACGCTCAAGCTTACAACCACGAAGAGTGCCTACGACTGCTCACATTGGCCAGTCAGACCAAGTCACAAAAATCCGCTGCCGTCTCCACGCTGATATCGTGTGCCGGCCAAGGAGACGAGAAATCGCTGAAGGATTGTTTAAACACCGTTGATGTCAACTGGTGCAACGAGCTTGGAGAAACAGCTTTGATGCATGCGGCGGTCGCAGGCTCGGTCCAATGCCTGGATTTGTTAATACAAGCAGGCGCTAGCGTGAACCAGGCGAATCTTGACGGGCAGACAGCTTTGTTTATGGCGAATATAAAAAACAACACACGGTGCATTGAGTTGCTTTTACAACACGGAGCTGACGTCAACGTTCAAGACACGTTTGGAGTCACGGTACTCATGGACGCAGCGGGAAATGGAAATTTTGAATGTCTTAAGATGCTAATGAAGCGAGATTTGAACATAGACAGGAGAGATCATGACGGGTATACGGCTTTAATGCGAGCTGCGAGGGTAGGGGCCGCCCAGTGTGTGGAAGAGTTGCTGAAGAGTGGAGCTGATTGCACGCTATGTAACAGCGATAACATCAACGCCCGAATGATGGCTGAAAATTTTCAGCACGAAAGCTGTGTTCAAATATTTGATAAGTTAAAGGGATATGGAACACCTGTCTAAGTGTGGACGTTAGTTCGTGGAATAATGGACATTTATTTTGCTTGTGATCTAGACCATTTAATTATGGACATTTATTCTACGTGGGATCTGGAACATAGAATTATAGACATTTATTCTACGCGTGTTTTGGAACATAGAAATATGGACTTTGTTCTAATTGAGATCTAGATTATAAGATTAAGTTATTTATTTTAATTAAGTAGAGGTATAAACACATCCTGGATAGCACTAGAAAAATAATTACTGACATCACAAAAAGGACTTGTTTTAATGGGTTTTTAAAAAATGTTAACGACATACAATTTTAACATTATTTTGCCTACAGCTATATTGTACATTTACATCTCAAATACCGTAAACATGTGACCACACTCCTGATCTAAGCAAATAAGTGTTTCTGGATTTCCTTTATCTTTATGAATAGGTATAATAAATAGGTAACATAAATAGGTTTGCACTTGCTTATTTAATTTTTTTTAACGCAGTTGTTTAGATAAGTGAATTACCTAGTGTAACCTAGTGTAACCTAGTGTTACCATGATCAATGGGGATAATTTAAACCTTATGTGGGACCGCAACGGTTGATGTTATTTTTGTGCTCTTCGGTGAGCAATGTTTCCCCGTGTTTCCCATATCATGTGACCTCTGGGTATCTGTGTAGTTGCGACTGTATTGACAGGATTCAAACTCCAGGCTTCCGGTGGTCATGACAGTATGCTGCCATGGACATAGAGTAATGTATATAGAATATAGACATAATGAAGGTACAGTGATTTTATTTTATCATACTAGTGCCGCATGTTGCGGCCTACATGATGTTAAAGGCTATATGAAAATGCAATGTTGAAATTAAAGTTGTAATTGCAATTCTAAGGAAGTCTAGGAAATTGAATACGAAATTGAATACGAAATTGTAATTGTCAGCCCGTAAATACTCTACACCTCAGAGGGTGACCATCACACCTTATCCACACTGAGGCAGTGTTACACCTGGTGTTATTCACGCCAAAGCTAATTTCCAAACAGTTCCTAGAAATCTATTAGATAATTAGGCTAGTATGTTGGCCGTCTGCTACAATCTACTTTTGTTAGTGATAAGAGTATGATTATAATTATGGTTTCAAACAAATATGAAGAAATTAAAGTTTTGAAAAAAAGTGCCAATCGTAAGAATTATTTTGTTTTAATTATTTGCAACAAGGGGCTTAAAAATAATAACAGATATTATAAATCCATCGAATGTGTTTGTTTTGCTATGTCGAAGTTTCTTTTAACCACGAAGGGAAGTAATTATCGTACGTAGTACAATAAATGGGTAATATCATTGTTATCGCCCTTAAATGGTTTCATCACTAATAAAACACTTGCATTACTTTAACATGGTCCAAAGTTTCCAATTTTGCAGCTAGTGTAAAGCCAATATATATATATATATATATATATATATATATATATATATATATATATATATATATATATATATATATATATATATATATATATAATATATATATATATATATATATATATATACATATATATATATATATATATATATACATATACATATATATATATATATATATATATATATATATATATATATATATATATATATATATATATATATATATATACACACACACATATATATATGTATATATATATATATATATGTGTGTGTATATATATATATATATATGTGTGTAGCCTATAAATACAATATTTACAGGTAATATTTATCAAATATCAAAATCACTATGAAAAAATGTGCTTTGTTTGTAACTGAGATTTTTACGACGGCTGCCTGGATGGCTCTTGTTGTAGTCAATGCGCTACCACATTTTGTACATTCATAATGAATTTTTATATTCAACTCTCTTTGAATTGCATAATTTAAAAAGTGATTACCGTTCGAAAGTTATGAGAGGCATTTTTACCCTATTTTACCCATACTCTCTAGGCTAGCTTCATACCTCGTCACCGACTCCGATCTGCCCAGCCCCTAACCATTGTAAAGATGACTAAAAGTACCTGCTATTTACCAAAAAATAAAAACCTTAAGGGAATAAATTTATGTACGAATATTTTTATTTCCCTCATTGGTAGCATAACATCAGACTCTCTCCAATCCCCTAATTACATAATCTATGTACGACACCTTTTACAGTACTTGTAATTGATTGTAGTTTTTTTTTTAGAATTGTCTCATAAATTAAATATTTTGTGTATTTAAAATAACAATGGAAGCAAAATTGAAAAATAAAACTATTACAACGGTTTTTATCTTTAAATATAAAATCAGACGGTCTGTATTAAATCTTCCATCTAGTTGAGTTACTATTCTGTTAATGGATAAGGGCAAGACTCAATCCTCTTGAATATTCTAGAAAGTAGAAATAACAGCAGGCGACCGGCGCTAATCAACACACATGCGCATGCGCGTCGCGCTGACAGCGACAAGTTGGCCGCGCGCTAGACAGTGAAGAGTTCAAAGAAGAGTATCGATACGTAGGGGAATCGATGTTCTACCACCAAAGAAGGTTGGCTCGGATAGAGTTTATACCTGTGATTTTAACCGCTCGGTTTAGAAAACTGTGTTTAGGTATTTCAAAACAACACTTAGTGGAATAAAGACTAGGCTTAGCGACATAAAAAAGGCAAGTTTTGAAACTTATTTTTTAATTTGTTGTTTTTTTCTGCTGCGGGTCTTTCTCTTGTTTGTTTAGAAGTTGAAATAAGTTGTATCATGTTTAACACGGACGTTCTTATGTATTAATTGAACTTGTTTTAAGTTTTGTTGTTCTAGACAGAAAATACAAATAATTCATTTAGTGAAATAAATAATGTTTAGCTGTTTGCATGCGTGTGTAGTGTGTGTGTATGAGGGGGGGGGGGGGGAGAAGGGATAAACATCAAGTCTAGAAAACGACGAGGATTATATGTTCATGTCTGCTTCTGCCTTTGAGTACATACACGCACATGTAAAGATACAATACACGTAGGTATGCTTTCCAAATTCTTATGTGTGTATCAGAGGCGTAGCGACCCTTCCCGGCGCCCGGGGACAAACTTTCGATTTGCACCCCCCCCCCCCCTCGAACTTTCAATTTGGCGCCCCCCCCCCCTAAGGTCGGCGCCCGGGGACAGATGTCCCGCCCACCCCCCCCCCCCCTCGCTACGCCTCTGGTGTGTATGCTAGTCAAGGTTGACAGTATCCTATACTTTAACCCTTTAACTTGCATATAAAAAAAAAGTCCGGAAGAAGTGATCGTGTTATCAAAGACGATCACTATCTACTGCATGACCGGAAGTCTGATGAACCACGTGGTGCAAGAGTTCTCTAGTCATCCATTCCCCCTCCCACCCCACCATTTGCTGGTATTAGTGGGTGTTTTTTTTCCTGGCCATGCATATTTAATTGGCCACTGGGCCAGTTAGTGGCCCGAGGTAACGAGCGAGCAGGTCCGGAGTGAAGAGATAACGTCGTTAGATGCTGTCGAGACAAAAAAAAAACGTTTTTTACCTGATGTCCGGTAATTGGATTAGGGTTAAAAGGATCTGGGCATGCCGAGGAAGAAAGTCGAGGTCTCCGTGTTCTAATGGTACTCGTCGACTCTCCGTACCCAACTATGTGTATGCCTGGTCTAACGGATAGCTTAAGGGGGTCGTCCATAAATGACGTCACGCTCGTAGGGGATGACGTCACACTCGTAGGGGTGAGGGGGGGGGGTTCCGTAATTTTGTGACGGCGTTTGATGAGAGAAAGGTGGGGGGGGGTGTGTTCAGATGGTGCGACGTCAAACTTTTGCATTATAAAAGCGATGTTAGAAAACAAGTTTTAGCCGTTATTTCGCGTTTTAGAAAACTGTTTAATAAATTGTAATAGGAATTGTTTAAAATACTCAGTGTTCAGACACGATTTTGGAGCAATATCGATGCTTTTAAGAAAAATTTAACTCCAGTTTTGAGGGGGGTGGGGTAGGTGGTTGAGGTGTGACGTCATTTTAGGGTGGTGGTGGGGGGGGGGGGGGCTGGCGTTTTGTGACAATGTGTGACGGAGGGGAGGAGGGGAGGTAAAAATCGTCAAAAAAAAGCGTGATGCCATTTATGAATAACCCCTTACATTATAATCTAAACGGAATTCTAAAAATAGACCGAATCCTAGCAATATCTCTAAGGCTGACCCCTGACAACAAAAATGCTTTAACTCGATGGTGTTGAAGCACGTTTATCTACGATGCACGTTACAGATACATGGATGCAGATAATAGATAATCTAAATGGAAATTCTTGTACAGCCGCTGGTAAAGGATAATAGAAAGGGAGAGCACTTTTCTTCCCCATTATCCCTTGACCAAAAAATTAGTTTACCGAAATAGAGAAATTGTTTTTGTTAAAATTCACTAATCCTTTTGATGATTTGTCATTGACTTCTCGCGAAATTGAAACAGACAATTTGATTAGTGCGTGAGTTTTTGTGTGTTTGTGTGCATGTTAGTGTATTGATACAATGAGGTAGCTCTACAATTCAGAGGCGGAGCGAGGGGGGGGGGGGGCATATGTCCCCGGGCGCCGACCTGAGGGGGGGGGGGGGCGCCAAAATGGGTTGGAAAAACAAATTGAAAGTTAAATCAAAAGTTTTTCCCCGGGCGCCGGGAAGGGTCGCTACGCCTCTGCTACAATTTCATGTCTATTGCTGACACCCAATCCCCCCCCCCTTCCTTCTTTATATTCTATTAGAAAGTCAACTACTCTACCTTAAGATTGATATAGAATTCTCCTGTCTGTCGTATCTTTTTGCTATTTGTCATGTCCAGTGTATTAACCAACATTCTCAATAGTTTAAGAAAAATCCTTGTTATTTTAGAAAACCAAAGACTCTACCTTAAATTAAAAAAAAAACCAAACTCATTTTTCACAACGTAAATAGATACCCAAATAATAAAAAAAACTTGAACTGGACAGAAAAAAACGAAAAACGATCTATACATTTGTATTGATCAGTCTAGCATTAAGATGAAGTGATTCCGGTAACCTTCTCACCGATATAGCATAGACCACGGTCTATGGGCTACTGGAGGCTCAGATAACCCTCTCTACAGTCCAGCATAGACCACGGTCTATGGGCTACTGGAGGCTCAGATAACCCTCTCTACAGTCCAGCATAGACCACGGTCTATGGGCTACTGGAGGCTCAGATAACCCTCTCTACAGTCCACCATAGACCACGGTCTATGGGCTACTGGACGCTCAGATAACCCTCTCTACAGTCCAGCATAGACCACGGTCTATGGGCTACTGGAGGCTCAGATAACCCTCTCTACAGTCCACCATAGACCACGGTCTATGGGCTACTGGACGCTCAGATAACCCTCTCTACAGTCCAGCATAGACCACGGTCTATGGGCTACTGGAGGCTCAGATAACCCTCTCTACAGTCCAGCATAGACCACGGTCTATGGGCTACTGGAGACTCAGATAACCCTCTCTACAGTCCAGCACAGACCAGGGTGACGATTGGTAGGATATTGGACACGAGCAGTGACTTACAGTAATGAATGGGACGCCACTCCTGTATCCCATCAGTACATTTCTGTTGGCTAGTGGTGACGAGGATAAACTATTTACCTCGAATATGATGAAGTGTCTAATAGATAAACATGTATATATACATGTATATATATATATATATATATATATATATATATATATATATATATATATATATATATATATATATATATATATATATATGTATATATATATATATATGTATATATATAAAGATGCCCAAATGAAAATGGAAGTGGGAAAACAAAGTCAATTTATTGATAGACTAAAGAAAGTGAATCTTAACATCACACTTGGTGGATATTTTTGTAATTAATCCTAACTACAGGAATAAGAATATTTTTAAAGCTAGTTCCAAGCTACACGAGGAGTTCTAAAGCTAGACCCGTCAAGCAAGAACATTGCTTTAGCTAAATTTATAACGTCACCACGTCTTCCTGGGTCGACCCCTACGTCGCCATTTCTTTTTGGGTCGACCCCTGCATCGCCAGCCTATAGCAATCTGGTAGCAACTGATACCCAAACATATGCACGTATTTTGTGAAAACACAACATCACCAATATCATCAGTTCTGAGATATCTTCATCCAAGATGTTGTAGACTACTTATTCAATTAGTTTATTCTCAATATACTTTGCAATACTTTCTGCTAGATAACAAAGAACACCAAAAGTAACATTTTAAAATAAACCGGGAGTGATCTCCCCTAAACTTTCTCGAATATTCTAATATAACACTACGTGGGATGTCAACTCGGAATATAGACATGATTTTTGTTTACTTAAACTTTTAAAAATAGAATAAAATCTAGTAGAAAAAAAATTGCGCACCAAGCGAGCACCAAAACCAAATGTGCGTAATAGTGCGCAATATTATTAGTACTTTATAAATTTACATGCGTTTTTGAGAAATCGGAAATAGCGTAAATTAGTACTTCCGGTCAACGGAAATTACTCAAAATTTGATAGAAGGTAGAGAATTAGATCTTTTACTTACATGTGAAATTTCATTTATCTATCTGAATTAGTACTCAAGTTATAAGCTTTTGAAAAATTCAAAGTAGAAAAAGTACCACTTCCGGTTATCGGAAATCGCTCAAAAGTTGATACGGATCTACGATTTTGATATAATACTTATATATGAAATTTCATCAACCTAGCTGTAACGGTACTCAAGTAATCGTGTTTACACACAGACACACAGACACACAGACACACACACACACACACACACACACACAGACATACGGACAAGATTGCAGAATGATGTTTTTCCGTATCAGTGAGGTGTAAAACGTCGAGATTTGTAAAAATCTCGATTTTTTTTTTTGCACGATTACAATACTTTCTCTATACTACGTATATACGAGAAAGTAAAAATGATGAACAAGAACTGCAATAGGTGCAACAAAACGTTAACGTGTTGAGAATTATATCATTTAGCAAATAGTGATTTTTGAAAATAACAAGACAATTGCAAACCAAATACATTAAAAATTATTTTTGACATATTCCAGTGAGAGATTTTCCTTCCTAGTTTGGTAAGTTCTTACCCAGACTTCATCTTATCTCATTTTCACTAACCTAAAGTAAAATCTGTAGTTTTTTTCTATCATCGTATGAGCGATCTAGGGTTTATTTAGAGTGATATCAAACACAGTAGTGAATAAACGACTTAAGGAGACACCCATGTTTTTTCTGACATATTTTGACAAATGAGCTAACTTGATTAGATGGAGTCCTACAGTAAAGTGGGGTATATACAACCTAGCTGTATTATGTGGGTGATATTTGACGTAGCTGTATAAAGTGGGGTGTACTTTACCTAGCTGTATTTGGGATCTAAACATGATTTAGAGTTGACCATCAACACTTGACGTTCATGGCTGGGGATATTATGTTGAGTGTTTAACTTTTGCTCTTTGAATTTGTGACTCTCACTCTTTTGCTCTTTGACTTTATGGCTTCTCGACTATTTTTCTCTTTGGCTCTTCGACAACTTGGCACTTTGTCTCTTTGTATATCTGGCTTTATTACTCAATGTTTTTTTTTTCATTCTGCTTATTTTAGTAAATCTCTATGTTTGTATATTTAGATCTAGCCCTATGACTCTCTGACTCATTCCGTGTTTAAGTCCTAGAATTTGTGCTTTGTCTCTTTAAGTCCTAGAATTTGTGCTTTGCCTCTTTGACTTTTGGTCTCCCTGAGTGAGTACACATTCAATGATTTTTAAATAACAGAGGAATTGTGGGATTGTACGCTCGGCTCCACTCTCTCATTCACTCTCGCAATGTTTTGTCTGATACGATGGTGACCCATTGATGGTGACGCATTGTTCGATGGTGACCCGTTGTTCGATGGTGTACTTTTCTGACTCATACTCTTGTAATGAGATGTTTTAGTGTATTTTGTGCAGTTCTGAATCCAAAAATATATCCAACACCAATAACGATTATTTTTTAACATTAGTAATATCTTTATAACAACCCCTCTCAACAAAATCTGTTTGTCAACCAACCTAAAACACCAGCAACTCTCCTCTCTGTATGCTAACATGTGCCACGTGACCGGACACGCCCCCCTTCCTGAACCAGTAGACGCCATGACAGTTTAATCAGTTCTCCAGCTTGACCGAAAGCACCATGAAATTTGACCCCCGCCATCAACAGATCAGCTGATTACCGTAATCCGAGCCGGGCCCTTGATTAGAGTACAATGCCCAGTAAATAATGTCGTATTTAAGTACCGTTGAGGTCCCGCGACATAAGGGCTTTGAAGGCCCATCCAATAATGGAAGCGGGGCTTTGGTATTGAAAGATTAAAAAAAAAAAGATAAAAAAACGATAGTTACGCTTTGTGAAACTGTTACTGAAAATGGAACAGAAATAATATGTAACAACTGGATATTTATTATTAAAAAAAATTAAAACAATGATGTTGATTAACCTTATTTTTTGGTTTTTATTTAATTCGCTGAATATTGTTTAATTTTAGAAGCGGAATTTTGTAACTTGTACATTAGCGTATAGTTAGTGACGTCACTAGTGTGTGGAAATGAAGGGGTTAAAATAGCCACGGGACGCCTACAGGGTGTGTGAATGATTCCTCTTATTCAACCCGCTAAGGTGTATGTCGAGAGCAACGACTTACGTTATAGACATAGACCACTTATAGACACATAACCACACGATATTTCATAGACAGACCACATGACACATAACCACATAACAAGTCTTAGACATTGTCAACTTGATAAACAACCACTTGATGTGCTGTAGGCATTGGTAAGTCATGTACATTGACCAATGTATGCGATGTTTGTTTACATTTTCAATGAGAAAATGAGAGAAAAAAAACGAATGGCTTTTTACTTTTTTTTTCCAAATTTTGATTAGTTACCAAAAACACTTACTAAAAACATGAAATATATCAAATCTTAATTAGTCATCATCAGTTCCCGTTCGTGTCCAAGACACATGGGGCAGGTGAAGTAGAGTGTATCTGCTTAAGAGACCTCGGCATATCAAAGGATAGCGAATCTGCATTAATCATACAAAAACCACACAATCAGTTTTAATAACATCGCACAGGATGATTAAAATTATGAAATTTAAATGAGCTATCGTGTTTATTCCGGGTGAGCACCATAGTCTGTCCGTCCTTCCTTCCACCGTTTTATCAGTTTAACGCTTCGTTAAAATTTGTCATGAGTGAAATTTAAAATAATGTACACACATCAGCTTGAACATGTAAAAAAATTTAAAGCTGCGAAAGTACAAAAAAATAAATCACATGTATATGTCATACTTTTACTTGGTTAAATAATCCCCGGGGTATTTTAATAGCTTGTCATTTTAAAAGTACTTTATTGAGAGAGGCGTGATATTTAAGATATTTAACTCAAATTACTTGATCTTCTTTGTCGTTAAATGCTGACAGATTTTGCTTGACACAATTTGAAATGTATTAGGCCAAAGAGTCAATGTCAACAGCATATCAAGTGATCTATATTAAGTGAAAAATGTATATGACATGAGGTTATGTATCAAGCGATCAATGTATATGATATACCATGTTGTTATATGTCCTAAAGCATTAAAAATGTTGTCCTCCTGATATAAAATTATTTAAAACATGACTTCTAAAAAAACAATTAGAACATTTTTTTAAATAATCATGCTATAGATTAATACCTGAATATTTTTTTTTTGCGTTTACGGCAACAATGCTATTTGTTTACGTCAACACGAAATTTTAACCTGAATAAATAAACCGGGAGTGATCTCCCCTAAACTTTCTCGAATATTCTTATATAAAATAACAGGGGATGGGAACTCGGGCTATAGACATGATTTTTAATCCATTTTAAATACTTAAAGTTTTAAAAATAGAATAAAATCTCGTAGACAAATTAATTGCACACCAAGTGAACGCGAAATAAAAAAGCGCATAATAGTGCGCAATATTATTATTACTTTTAAAATTTACATTAGTTTTTTGAGAAATCGGAAGTAGCGTAAAGTACTACTTCCAGTCAACGGAAATGACTCAAAATTTGATAGAAGGTAGAGAATTAGATCTTTTACTTACGTATGAAATTTCATTTATCTATCTGAAATAGTACTCAAGTTATAGGCTTTTGAAAAATTCAAAGTAGGAAAAGTACCACTTCCGGTTATCGGAAATCGCTCAAAAGTTGATACGGATCTACGATTTTGATTAAATACTTATATATGAAATTTCATCAACCTAGCTGTAACGGTACTCAAGTTATCGTGTTTACACACGGACACACACACACACACACACACACACACAGACACACAGACATACGGACAAGATTGCAAAATTATGTTTTTCCGTATCAGTGAGATGCAAAACGTCGAGATTTGCAAAAATCTCGATTTTTTTTTTTTGCACGATTACAAGACTTTCTCTATACTTCGTATATACGAGAAAGTAAATATAACCTTAGTAAATCAAATGTAGCATAAGCCGTGTATTTTTAGGCCTTTTTTAAGCGCAATTTCCATACTGGGGGATTGCGATTATTAACTCGTCATTTCTGGATGGATGGATGTATGGATGTGTGTCCGCAGCGTGTCCGCAGCTTTAAGTCGTATCTCCTCCTCAACGAAGCAATATCGAGGACTAGTCCCAAAAGCAAATATGTTAAGCAAGTTCCGAGGATGAACATAGGCCAAAAAAATTTCCGGAATTCCTTCCTGGATTTCCCGGAAAAGCCAAAAAACCTCGAAAAAAAAATGCAGTTTTTGGCCCATATCTCGGCAACCAGACCACTTAGCGACTTGAAACATTTACCAATCGATTCCTGCCATAATTTAGAACAATATTGCCGAAGAAAGTTTTCAAAAATATCCTTTCGTTCGGCCACAAAAAATTAATTAAGAATTTTTAAACTGAGCATCGTGTAGGCCTAGGATGATTTAGCGCAAAGCGCTGAGGTTCGAAAGGATTTTACCATAGCAAATGAGCGGAGGTTCGAAAGGATTTTTTTTCGACTGATACGGGAGGCTAGCCTGTCGCGACGTGGGATCGTTCGCGTCACTGCGCGCGGCAAGAGAGAGAGAGAGGCGAGCTACGCGTCGCTCGTTTTTTTCCACGTGCTAATGTTTACAAACAAGAGGGCGGGTTTTAATCATAGTCAAATACTGATATAAACGTTTTAATATTTGGGCACCGTTGCTGAATATATGATTTATCTTGATTTAAAATTGTTATGGATAACATAAGGAAATTGCGCTTAAATTGTCACTAGACTTTTTATTAACTTGTTTTACTCAAAAACTATTTCGGTAAGTATTCTTATGACCCTTAATTTTTTACCCTCAACTTTTTAAGACAATATGATTTGGTTATCGATGTATAAATAATTGATAGAGGGGCATCTTATTAAAATCATCGGATGCCATTAAGTCTGGGACTAACCTACGGATTCCGGCTAGTACCAATTTCGTGCCTTTCTCAAGGAGCGACATCTGTACGGGCATGAGTAAAGCGATGTTTATCTACTGTCAGATCTTTATATTTATACAAGGAAAATCAAAACGTGGATACCCAGTAGGCTACATTAGTTTTAATATTGTGAAATATCCTAGGTGTTTTACTACGATAACTAAATATTTTTATAAGCTCCAGCACATAATGGCTCTTGATTTTGGAAAAGCTTCTCACCCTAACTAAAGGTCAATGAACATATATTCAAAATAAGTTAACGTATGGCAAAAACAACATTTTAAATAAAGAAATATTTTTGTAAATAAATCGTGTCGTATAATAAAAGTAAAAGAAACGTCGGCCATCAATTTGTTGTTTACAAATCTAAGCTTTAACACGCCTTCTGAGCGTACAGCAAATCGCAATTTATTTACCCATCTCACGGCTTAATTAATTAAAACCTTGTTGATTAGGATTTGTAGGTCCGGGTAAAAAAAAATAATCTGTGATCATCAGATTAAAAAAAAAAGGTTGTTGAGCGATGTGTTTTTATCTTCGCTCATCAACGTTAACCTTTCAACGTTACCGTGCCGCCGATGTTAATAATTACAGTTTGTCGTGATTTTAATAGTGGGGAGGGTTTTTTAAATTATTTTTTTTCTGCGCTTTCGTGGTCGATGAATTTTTAAATTTAAACTGTGAACAAATGGGATTTATAATCAAATGAGATTAGTTAAATACAGAGGTTGTTTTAAAACTATAACGAATGGTTGTGCCGCTAATGGAATAGACGATTATCCGTTTTCAAATGGATGTTTTTTTTTTCTTGTCTGCTGTGGATGGACATGCTCTGGTCTTAATTGTTTTTTTGTTTTTTTTTTGACGTTGTTTTTAAATTAATTGTAATCTTGGTTTAGTCTCGATTATGTTTGATCCTGTTTGATGTTTGTTTGGGGAACTGTGTGTGAAGGTCGTAACGACGGAAGATTAAGTAGTGCTAATACATGATTGGTTCTGTCAGTGGCGTAGCCAGGATCGTCTCAAGGGGGGGGGGTAAATTTTTACCCGGGGACAAACTTTCGATTTGCACCCCCCTCACACTTTCGATTTGCACCCCCCTCACACTTTCGATTTGCACCCCTTCATACTTTATATATATACCGAGGGGTCTATGGGGGGGGTTATCACCCCCCCCCCTAACCCCCACTGCCTACGCCACTGGGCTCTGTAGTAAAACTCATCGTTTGAGAAGCGATGTGATTAATAAATGATTGCTTCTGTAGTAAACTCATCGTTTGAGAAGCGATGTGACTAATAAATGATTGCTTCTGTAGTAAACTCATCGTTTGAGAAGCGCTGTGATTAATACATGATTGCTTCTGTAGTAAACTCATCGTTTGAGAAGCGATGTGACTAATAAATGATTGCTTCTGTAGTAAACTCATCGTTTGAGAAGCGCTGTGATTAATACATGATTGCTTCTGTAGTAAACTCATCGTTTGAGAAGCGATGTGATTAATACATGATTGCTTCTGTAGTAAACTCATCGTTTGAGAAGCGCTGTGATTAATAAATGATTGGTTCTGTTGTAAACTCATCGTTTGAGAAGCGCTGTGATTAATACATGATTGCTTCTGTAGTAAACTCATCGTTTGAGAAGCGCTGTGATTAATAAATGATTGCTTCTGTTGTAAAAGCCGTCGTTTGGGAAACTATGTGATGGCCAGTTAATTGTAACGCGATTTAATTGTTGATCCTAGTGTTGCTGTTCTTATGGTACTTCTAGGTAAGCTGGCTGGTCCTATTTCTGTAAATGGGTGGTACTATAATAGTCGGTGTTAGTCGTACTAGAATTAGTGTCCAATTTGGTTGTGTTAATGTTACCATGATCAGAGTACTACAATAGTCGGTGCTAGACCTACAAGGACTAGTGTCCTACAAGGACTCGTGTCCTACAGTTATTGATGTGTTAGGGGTATTTGATCAGAGTACTACAATAGGCGGTGTTAATCCTACTAGAATTAGTGTCCAATATTAGTTGATGTGTAAATATTACCATGATCAGAGTACTACAATAATTTGTGTTAGTCCTACAAGGACTAGTGTCCTACAAGGACTAGTGTCCTACAGTAGTTAATGTGTCAGGGCTAACCTGATCAGAGTACTACAATAGTCGGTGTTAATCCTACATGAACTAGTGTCCTACAAGGACTAATGTCCAACAAGGACTATTGTCCTAGAGTAGTTGATGTGATAGTGTTACCATGACCATGACGTGTAGCCCATCTTTGTGATGCCAGCATTCAGGTAGCTTCCCCAGGTGTTTCTTGGTCAGTTTCTCCAGTGTATGTGGATCCCACTTCAGTACTTGCCTGACGAAACTTGACGTCAATGTATATTACGTCTATATCAGATTTCAAACCTACGACCAAATCCAAATTAAAATAAACGTATTTATAACACATGATTTCATAAGGCTTTCATATGAAATTACAATATTTAAATATTTATTTATTTAAATATTTATTTAGAAATGTTTTGAAAATGAGGAGGAGGGGGGGTGTTGTAAAAAATTTGTATGCTCAAGTATAATATTAAAACAACACATTAATTGGTTAACGTCTATCAGCATGTTGCTATACGGCCTAGCTTCTGATCTAGCAGTACTCATGTATCGACTGGCAACAAAAAAACAAAACAACAAACCCCACTGAACTCAATCTCCAGCTGTCGGAATCCAATGGATTAACGACGTGATTAACATAAATCAACTGGATTAACAAAAGGAAATTGCACACAGAGGTGTCTTCTTTACGCGTTTCTGTTATAAGCTATTGAACTCTCGTTTTGCTATCTGGAACATATAACACTAGATGAACTTTATGGTGTTTACACACTGCTCAGTTTAGTACTCAACACACGTAAACATGCTAATACTGCCACACTTAGCACACCAACATTGTGTCTTACCTAACACACCAAGTCTGTGTCGAATCTAACATACGCACCCCTACACTACACCGAGTCTCGTGCCTAAAACGTCAACACCTAACACACTTACAGTGTTCCAAACCTAACACACGAACAACATTCTACACATAACACACCAGGAAACACGTGAAACTCCAAAGTCAGTATTACACTAAAAGTAAAGCCGAGTTATATTATATAACACACCAAAACTGCGCCAAAACAAACACACCAATCAAACTCGTAAATCTGCATATTTAAAAACAAATAGTTAATTAGCAATTATTTTAATGACGACACAAACAAAACAAGCCTTTCAAAAGACAAAACACAATTTTATTCCCCTCATTTCGACCTAAAAACAAAATAACACCCCCCTTCTCCACCGCTCCTCTTTCACCGCCCACTCTAGCCCCACCTCTCATTGTACAAATCGAAAATCCCCCCCCCCCCAAACCTTGTCTATTGCTCGCTATCTTTACGCCTCACATCATCTTCAACAGTTTTATTTTCCAATCCTCAGAGCAGATTGTCTCTTTCTACGGTTGGTGCAAGACTACCCCTCCCTTCCCAGCGTATTGAATTCCCCCTGTTTAGAGTTGGGGAAAAAACACTAGTGAGAGAAAATTTAGCTACGAACCAACAAAAACTAGTGAAAAATACGTTGATGAGAACCCTTGAAAAATAGTGGTATAGTAGTCTAGCTGGCAAGTTATTTGTACCGTTGGGCTGAGCCGGTACTGAAAACAGCTTTAGAAGAGTCTTTAGAACTTGTTTGTTAAGTGGTAGTATAAGACAAAAGTTACTTGCGTAGAAAACATTAAAATATTTGGTCAACCGTATCTAATTAATGTATCATTACCATCATTTGTTCCTGTTCGTGCCCAAGACACACGAGGGGCAGATAAAGTAGAGTTCCTCTGTTTCCATTGATTCCCTAACGTGAGACAGGTAGCCTACCTATCAGAGCTGGGTGGACTCATGGACGTCCATCATCCTCCAGCCCAGGATCCGAACTCGAGACTTTTGGGTTAGCAGTTAACCACTCTACAGTTTCACCACACCGACTCTAATTAATGTATGGTTTGATTTTTT
This sequence comes from Physella acuta, assembly GCF_028476545.2. Classification (NCBI taxonomy): domain Eukaryota; kingdom Metazoa; phylum Mollusca; class Gastropoda; family Physidae; genus Physella; species Physella acuta. The sequence goes on along the minus strand of NW_026731940.1, from coordinate 179,362 downwards.
TAAAGACACCACATATTGCGTGTTTCAAATGGAATGTGTCTTACATGCTGAGGGAGAAACGAAAGTCTGCTACAGACACAAGAAAGTGACTCGCACGTGACACGAGTGTCCAATTTTAGGTCGAACAAATCAACTTTCCCTTGTCAACATCCATCTGTCTTTTAAAACCCCTTTTAATTTTCTTTTGTAAACATTGCTCTGTTTGATAATGTTCCTGTCTATTAACTTTCCTCTGTCTGTCATCGTTCCTCTGTCTTTTAATTTTCCTTTGTCAACATTCCTCTGTTTGATAACTCACTGTTGTCATCATTCCCCCTTCTTTTAACTTTCCTTTATCAATATTCATCTGGTTGATAACTTTCCTTTGTAAACATTTCTCTGTTTGATAATTTTCCTGTCTATTGACTTTTTTGTCAACATTTAATTTTTCTTGTTTTTTTTTTCATCGCCAGTCAATATTTATGTTTGTTTATTGTTAACTTTCCTCTGTCAACATTCCTCTGTCAAAATTCCTCTGTCAACATTCATCTGACTTCCGTAGAGTTACAAAGGCGGTTTACCATCTTTCGGCAGACGACCCAACAGACCAAACGACACAGACGAGAATCGATTTTGTGGTTTTTGCACCTTTTGTTGGCTCTCAAGATAATCCAACAGAATCCGATTTTTATTCGATTATTTTTTTCTTTAATATCATTCCAATCGTCTTCTTATTTATCCCTACTTCATGTTCAGCAAGACAAAAAAAGTTACAAAATCAATAGTTCCCAAGGTCACATAACATTGTAAAAAATAAACGAACGCATTAATCCCTTTAATAAAAAAAAATCTATCGAGCCACTTACATTGATCTATTCGCCCATGCCGCCAATTTGCGAGCCATTTATTTCAATCATCCCAGCGGTCTAAGTGGATAGGGACCAAAAAATTGACCCTTAGATTACCTCACTTGGACAGTCTGTGTACATACACTGGTAGCACTGGTAGTGCAGACGGTGGAATGTGGGACTTAAAATGGTAAAAAAAGTAGTGTAATATAATTTGATTTTTTTTTCCAAATTTTCCAGGGCCTTTTTTGGTGTTTTTTTTGGAATGCTTAATGTATCTGTATATATTTTTGTATATGCCTTTCTTCCGAATAGCTTACAACAATACTACTCGTAGCAAATAAATAAAAATTTTATCACCCCCCCTCCCCCCATCCCTTCACCCAGTCCTAATATATTGAAACGTAATAGAGACAGGGGTCGGTGTGGTCGAGTCGGTAAAGCTCATAGTTACTAAACCGAAAAGTCTCGAATCCTCGGGCAGATGAGGCTCGTTAGCTGGAGACAGCCACTCTTCTAAGAGAGACAACTCCAAAATTAAACAACTGCTACCTTGTAGTTCTTGGCTGGACAAAGGCTAGGAAGCAAATCCAAAAAGAAAAGCAGGCTGAAATAGGAGTCAAGGCCTCAATGGCGCATAACCAGTTAACACGTATACTTAATTGTGTTGGAAGGAATCCCTTCGAATACTAAAAATAAGAACGAAGAAGAAGAAGTAATATAGACTGTAAATGTCTAAAGTCTAAACAGTATTTTTTAAAAATGTTTCTCTCCCCTAGGTGTGACGTCACCAATGGTCCTGAGGTATAGCCACTATCTCCTGATGGACCGTGCGGCGGTGAAGACGACTGGTCAGCTCCCTGACCCCCTGCTCGAGCCCTTCACCCGCTTTTTGCTGGAGGCCGTGGACCTGGGTGTCACCAGCGTCGTGGTTCAAATCCTCGCCTGCAACCTTAAAGACTGCATCTACTAACGCGGGGAGGTAATTCAACCTGAAGGACTGCATCTACTAACGCGGGGAGGTAATCCAACCTGAAAGACTGCATCTACTAACGCGGGGAGGTAATACAACCTGAAGGACTGCATCTACTAACGCGGGGAGGTAATGCAACCTGAAAGGCTGCATCTACTAACGCGGGGAGGTAATTCAACCTGAAAGACTTCATCTACTAACGCAGGGAGGTAATCCAACCTGAAAGACTGCATCTACTAACGCGGGGAGGTAATACAACCTGAAGGACTGCATCTACTAACGCGGGGAGGTAATTCAACCTGAAAGACTGCATCTACTAACGCGGGGAGATAATTCAACCTGAAAGGCTGCATCTACTAACGCGGGGAGATAATTCAACCTGAAAGGCTGCATCTACTAACGCGGGGAGGTAATTCAACCTGAAAGACTGCATCTACTAACGCGGGAGGTAATTCAACCTGAAAGACTGCATCTACTAACGCGGGGAGGTAATTCAACCTGAAAGACTTCATCTACTAACGCGGGGAGGTAATCCAACCTGAAAGACTGCATGTACTTACGCGGGGAGGTAATGCAAAAGACTGCATCTACTAACGCGGGGAGGTAATTTAATCTGAAAGACTGCATCTACTAACGCGGGGAGGTAATGCAGGCCTAAAATAAACACAAAAAATGTATCCGCGTTCACATACACCAACATATATAATTCTTTTCCTTTGTTAACTCGAAATCGATAAATAAGAGCTAACAAAGTATAACTTTATTATTAATATTATTAATAACTTTCACAATATTTTTTAAGACATCGATAAACATCGGCTTACACAACACAACTTTATTATTCATGTTAATATTAATACATTTTCAAGATATTTTTCTTCATTATATACACAAGAGCCATGAGCACCCAAATTACATTTTGCTCCATATTCTCCGTGATGTTCATATTTAATTGCCCCTGACAGCGGGCTCCCGACAATGTTGACTGGGTAAACATGGCCGCCATAAATTCTGGAGCACCATGGGAAACGTAATCCCGCAGCACGACCACCTCGGTTGTTTCCGGGAAGATAATTTCACCACAGCAGAAAACAGCCAATCAACGATGAGATTATGGGAGGTAAATCATCGACGAAAAAAACTCATTTAAACGAGAAAAAAAAAACTACTAGAGAATATTGCGTGCGGTATTTAAAAAGTGAAGAACAAAAAAAGCACGTCATACTTGAAAAAAAAATTCAAGATGAAAATATTTAAACTTAAGACTACTTCCGGCGACAACTCCGGGATTTCCCGTCCCAACCAGCTGTTACTGGTTCAACTGGTTTTGATGTGGATGTTGTCAATGACGTCAGCTGTACACCACGCCGACTGGGGATCGGTCCCTTGTGTGGCGATGAACAGTGAGGATACAATCAAATGCATGGGCGAAAACGTCACTTCCGTCCCTACCACGTTGCCGAGCAACATTACACAACTGTAAGTAGCACATGTGTTGTCATTATAACCTTTGACCCCCCAGCATTACACAACTGTAAGTAGCACATGTGTTGTCATTATAACCTTTGACCCCCCTATATTATACAGCAGTTAAGTAGCCAATGTGTTGTCCTTATAACCTTTGACCCCCCATCATTATACAATTGTTAGTAGTCCTTGTCTTGTCCTTATAACCTATAGCCCACCCCGCCCACCATTACACAGCTGTAAGTAGCCAATGTGTTATTCTTATTGCCTTTGACCCCCACCCCTTCCCAACATTACACAACTGACAACAGTCAAGTTGTCTATGCGTTGTCCTTATGATCTTTGACCCCCACTTTCCAACATCCTATAATTTTAAGTAGCCCCTGTGGTGCCCTTATAACATTTGACCTCCATCCCCAACTTTAGACAGCTGTAAGTAGCCAATATGTTGTTCTAATAACTCACCCAACAATTAATCCACTCACCCAACAACGAATCCACTCACCCAACAACTAATCCACTCACTCAACTAATCCACTCACCCAACACCTAATCCACTCACCCAACAACGAATCCACTCACCCAACAACGAATCCACTCACCCAACAACTAATCCGCTCACACAACTAATCCACTCACCCAACAACAATTCACTCACCCAACAACTAATCCACTCAGCAATCCCTCAACAACTAATCCACTCACCCAACAACTAATCCACTCACCGAACACCTAATACACTTACCCGAAAACTAATTCACTCACCCAACAACTAATCCACTCACCCAACAACTAATCCCTTAATCCAGCAAATAGGTCACTCACTACAAAACTAATCCACTCACCCAACAACTAATCCGCTCACTCAACTAATCCGCTCACTCAACTAATCCGCTCACACAACTAATCCACTCACCCAACAACTAAAACACTCACCCAACAACTAATCCACTTACTCAACTAATCTGCTCACCCAACAACTAATCCGCTCACACAACTAATCCACTCACCCAACAACTAAAACACTCACTCAACAACTAATCCACTTACTCAACTAATCTGCTCACCCAACAACGAATCCACTCACCCAACAACTAATCCACTCACCCAACAACTAATCCACTCACTCAACTAATCCACTTACCCAAAAACTAATCTTCTGACCTAGTAACTAATCCGCACGCTGCTCCTTAAAATCATCATGAACTAAACACGTGATACATTAACTTTAATTATTGCGCTTGTTTTAAAATTACTCCAGTGGCGTGGTTGCCATGGGAACAGCTTGTGGTTGTATTTTTAAACGACGTACTGTTAGCGTGTTAATGAACTTAACACAAACGTTATTTTACAAATCAATCCCCTGTCAATAGGATGGCTGCAACCACATATCACCGTATGTATCTCAATAAGAACCAAAACATATATTACAATATGGACTTTTACTCTCTCTATTTATGGTTTCAATAGGTTAAATTTCTTCAAATGTTTACCTTCAGTAGGCTACTGATTATTTATTTAGTATGAAACGGGGAAATCCTGAAATTGTATGTTGTAAAATTAAATATAATCACACGCGACCAAAAGAAGACCAATTTAACAAATTGCACTCATCGACTGAATGACAAAACCATCGACCGAAATACACAAACTAATAGACCAAATCGTACAAAACGCATTGACTGATACCCACATACTTTTCGACCTAAATACCAACCTGCAACAATGGTCTTTACGACGCACACAACCCAAGTGACCAATTGGAAAAATTAAAAAGCCCACACCACACAAAAATACTAATACAACACGAAGTACTTTAATAAAATTATGGTCAGCTTGGTCAAAGCATTTACAGAAGGTTTACTACAGTAATTCCTTTATGGCAAGTTTACCAAAGAAGATTCATATGAGTTATCTCAGAAAAGGTTTATGAAAATATCAGCGCGGGATGTTTAGAACTGGAAGATCCTCCTCCCCCTGCGCTCTTCCTATAGTCGTTACTGTAAAGGCACCTAGCTGAAGAATATGTGCCGTTTGGAAATGGCACCGTGACCCGTATGGCTTCACTGTTCTGTCTTCTTACAGTACCTATCTGTCTGTATCTTTCTCTCGCCCAGGCGTTGAGATAACACTATATGTCTACTATCGATAATTTCTTTTCATCCATCTTCCTTATTCTTCAAATACTGTACAATCGGGAAATAATTGGATTAAAAAGTTCTCTTATCTAATTAGGACACGTGACGCATTAATTAGATCAATTAAATGACAGCTTTCTGGGCAGGAGAAAACATTTATTATTTCGTCTGCCTGCTTACGTCAATGAAGTTCGTGTCCTAGTTTCAGCAGACGACCTATGTCTAGCTCTTCAGGGAAGATAACAAAAGAAATTAGTAAAAAGAAGCCATTTCACAGTAACACATTTTATGGACCTAAAAACCTCAATTGTAGAAAAAATAAATATTTCGACCAGAAGAATTTGTCAGAACGAAAAGGAAAGTAAAAAGTATGTTTTAGTATCGTCTTTGAGATAAAAAAATAAATGAAATAGTTTTGTATTTTTTTTCTTTTTATTAGTTAGCAATGGTGTATTTTTTAACCTAGTCACTCTTCCACAATCTATGACTATATATTGGGGGCGGGGGTCACTGTAGTTATGTTAAGTAATCGTTTTAACTATAGTATTCTAAAGTATTAACTATAGTATTCTTTACCATCATATGAAGCGTAGGCTAGATTTACTTGTTATTTTCGGTTTTTAAACGATTCAAAACATGTCGAAATATTTCATCCAAGCTATTTATTTTCTCTACAAAATGAAACGTAATTAATTCACGGTCTGTAAATTAATCCTCAGTAGTATATGAAATAATTTCCCTAATTACTTTTAGCACTCTATTCGGGAAAAAAATAATTTTAACTTAAATTTAGTAAAATTTGATCTGGCAGCAAATACGACTTACCATAACATAAGCCGCAGTAGGGAAGCTAGGTTAGGTTTTTTTTAACTTGTTAGTCAAATTCTCATTTCTTTTGTCTTTTGTGCGTAGAATTATGTAATATAGCTTTTTAACGTTGGTAGGCTTGTTAGAATTTGCCGACGTTCGTTGTCTTTTAAAAATATATTTTTTTTGGGTTGGGAATTCTAAAAATAAGCATAAAAATGTTCGTGTTTATAGGCCTACGTGTCCGAATTTCAATATTTAAACAACAGAACTAATATTTGAAAATGGGAAAAACAAACAGCTACATCACCGTCTCTCTAAATTTGGTTGTGTAATTAAAATGTTAATAATTCAATGAATAACTAATTAGTGAATGTGGAGAACACTAATCTTAGTTTAGTACCGACAAAAAGGCGCTTCAACGAACATCAGACACATTAATCTCAAGTAATTTTTTTTTTGTTTAACTTTTTTTTATCAACTTTACAAGTGCGTTAGGTAATCTATTTAAATAAAGGTCATTATACACCTCCATTTTATAGTCTCTAAACTCAGGCGTTTTTTTTTAAGTTTGCATTGATTGGTCGGTTGTTCCCTCACTGAATCTCCTCCTCCTCCCCCCCCCCCCCGCTTGTAAAACAAATCTTGTAACATCAGCAAGGTGGAATGTGATTCGTTTAACATACCTGCACAGTAAACGTCCATGTAGCCTAATTACCTGGACAGTACACGTCCGTGTCGCCTAATTATATACTTGGACAGTATACGTCTATGTCGCCTGATTATATACATGGACAGTATACGTCCATGTCGCCTAATTACCAAAGAAAGTATACGTCCGTGTCGCGTAATTACTCGGACAGTATACGTCTATGTCGTCTAATTACCTGGATGGTATACGTCCATGTCGCCTAATTACCTAGACAGTATACGTCCATGTCGCCTAATTACCTGGACAGTATACGTCCATGTCGCCTAATTACCTGGACAGTATACGTCCATGTCGCCTAATTACCTAGACAGTATACGTCCATGTCGCCTAATTACCTGGACAGTATACGTCCATGTTGCCTAATTACCTGGACAGTATACGTCCATGTTGCCTAATTACCTGGACAGTATACGTCCATGTTGCCTAATTACCTGGACAGTACACGTCCATGTCGCCTAATTACCTGGACAGTACACGTCCATGTCGCCTAATTACCTGGACAGTATACGTCCATGTTGCCTAATTACCTGGACAGTATACGTCCATGTCGCCTAATTACCTGGACAGTATACGTCCATGTCGCGTAATACCATCAATATTATGTCGACAGGTTTTGGAAATGTCAATTTCTGTAAATCATTTTTGTAATGAAAGTAACTCTTTCAAGTAGCCACACCGGTCATTACCCCTCTGTAATTACGACTCAACTTCTCTACCCCCTGCATTAATCCCCCTCAAATTGCAGATGAGTAAGGTTCTACTCTACTGGGGGTTTTATACAGGAAGTAGCCTACTGAAGACAATAGTTAATACGGTGGGTTATGTCAATGAGTAAATGACTCGGTAGCTCACAGCGGAGTAAATATCCGGGGAAGTAGTTCACAGTGAAGCAAATGTCCGGAGAGTAGCTCACAGCGGAGTAAATGTCCGGGAGAGTAGCTCACAGTGAAGTAAATGTCCGGGGGAGTAGCTCACAGCGGAGTAAATGTCCGGGGGAGTAGCTCACAGTGAAGAAAATGTCCGGATAGTAGCTCACAGAGGAGTAAATGTCCGGGAGAGTCGCTCACAGTGAAGTAAATGTCCGGGGGAGTAGCTCACAGCGGAGTAAATGTCCGGGGGAGTAGCTCACAGCGGAGTAAATGTCCGGGAGAGTAGCTCACAGTGAAGTAAATGTCCGGGGGAGTAGCTCACAGCGGAGTAAATGTCCGGGGGAGTAGCTCACAGTGAAGAAAATGTCCGGATAGTAGCTCACAGAGGAGTAAATGTCCGGGAGAGTCGCTCACAGCGGAGTACATGTCCGGGGGAGTAGCTCACAGTGAAGTAAATGTCCGGGGGAGTAGCTCACAGTGAAGTAAATGTCCGGGGCAGTAGCTCACAGTGAAGTAAATGTCCGGGGGAGTAGCTCATAGCGGAGTAAATGTCCGGGAGAGTCGCTCACAGTGAAGTAAATGTCCGGGGCAGTAGCTCACAGTGAAGTAAATGTCCGGGGCAGTAGCTCACAGTGAAGTAAATGTCCGGGGGAGTAGCTCACACCAGAGTTAATAAATCTCTTAAACCTGTGATTGCTCGCTGGATCTATTCTATAGATAAAAATATGCAATAGTATGCGTGTAGCGTCTCGCAATAAAAAGATTGTATCATTTTTAAAACTGATTTGTTATTAAAGGAAAAAAAAACCATAGCAACAATGTATGTCCTACATTTACAGGAATTTCCAAGATTTTACCAGATGATTAAGTTCTAAAATGTAAAGTAAAAATTAAGACAACCCAACAAAATTATTCAATAAATTTGAAGCGTTACAACATACGGTAACTTTATTCTTCTTCAACGCCTTCGTCAATGTTAAAAAAAAAAAAACCAACACGAAATAAAAATTGTTTTATTTAAAAAATGCGAAAAAAAATCTGGTTGTTTAATCAGGCGATTGCTGTCGTGTTTACCTGGGCAAAAAATATTTTTTACGACATAAGAAATAACAGGGGGCCTCACACTACGTCTAGAGTCCATTGACAATTTACGACATTAAATTACAATACGAATTTAGGTTTCTATAAAATCACTCCACTTTTAAAACTAGTAGCCTATTATTCTTTAATTAAGTTGAACGCTGGAGTTCTTTTCGTTAAACACACGTGTTTAGCTTTGTAGGTCAACTAATCACCGGAATACGCATGCGCCTAACTGTCCAAAATACTCAGTAATGATTTAAAGAATCAGATAAATTAATTACCAAACAGGCGATTATAAAAACGATAATGATTTTTTTTTTACTTTTCCAAAAACTGAACTTCTAGTTTGTTATTAATATTTATGATACAACAATTAAACCTGATAAAAAATTAGTTTTATTTATAGTCATCACATTATAAAGTAGACTGTTTAATTAAGCCATATCGCCGTTCAAAGCAGATATAGTGAATTGCTGAAAATAAGAAGTAGAGTATTGATTCTTAATATAATTTGAATTATATCACCGAAAGACGAGATTCGTTATATAAAAACATTTTAAAATATTACGAGCCAAATATCTACCGGAGGTGTAAAGTACAAAAGCTATGGTTTTCTTGACCAATCAAAATGTGTATCACAAACTTAATATGACAAGAAACGTAAAGGTAATATGGTGGATATGTCGTATATATAAGTAGAAGTGTAGCTTCAAAGTTTTAAGAATATCAAAGTTTTAAGAATATCAAAGTTTTAAGAATATCAAAGTTTTAAGAATATCAAAGTTTTAAGAATATCAAAGTTTTAAGAATATCAAATTTTATAACATTAATTTAAAAATTGTTCATATTTTAAATTATTTTTAGAATACATTTGGTTGTACTTAGAAAGATAGGAGAAAAAGACGGTTTTGGTTCATGTCAGTAATAACGATCTATTCCCTCTCAGCCTATTATCTATTATCTATTCATCCTCAGCCACTTCACGTCGATTTATTAACTCTGTATCTACTACAATTCTTAGAGCTTAACTAGGTCCTTACCTCCTAAACTTGAATGAGCTTATGTAGCCCCATTACCCCTGACACATGATTGCGCTAAAGTACCCTTCCCCCCCCCCCCCGCTTTCCACTATTGCTCCTTGTTTTAAAATCACCATTGAACACCCGAGGGTAATCAGCCATGTGTTGAAAATTGGTATCCGCTGCTTTACTGAAGGGAGTTATGGGCCTTTATCGACAAGATTAAGTGCTCCTTTCATGTCATCGTTTTAATTTTCTCGCTTTAGTTAGTGGTTCTTGTTGCTTTATTGGTGCTGCTGGTTCTTGTTGCTTTATTGGTGCTGCTGGTTCTTGTTGCTTTATTGGTGCTGCTGGTTCTTGTTGCTTTATTGGTGCTGCTGGTTCTTGTTGCTTTATTGGTGCTGCTGGTTCTCGTTGCTTTATTGGTGCTGCTGGTTCTTGTTGCTTTATTAGTGCTGCTGGTTCTTGTTGCTTTATTGGTGCTGCTGGTTCTTGTTGCTTTATTGGTGCTGCTGGTTCTTGTTGCTTTATTGGTGCTGCTGGTTCTTGTTGCTTTATTGGTGCTGCTGGTTCTTGTTACTTTATTGGTGGTGCTGGTGGTTTTTGTTGCTTTATTGGTGCTGCTGGTTCTTGTTGCTTTATTGGTGCTGCTGGTTCTTGTTGCTTTATTGGTGCTGCTGATTCTTGTTGCTTTATTGGTGCTGCTGATTCTTGTTGCTTTATTGGTGCTGCTGATTCTTGTTGCTTTATTGGTGCTGCTGATTCTTGTTGCTTTATTGGTGCTGCTGGTTCTTGTTGCTTTATTGGTGCTGCTGGTTCTTGTTGCTTTATTGGTGCTGCTGGTTCTTGATGCTTTATTAGTGCTGCTCGTTCTCGTTGCTTTATTGGTGCTGCTGTTTGTGGTGGGGTTTTTTTTGTGTTGTTGGTGGTGGTGGTTTGAGCCGCTTTTGGTGTGATTGTGTTTTTGTCATTTTCTGTGAGTTGGTAGTTTTTCTATCCTTACGGTTATTGGTAGTTTTTTATGTTTTTTTCGTTTTGTGGGTCTGTGAGTGTGTTTGCGTTATCGTCACTTTTTTTTAATGCTGGGTGTTTTTGTCGATTTATTTGTCGTTGTTGGGTTGTTTTTTTTTTAAATTTTCTTAGCGTAGGTGCAAATATGAAGGTTTAAAGTAGAGTTGGTGCTTTATGTCGATTTTTTTCGCGGCGTTGGTGGGTTTCTGATGTTTTAAAACAGCGTTGGTGGTTTTGTTGGTTTAAAGTGGTGTTGATGGTTCTTGTCACTGTGTGATGTTATTCATGAACACCATCTTGATCCAAACAAAATCATTGAAGTAAGTGGCAAATTATGTTAAACCTAGCCGATACAACTGTGACCTTGCCCCTAAACAAATCTCCGTTTAAATATATATTATAACGTGACGTTCATCAAATAACCCCGAGGTTTAAGATCTAAAACTCTTCAAATTAAAACATTGGGAATACCTTGAAGTATCCCAGCATGCAAAAAAAGCAAGTTGAGAAAAACCAACACTAGTTCCTCATACAGCTAAAATGACTGCTAAAAACTTGTTTGTTATGAAGATGACAATAAGAGGACACAGTGTGAGAACCTCTGAGTGTCTCAACGAGGATATGGAATTTTTGATAACATGCACAAAAATTTGATTACCAAATTTTTTGTGACACGTTTTCTTTGCCTCGCGCAATTTTTAACGGCCGAACTCGTTACCCTTTTGCCTTTAAGCATATATATATATATACATATACATATATATATATATATATATATATATATATATATATATATATATATATATATATATATATATATATAATAAAATAAAGTAATAAAATCACAAACAAATACATCAATGATTTTTGAAATCGCGAGATTACATTTTTAAAACAAAGAGATTTTTTAATTATTAATAGAAAGAAAAGCTATGCTGGCAAAAAAAAATGATGAACTAATTTACATATAGAAATGTTCGTCCATGAAACTTGCGTTGCTAAAAATCCTTGGAGTTCCTAAAGATTTGCACACGGTCTCAAGCTTGGCTTCTAGTGTCAATAGTTGATTTTGCATATTCTGGGTTGAATTCACAATGTTTTTTGTTGAATTGGAAAATGGGGATTCTCTTTTCCTTAAGTACAGATTTTCTGTTTTAGCGAGAGAAATAGCCCAAGCACGGCACGGTCATATCAACCATTAGAATATAGGATATGTTTAATACCGTTTTTCAGAATATAAATCATATACTACGATATCATTTATTTATAAAAATTGAGCTTATTATCAAAAACTTGAAGCATATTTTAAAGGATCATTTCTCCGTGTTAAAACTCGAGCAGATCTCGATGTTGCGCGTTAAATTTCGGATCGTCTCCCCCTGACTGAGCAGCGTCTGAGTTGGCCGGCATATCACCACGACACCGGGGTAATGACTTACCGCCCCTGATCACAAGAGCGGTCCCGGTGTTTTATTTTATCATGTGCACTGTCAAAGGTTGCCTCTGATGGGAATCTTGTCGTGAGTTTCTTTTTTTTTTTGTAGTGCTGAATTTCGGATAATGCAGGGTATATTTTACTGCCTAGGACAGTGAGCTATGGACTTGGAGCTTGCGAGTGCGATCGGAGAGCTAGAGTTAAGGGACTGGGGGGTAAAGAGCTTGTGAATTATATTTGGGAATTAGGAGGGGGGGGGGGGTAACTAGGGAGTTGATGCTAAAGAGCCTGACAATGTGATCGTGTGAAAGAGAGGGGGGGGGGGGTATAGGTGGGAAACACTGCGTGCGTCTTTACACGCTATGTTACGTGCAATGTTGTCGTGAAAACATATAAAAACAGAAATTTTAAACTAACTAGCTGTTCAAACCTCAATGGAAGAGTAAAAATTTGAAAAAAAAACCATTAACTTTAGATGTTTTTTTTAAATACTTTAAAGTGTTTCCTATTAAAGTAATATTTTTTATCATTTATTTATCACACTATTTCTGTAGGGTTGACTTTGATGATTTGTATCTAACATCAGTATCCATCTTAAAAAAAAACAACACCTCAATAATCCGACGGACCTCACAAATCCAAAGGGCGAGGTTAATCCGACATGAGGGATTAGGGCCCATAAATTTCTGTAAGCCCTGCTCCCCAGATGCGGACCGCGCCGAATGAAAATCAGACCAAAAAGAAATTTAAATTGGATTTTTCTCTCCCCCGATATAATGTAATTTCCCCCACAACAAACAAAAAAAAAATGCAGATCGTTGTTCGCTCCCCTTGTTTTACAAAATTCCGTGCCACACGTTACGTTGTATGAGGGGCTGTTTGATTGTGTCTGTATTGTGGGATCATTTTATAATGATAAGTGTACATATATCATAGGTATCTCTTGAGAGCCCCACCCCCCACTCCGAAGAAAGTCTACCACACTCCCCCCCCCCCCTCACCCCGAACGAAATGGAATTTATAGAAAATATATACTTCTAACGGTGTCCGCCCCTCGGAAATTTTAATCCGCCTTCCCCCGAAATTATAAGTGCCCCCCCCCTTCCCGGAGAAAAAAAATCGGGAAGGAAACTGGTATATATATATATATATATATATATATATATATATATATGTAACTAGGGTAGGCCTAGCTACTAGTTACAAATCTGATGCAACTGATAACGAACGATAAGCCGAGACGCAGTATTACAGTCTGATGCAACTGATAGCAGGTGGCTTATTAGATCGGAATGATAACAATCTCAAAGCCAACGCGTGCTATTTTGGGAAACGGTACGAGGGGATTCAGACGGCCTGTCAACTTTGATTGATAGGACGCAGATGTTTTATTAAACGGACTGTACGTTAGAACTGCGCAACTAGTAGTCGGAGACATCGAGTACAAGTATCGATTACGGAGGAATACAAGTACGAATACGAGTACGAATACAAGGGATAAATAGGAGGGGACGGCTGAACTCGCTGCTCTTCCCTTTTCGATCGCCCGCTCTCTTCATCGCTCGCTTTAGATCAGTCAGTCTGTGTGACATATCAAGTTGGTTATATTGTGTTAAGAAGGACAATAGACATGTGGATTCAGTTATATGAAGCCTAGTGAGGACTGTTAGGGGTCAGTTGATTCAGACTATTATTGTGAAGCATTCCTGTTGATTCATTGTGTTATATTGAGGCATTTCTTGATTCATGTAATAAAAGGATCAATAGCGAACCTGCATCTTCGAGTATTTCTACTGTAGTCGATGTTGTGTAGCATGAGTGGTTAAACTCGTTACATTTGGCACTACAGGCAAATAGTCTCGTAACATGTGGCGTTGCGAGCAGGGTAACTGTTCGCTCGTTACAATTGGCGTCGTCGGACAGGATGAATTCAACTAGACTTGCCGCTTTAGGCACCCATAGTCAACCTTGTGCATAACTGTGTTTAGTGTGTGTGTGAATTCGGACATTCAGGAACTGTGAAAATTGAGGAACGAGAAAAATTTTTTCATACACACACGGTAAGAAAGAACTCTTTTTTTTGTTACTTACGGAATAAAATGTCTACTCTGGACGAGAAGCAGACCCATATAGTGGTCCTACCCAGAGAGTCCCACATTAACAAATTTTACGGGGACGGTGATCCAACTTTAACCAACAGGTTCAGTGAAGAGGTCAAAGCGGCCTGGGCCTCGAGAGGCATGTCACCAGAGGAAAGATTAAGACTGCTGATGGGCAGTATAGGAGAGACGGTTAGGGCAGAGGTCAAATGCCACGATAAAACCATCCAATCAGATCCAGATAAGGTGCTGGATCTGATTATGGAGACCTTTGGGGAGAGACGGTCGGGATCGCAACTGCTGGCAGGGTTCGTAGGCTTAAGGCAGAGAATGGCGGAGAGTGTGATGGAGTACTCACACCGGATGAACAGGGCCTTTGATTCGGTAAAGGTCAAAACACCTGACATTGATGTGCGCCTACTGAGGGACCATTTCATCGAGGGGCTAGCAACCCCGATCCTAAGAAGAGAGTTGAAAGAGGAGGTCCACAAAGACCCGCAGTTGACCTTCCTTCAGGTCAGGAACTCAGCGATCCGCAGGTCCGAGGATGAGGACCAATCGAACTGTTCGGTGGACAAAGTCTCTGTGCCTGAACAGAGACAATCCCCACCCACAGGGGCCGACACGATGGAGACCATGATGGCTCAACTGTTGGCCCACCTAGATAAGGTTGACCAACGTTTGGAGAGGTTAGAAAGCAGGTCAACAGCTGAGAATCAGGGCAAAAACGGGACAAAACAGAGACAGGTTGGACAGCCGCGACCTGCCGCTCCATCACTCCAATGGACGGCCGACGGTCGACCAATTTGCTGGTCCTGTTCACAACCCGGACACATGGCACGGTACTGTCCGGTGAAACGATCGCCCTCTGTAAGGCAGGTCAAGGCTACAGAGCGGCGAGGTAATGACTTAGTAAACAAAATGACAAAGAAACACAGTAAGGAGAAAAAGAAAGGTAAAACACAACTAATGAAAAAAATGAACTGTGAAATGAACTGGGATGTTGAAAAGTTTCAAGTGAACAATTTGTTGGTAGAGAAAAATGATGATAAGAAGGAAATTGGTAGACTTAAGAATGAGATCTCAATGTTAACCAGGAAACTGGATAGGGAAAGGTCATGCAAATTAAAAGCACAGGAGAAATGTTCATCTTTAGAGTGTCTGTTATCGGAAGAAGTAAATAAAAATAGTAGACAACAGAACAGTGTTGGCAAACTAGAAGAAATGAAAGAGTCTCAAACAAGACTTGAAGAGAAATTATCCGATATTGAAAAAGAACTTCAAAGTACAGCAAGGCTGGGATCCATCGAACAGCGATGGGCAGCAGAATTGGCACTCGTTGACCTAGAGAGAAAACATCGCCCGGGGCGGTCCAATGGCAATGCGGACGCCTTATCAAGGAATCCTTACGAGAGACCGGGCGATGAGGAAGAAACGCTGACAGGAATATGTGAGGTCAGAGCGTCAACAGATATCCCTTATGGGGTGCAAGTGATGCAAAACGGGCAGACCGGGGTGGAGCACATATCCACAGAGCCCGGACATATGGACAGTAGTGATTTTAATTGCCTTAATCACAAAAAGATAAGAGATGCCCAGAGAACGGATAGTGGCTTACAACCGCTATTGAAATACGTCCAGGAACAAAAATTCCCAGGAAGAAGGGAAAGAGAACAATTTGGTCGAGAAACAAAGAAAATACTGAGTCAGTGGGACCGTCTCAGTATAGAGGATGGTGTTCTCATGCGGAGAATTCATGACCAAATTGATGGGACAATACACCAGGTGGTGGTGCCTGGACAATTACGAGAAGAAGTGCTAAGGTTGGCACATGACAGGGCAGGACACCAGGGTCAGGACAGGACGCACAAAATTTTACGACGGAGGTGTTACTGGCCCAATATGGAAATGGAGGTCAAACGCCATTGTGAGGCTTGTGTGAGGTGTCAGCATGCGAAAATGCCAGTTGTCAAAATGAGACAGCCATCAGGACACCTACTAGCGACAAAACCACTAGAGATTGTGGCTATGGACTTTACGTCGTTGGAGCAATCATCGGATGGGACGGAACATGTGTTGGTAATGACTGATGTATTCACCAAATGGACTGTGGCGGTGCCCACACGAGATCAGACTGCCAAAACAGTGGCAAAGGTCTTAATAGAACATTGGTTCATCAAATATGGCATACCAAGACAATTACACTCTGACCAAGGAAGGGCTTTCGAGTCAGAAGTAATTAACCAACTGTGCAGCCACTACGGGATCAACAAATCTAGAACAACCACATTTAATCCGAAAGGAAACGGACAGTGTGAACGGTTCAACCGTAGCATGCATGATTTGCTGCGTACCCTAGAACCTGAACAGAAAAAACGTTGGCCTGATTTTCTCCCAGAGTTGGTATATCTATACAACTGCACACCCCATGCCACAACCGGCTTTTCGCCATACATGTTGCTGTTCGGACGGGAGGCTCGACTCCCTCTTGATTTGTTCCTAGGAAAAAGGGAGAGTATGACTGGCTCATACACCGCACTGGAATATGTGAATGAACATATGAAAAGAATTAGAGAAATGTACAGGGTAGTACAGGAAAGACTAGAACATGAAGCACGGCGAAGGGAACCGCCGGTACAGACAAAGGACCCGCCACTCAAACTGAACGACAGGGTATTACTGCGTAGCCACCCGTTAGGCAGAAACAAAATCCACGATCTCTGGGGACAGGAGATATGGCAAGTCGTGGAGATGCCTAAAGTAGCAGGTGGCCCCTTTAAGATAAGACCCATCGATCACGCCAAACCGGATCGGTGGGCGAATATTGCTCAATTAAAGAAATATTGGAATAGGCAAGAAGAGCAGTTACACACAAGGAAATCCAAGACAATTAGGGAACCGGAAACTATAACGGAAATTCACATACCCATCCCGGAACCATATCACCATCAACAGAACAACCGCGATACACAAGTGGAGGATAACGGCAACAAAGAGGATCCCGTTCCTTCCAGAAGCAGAGAGACAGTAGACCATCAGATAAGTGGTCCGCGGAGAAGTTTGAGGAACAGAAGGAAGACGAAATTTTTTGTCAGCAACCATCAATTCTTTCATGGTCGCGCTGGTATGAGAACAGACGGTTCAAAAAGCTATAAAAGTGAACTGGTGAAGGCACCAAACGAAAAGGGTGGATGTGAATTCTAGAACTGTTTTGTGTCTCAGGAAGATGATGTAGACACAGTTGATATGTGAAATAGGTATAACTGTCAATCGTATACGAATGGGACGACGTGGACTGTGAGTGGAACAATAAAATTTTTTTTTTACGATTGTGCGATTGACTTTGGAGGAGTGCACCTGCCAGGCGTTGTTTGTGGTGGAAAACACACAAAAAAAGGCAGGGGTGGATGTAACTAGGGTAGGCCTAGCTACTAGTTACAAATCTGATGCAACTGATAACGAACGATAAGCCGAGACGCAGTATTACAGTCTGATGCAACTGATAGCAGGTGGCTTATTAGATCGGAATGATAACAATCTCAAAGCCAACGCGTGCTATTTTGGGAAACGGTACGAGGGGATTCAGACGGCCTGTCAACTTTGATTGATAGGACGCAGATGTTTTATTAAACGGACTGTACGTTAGAACTGCGCAACTAGTAGTCGGAGACATCGAGTACAAGTATCGATTACGGAGGAATACAAGTACGAATACGAGTACGAATACAAGGGATAAATAGGAGGGGACGGCTGAACTCGCTGCTCTTCCCTTTTCGATCGCCCGCTCTCTTCATCGCTCGCTTTAGATCAGTCAGTCTGTGTGACATATCAAGTTGGTTATATTGTGTTAAGAAGGACAATAGACATGTGGATTCAGTTATATGAAGCCTAGTGAGGACTGTTAGGGGTCAGTTGATTCAGACTATTATTGTGAAGCATTCCTGTTGATTCATTGTGTTATATTGAGGCATTTCTTGATTCATGTAATAAAAGGATCAATAGCGAACCTGCATCTTCGAGTATTTCTACTGTAGTCGATGTTGTGTAGCATGAGTGGTTAAACTCGTTACATTTGGCACTACAGGCAAATAGTCTCGTAACATGTGGCGTTGCGAGCAGGGTAACTGTTCGCTCGTTACATATATATATATATATATATATATATATATATATATATATATATATATATATATATATATATATACATCTATCTCTCTCTCTCTCTCTCTCTCTCTCTCTCTCTCTCTCCCTCTCTCTCTCTCTCTCTCTATATATATATATATATATATGTATATGTGTAAGTATATATATATATATATATATATATATATATATATATGTATATGTGTAAGTATATATATATATATATATATATATATATATATATATATATATATATATATATTTATATATATATATATATATATATATATATATATATATATATATATATATATATATATATATATATATATATGTATATGTGTAAGTATATATATATATATGTATATGTGTAAGTATGTATATATGTATATATGTATATATATGTATATATATGTATATATATATATATATATATATATATATATATATATATATATATATATATATATATATATATATATATATATATATATATATTGTGTGGAAGAGTGATCTGTCTTTGCGAAAACTCGGTGACCGGCGACAAAGACGTGGGAAATGTTAAAGTACTGACGGTGTGTTACGTCACCTGAGACCTCCAGACACGGGTGCCAATCATTTGGTAACGAGGAACCCGCACAAGCGCCAGATAGATCTAATACCACGGGTAAAGGGACGCGGGGATCAAATACTTTTTTCTCCGGCTTCGTTAATTACAGCGGCGACTCTTAGTTGTGTGAGTGTGTGTGAGTGTGGGTGTGAGAGTGTGTTTGTGTGCTGGTGTGTGTATGTGTGTGTATGTACGTTTGTGTGTTGACAGGATGTCTTGGGTCTGACTATGTGGCGTATCATTTCTTCTTATGTATGAGAATAGTCTCCCCACTCCCCTCGATACACACACACACTTTACTAATTGCTTATCTGATTTCTCCTATTACATAAAAGTTCTGCTTTAATCTGATGTACTTTAAGCACCTGGTATTTTAGGTCTAGGTACGGTATTAGTCAGGCTGTAGAGCACACCTTCGCTTACCCCTAGTCTCGAATTTGATTGTCGTATACAAATCTGTAAGACGTTTAAGAGTCCACCCAGCTCTTTAGGGTACCTCACTGGATCGAGGAAAAGTAGTGTATGTAAACATGTTGCTGACCACAGAAAGTCTTCATACACCAAGATAAAAAAAGCAAGTCTGCTTCATCTTCCCCTTTAAACAACGTTTTATTTTAAAAAAGTACTTTAAGAGTCATGCGTTTACGACCTCCACAGGGAGGGGAGTTTGGGTGTTTGTTTAAAGTCGACGCGGAAGTACTCAAGTAAAGTAAAGTAAAGTAAAGTTCCCTTTCAAACCTGACGGTGTATAGGGCAAGTGAAGTAGAGTTCACTTGTTTCTGTGACCTCGACACATGAAGGGATAGTGTAGTCAGCACTATGCCCAGCAGCTTTTACTTACCATAACGTGAGTTAGGTACCCATCAGAGCTGGCTGGACTCATGAACGGTCTACTAAAAGTACTAATGTACTAAAGTGTGTATCTAAAATTCTATTTGATGTCTTAAATGGAAGAACCCCATTTCTAGACTGTGTCAACCCCCACACCTTCACGCAGTAGAAACAGTTTTATTTACGTCATCCCACTCGGACCACGGCCACCGACAAGAACCTTCCAGAAAACTCAGTCCTGTTCTTGTTTTTTCCAACAGCCCTCAGTGTTACCTAACATCTTCCCAGGACGCGTTCCTGTGTTTTTTCTTGTTCTGTCTCTTTTTGTTTCCCTTGTGATTCCAGACGAGGGCCTGTCTTGCTACTCGCGTCATCAGCTGAGTATGATCTTCTCTTTGCTGCACACTTCCACTCAGTGGTGTAGCGAGAGGGGGGCGGGGGGTGCGGACCGGGTGACACCATTTAAGGGGGTGACACCAAGGAAAAAAAATAGTAAAATATATAGAGAGAAAAATGATAATTCCACTTAAATAAGGGATTAATTCGAGTGTTAAAAAGTCTTTTAAGAGAAAATTTGACAAATCCCGACAAGGTTGGAGGGGGGGGGGGGTGCAAATCGAAAGTTTGAAGGAGGTGCAAATCGAAAGTTTGAGGGGAGAGGGGTGCAAATCGAAAATTGGTAGTTTGTCCCTGGATGCCGGGAAGGGTTGCTACGCCTCTGGGGGTGACACCCGACACTGCTTCCACTTGATATATTATAACCGTGTTAACCTAATTCTCTTTCGTACTTGTTTCAACTTCCTATTCTAAAATAATATTTAAAAAAAACATCTTCTATTTTAAACCATAATTTTGTAAAAATCTGAATATTCGATCCAAAGTTAATCCATGCAAAAAGTTATATCCTTTAAATTGACAAACTATTCAGATTTCTCTGGCAAATACATCATCCCAACCCCACTCCTCGAAACCAACGCCCCCTCTACCCCAAACCCTCGAGAGAGATGATTATCAACCAGCAGTTAAAAAAAAGATGGCTGAACGGCCAAGGGAAACTGAACGCTGTTGCCAGGTTGTAATTTATTAAATAATGCATCACACATGACTGCCAGGGCCTTTCAAGTCGGAGACCCACCAGGGATCTATTAGTGTTGAGTCACGTGGTAGCGCCCTGCGGGGTGGGAGTAGTAGGGAGGTGAGAAGGGAAAAAGGAAGAGGGGGTGGGGGGTTGAGTCGGTGCGCACTTTTAAAATTATCGATACATTCAACTGCAATCTGTGACTAGAATCTGGGCTATACTTGGATTTAGGGGGGAAAAATGAGTCAGTGACTGGAATTGCTACAGTAGACGAGAGTTGAAAAAATCTGGGATAATTGCTGGAGGAACTTTATAACAAGATTCCCTGCATTGGAGGGTCTATTGTTTTTTTTTTTAAATGTAATCTACGATTCTCAGCTTAATACTTTTTTAAAATTTTTCTCTCTCATATTTGTAGAACAAAAATTTAAAAGTAAATTTGTTTTATTGTTGATGTTATTTTTATTCTCACCAATACTTATAAAAAAAAATAATAACTATCGTGATCGGTTTGAACATTTGAAAATGCCTGTATATTTTTTTAAAATACCTTGATTGCGTAACCTGCCGTGGGACACGTGATGACTGGCGCTGCAGGTGTACACAGATACATGGACGAACATGGTAGCTTGTGGTCTAGTTGTAGAGCGTGCAGCTGTGAGTTTATCATTGCGGTTCGTATCTCTGAGTATCACTCTGTATGGGTTTATCAAAGAAGTTTAGCTGATTCCTTTTCCTGAAGGAGATTAATCTATAATTATATGTAAAATGGGGAGGGGAATCACAAGAAGGCCTGTTTTTTTTTTACTAATATCCTATTTTTTACTAAATTCCCAACTTGTACTAAATTCCCAATTTTTAAAAATATTCAATTTTTACTAAATTCCCAATTTTTACTCAATTTCCAATTTTACTAAATTCCCAATTTTTATTTAAGTCCCAATTTTTACTAAATTCCCAATTTTTACTAAATTCCCAATTTTTATTAAAAATGGTTAGACGAGGTTGGGCGAGAGGGCATGTGGTTAGCTGTGGATAGTAACTTATCCAGGTGATAAAACTCAAACCCAAACAACGGCTGCCTTAGCAGAATGTTGTTAGGTGGACAACAACTACAGAAGCAAATCCAGAAAGGATAACAGGCCATGTGGCGTATTACATGTTGACACGTAATACTTGGTTATGATGCCAAAAAAAAAACGCCGACAATATAATACAATCAAAACTAGAGGATAGAGCATTTAGGAATTTTTATTTTGACCACCCACCATTGAAACTGAATTTTAATATTCAATGAGATGTTATGAAATAAGATAACTAAATTTAAAACCAAAGAATAAAGCATTGAGAAATGTTTATTTTGAAAATCCACCATTGAAACTGAATTTTAATATTCAATGAAATAAGATAAGTAAATTTATATCTCACTAAAACCTGAGTACAGCCCCCTTCTCACCCACCTCTTTACACAATCATATTCCCCAGGTCCTCCAGGTACGTGCCCCACCCCCTCCCCCAGCCCCCACAGCAGTCTGTGAGTATATTTTGTCACGTGACCTATCCCCCAGCTTTTGGACTCTCCCAGGTCCCCTCCCCACCGAACTAAACAATCCATCTATTTCATTTCGAGGAATCCACACCGGTACTCAATTTATCTTCCATGCTCTGGGTTATTACCACCACTTTCATTCCACCAATCAGGTGCGTTTGAAGCGATTCCCCTTTGTGATGAACCCTAGTTTCATTAAAAGTATTATAAAATTTTTATTTTCGCCGTTTTTTTTTAACGAGCATGTACTTTAAGTTAATTCCCGGCCGTCTAAAATTGACGTCCACGTTACAATAATGACGTCATGTTTTACAGCGTTTTTCACAAGCATAAAATTACTCTGACGCAACTCGTTAGATCATCGGAGGGCTTAATTAGGTAATTAATTTTTGTTAGCTTCCTTTCTTTTTTTAGATCGTTGATAACTACCAACAGTCTGAACATTAAATAGGGACTAAATGTAAACAAATTATTTATGATATTGTGGGTAAAAATAAAACAATGTTAAACATTTTTTTACGTACATTTATTAAAATAAAATGAGGGATTGATTATAATGTTTTGAAACTGTTTTATATACTTTTTTCTAAATCTAAATAATTGGCGTTTGTGTTTGCGCGTATGCGTGTGTGTGTATGTGTGTGTGTGTGTAGTACCTGTTTTTTTTTAAGTTTAACAGTCCCTCGAGCAGCCTCTAGATTGCTACTCACAGATAAGTTTGCGTTTTTAATGTATCTATATTTTATGGCGAGATGTACCAAAATATATTTACGTGTTTGAGAAAATGAACCAACTGCTGGACATTTTATATTCCAGATGCGAATTGAAAACCTTACGTTAATCAATATACTTGTATCATTACAATTTTTTTTAAATCACCAGATTTTTAGTGAGTGATGTCACGCTATTGTCTGACTCGAAATTATAACCACTATCCCCTCCCCCCCCCCCACTTTCCTTCAGCCAAAACCTAGCTATGTCGACCAAAGCTACAGTACAAGACGACTTACTTGCGACTGACTGCTCGCCAAAGTACCTTGGTCAAACAATACAATATGGCTCGGGACTGAGTCTTTCCGCTTCAGAGAATACCAATCTCTTAGTGAATTTAACGTCGATTTAGTCGGCGCTCCGTGGGCGAAATGTGATGATGGGGTCACCTAGAGGTAATGATTCGCGAATAAAACAGTAAGTGAAAGTTTTATTCGGCGTTAACCAAATAAAACTCCAAAACAGAAGA
Source organism: Physella acuta (assembly GCF_028476545.2). NCBI lineage: Eukaryota > Metazoa > Mollusca > Gastropoda > Physidae > Physella > Physella acuta. The sequence goes on along the minus strand of NW_026731940.1, from coordinate 155,471 downwards.
CATTATTTTGGAATAACCGTTCAACGCTTTATTTGAATTGGGAATTTCCGAACATTACTATATTTGATTTGGAAATGTCCGTGCCACCAAGATAGAACACATGACAACTACAAAACTGAAAACAATGGCAATCCAGCGATGAAGCTACAGCTTTCAAATATAGAAAAGCAAAAGAGAACTTAATCACTGATCTAGACATTCTGTTAGCGCTTAATTACGCAATAACAAACATGGATTACAAGATCGCGTGTTTGCTGATGACGTAACAAACAGAACGCCATCTATACGCAAATAGCACAAACTGTACTACTTTGGATACGGGACTACACACGTTCAAAAGAGTACAGTGGTGATGGCACAGCAGTCGGGAGAGACTTAGAAAAACAGAACTTCTATAAACATGTGCTTATTAATTATTAATTTTAAACAAATAAAATTATTAGTGATACTCAGTATTCTAAGAAAATGCAACAATGTTATAAATGGTGAATTTAAATTATGAGAAATACACTTCTAATTTTTTTTTTATGTCTTTGTCAGAAAACGAATACAATTTGTTGGGGCTTATAAAAAGCTGCTTAATATATCTAAATAAGTCTGCAGAATTTCTAGACGATTAAATTTTAAGATTTAATTTTTTTTCTTACTGTCATGATGATTGATTGACAGGAAATAATGTCTGCCACTTGACCTAATTGCCAGTTGTACAAGTGTGGGCGTGTCAACACGCGATAGATCTGACAAACTGTTCCAGTGGTGGTCGGCTTGAACCAGTTTAAAGATATAAAACAATTCCTTTAATGTTTCTACATGTTTTATTGAGGACAATATTTTTATTACATATTAATGCGTAAGTAGAATATATATTTTATACCAGCTCAAAAATAAAATATCAAAACATATGATATAAAAGTTATATGGACAATACATTTACGTTTTACTTATCCGTTGGATAATCAGAGGTAAGTATAGATATCCAGACAAAAATTAGATGAGGGTATGCGAACAATGTGTATGGGGTTTATGGGATAATCGTGTGACATTTGCGAATTGGAGCGCCATAGGCTAGTGCCAGATGGCCATCTGGATGATTCAATTCTTCAGATGTCTGCAGAACTAATACAGGATTTGAACACTAGCCTTTCAAATTTTTTATCGTGCGCTATTTACTCGACCACATCACCTACTTCGACATACATAACACACAATCATCCATATTATAATAACAGGGAAAATCAAATGCTTTATTCTCTCCATTAAAACCACAACCAAGAATGAAAGAAGAAAGACAAAATATTTGTCTGCATAGACTCAACACTGATGCATCAATATCAAGCTAGCTAATTAAATAGCCCATCGATGATTCGTTGTAGAGAAATAAAGGCGAAGAAATTGGGGATTCCCATGCTTTAGCAAGATAAAGTAATAAGGAATCGCAGATTGAAGCCAACAAAAGCTGGTTTTTACGGCACTCCATCATTTAGATGGAACAGAGAGATGAAGTCTTACTCCTAACGCTAAGCAGTTATTAAATAATAGAACCTTATATATATATATATAAATATATATAAATATATAAATATATATATATATATATATATATATATATATATATATATATATATATATATATATATATATATATATATATATATATATGTAACGAGTCCCCGAGTCTATCCTGCCGACAACGCCAAATGTAACGAGTCTCTGGCTACCCTGCCGACAACGCCAAATGTGACCTTCCCGAGTCTAACCACTCATTCCACACAACATTGACCACAGCATAGATACTCGAAGATGCAGGTTCATTATTGATCCTTTTATTACATGAATCAAAGAATGCTTCACAATAATATAATGAATCAAGAGAGATGTTTCACAATAATAGTCTGAATCAACGGACCCCCAACAGTCCTCACTAGGCTTCATCTAACTGAATACACATGTCTAACGTCCTTCTTAACACAATATAACCAACTTGATACTGCCACACAGACTGACTGATCGAAAGCGAGCGAGAGAGAGAGACTGACTGCGAGCTCAGCCGTCGCCTTCCTTATTTATCCCCTTCATATCCGTAATCATATTCGGTCCTATCATAGTTATGTTCCATCCGAATATCTCGCCTTCCGATTACTACGCAGTTGTCTCGTACCAGTCTTTTATTAAACTTGTTATCAGTCCGATCAATAGAACACCTGCACTGTGACGTCAGCCAATTCATGTCAAAGTTGACAGCGGCTTGTCGTATCGCTTTCCAACTACGCCTTGGCTTCGTGATCGTTATCAGCCCAACATCTGCGCTATTGCATCAGACTGTAATACGTTGTTAACCATAGTATGGTAACTACACCTAGTTACATCCACCGCCGCCTTTTTTTGTGTGTTTTCAACCACAAACAACGCTTGGTAGGTGCACTTCCTAAATGTCCATCGCACCATCGTAAAAAAAAAATTTATTGTTCCACTCACTGTCAATGTCGTCACATTCGTAAAAGATTGACAGTTATCCCCATTTCACATATCCAATGTGTCTACATCATCTTCCTCAGACACAAAACAGTTCTAGAATTCACATCCACCTTTTTTCGTCTGGTGCCTTCACCAGTTCACTTTTATGACTTTTTGAACAGTCTGTTCTCATACCAGCGCGACCATGAAAGAATTGATGGTTGCTGACAAAAAATTTCGTATTCTTTCTGTTTCTCAAACTTCTCCGCGGACCACTTATGTGATGGTCTACTGTCTCTCTGCTTTTGGAGGGACCGGGATCCTCCTTGTTGCCGGTATCCTCCCTTTGTGTGTCGCTGTTGTTCTGTTGATGGTGACATGGTTCCTGGATGGGTATGTGAATTTCCGTTATAGTTTCCGGTTCCCTAATTGTCTTGGATTTCCTTGTGTGTAACTGCTCTTCTTGACTATGACAATATTTCTTTAATTGAGCAATATTCGCCCACCGATCCGGTTTGGCGTGATCGATGGGTCTTATCTTAAAGGGGCCACCTGCTACTTTAGGCATCTCCACGACTTGCCATATCTCCTGTCCCCAGAGATCGTGGATTTTGTTTCTGCCTAACGGGTGGCTACGCAGTAATACCCTGTCGTTCAGTTTGAGTGGCGGGTCCTTTGTCTGTACCGGCGGTTCCCTTCGCCGTGCTTCATGTTCTAGTCTTTCCTGTACTACCCTGTACATTTCTCTAATTCGTCTCATATGTTCATTCACATATTCCAGTGCAGTGTATGAGCCAGTCATACTCTCCTTTTTTTCTAGGAACAAGTCAAGGGGCAATCGAGCCTCCCGTCCGAACAGCAACATGTATGGCGAAAAGCCGGTTGTGGCATGGGGTGTGCAGTTGTATAGATATACCAACTCTGGGAGAAAATCAGGCCAACGTTTTTTCTGTTCAGGTTCTAGAGTACGCAGCAAATCATGCATGCTGCGGTTGAACCGCTCGCACTGTCCGTTTCCTTTCGGATTAAATGTGGTTGTTCTAGATTTGTTGATCCCGTAGTGGCTGCACAGTTGGTTAATTACTTCTGACTCGAAGGCCCTTCCTTGGTCAGAGTGTAATTGTCTTGGTATGCCATATTTGATGAACCAATGTTCTATTAAGACCTTTGCCACTGTTTTGGCAGTCTGATCTCGTGTGGGCACCGCCACAGTCCATTTGGTGAAAACATCAGTCATTACCAACACATGTTCCGTCCCATCCGATGATTGCTCCAACGACGTAAAGTCCATAGCCACAATCTCTAGTGGTTTTGTCGCTAATAGGTGTCCCGATGGCTGTCTCATTTTGACAACTGGCATTTTCGCATGCTGACACCTCACACAAGCCTCACAATGGCGTTTGACCTCCATTTCCATATTGGGCCAGTAACACCTCCGTCGTAATATTTTGTGCGTCCTGTCCTGACCCTGGTGTCCTGCCCTGTCATGTGCCAACCTTAGCACTTCTTCTCGTAATTGTCCAGGCACCACCACCTGGTGTATTGTCCCATCAATTTGGTCATGAATTCTCCGCATGAGAACACCATCCTGTATACTGAGACGGTCCCACTGACTCAGTATTTTCTTTGTTTCTCGACCAAATTGTTCTCTTTCCCTTCTTCCTGGGAATTTTTGTTCCTGGACGTGTTTCAACAGCGGCTGTAAGCCACTATCCGTTCTCTGGGCATCTCTTATCTCTTTGTGATTAAGGTAATTAAAATCACTAATGTCCATATGTCCGGGCTCTGTGGAAATGTGCTCCACCCCGGTCTGTCCGTTTTGCATCACTAGCCTTTCTTTGTCTATCATTTCTTCTAGTTTGCCAACACTGTTCTGTTGTCTAATATTTTTATTTACTTCTTCCGATAACAGACACTTTAAAGATGAACATTTCTCCTGTGCTTTTGATTTGCATGAACTTTTCCTATCCAGTTTCCTGGTTAGACTTTGAATTCCTTTATTAAGTCTACCAATTTTCTTCTTATCATCATTTTTCTCTACCAACAAATTGTTCACTTGCACCCCGTGAGGGATATCTGTTGACGCTCTGACCTCACATATTCCTGTCAGCGTTTCTTCCTCATCGCCCGGTCTCTCGTAAGGATTCCTTGATAACGCGTCAGCATTACCATTGGACTGCCCTGGGCGATATTTTCTCTCCAGGTCAGAGAGTGCCAATTCTGCTGCCCATCGCTGTTCGATGGATCCCAGCCTTGCTGTGATTTGAAGTTCTTTTTCAATATCTGATAATTTCTCTTCAAGTCTTGTTTGAGACTCTTTCATTGTTTGTCCCATTTTGTTTCTTAAGCCATAACCTCGCCTCTCTGTAGCCTTGCCTTGCCTTACAGAGGGCGATCGTTTCACCGGACAGTATTGTGCCACATGTCCGGGTTGTGAGCGGGACAGGCAAATTGGTCGACCATCGGCCGTCCACCGGAGCGATGGACCGGCGGGTCGCGGCCGTCCAACCTGTCTCTGTTTTGGCCCGTTCTTTTCCTGATTCTCAGCTGTTGACCTGCTTTCCAACCTCTCCAATCGTTGGTCAACCTTATCCAGGTGAGCCAACAGTTGAGCCATCATGGTTTCCACCGTGCCGGTCCCTGTGGGTGGGGATTGTTGCTGTTCCGGCACAGAGATTTGGTCTACCGAACAGTTCGATTGGTCCTCATCCTCGGACCTGCGGATCGCTGAGTTCCTGACCTGAAGGAAGGTCAACTGTGGGTCTTTGTAGACCTCTTCCTTCAAATATCTTCTTGCCATAGGGGTCGCCAGCCCCTCGATGAAATGGTCCCTCAGCAGGCGCGCATCTATGTCGGGTATTTTGCCTTTTACAGCTTCAAAGGCCCCGTTCATTCGGTGTGAATACTCCATCACACTCTCCGCCAGTCTCTGTTTTATACCTACAAACACCGCTAGCAGTTGCGATCCCGACCGTCTCTCCCCAAAGGTCTCCATAATTAGATCCAGCACCTTATCTGGATCTGATTGGATGGTTTTATCGTGGCATTTGACCTCTGCCCTAACCGTCTCTCCTATACTGCCCATCAGCAGTCTTAATCTTTCCTCTGGTGACATGCATCTCGAGGCCCAGGCAGCCCTGACCTCTTCACTGAACCTGTTGGTTAAAGTTGGATTACCGTCCCCGTAAAATTTGTTGATGTGGGACTCACTGGGCAGGACCACAATATGGATCGGCTTTTTGTCCAAATTTTGTCCTGGTCCCTCTGGAGGCAAAGGGTCATCTTCACCGTTGCCTATCTCTGGGCTTTCTTCATCTGGCTCAGATTGTTGGGCCAGCAGGAGTCTCTGTCCCTTTCCGATATCTAAAATACCACTCCCGCGTCTGCCCCTCACACCAAGGAAAAATGTTGCAGCTATGCAGCAGATAGTGTTGCCCAAAAGGGAGATCATGACACATTTCCAGTGTCTAAGGGTTACATCTATCTCTTGGTTGTCATCTTTGCCTAGTATTTGTCCAACAACCCAGTTGGAGATACCAATGCCAATTATCTGGATGCTGGTGGTCAGCCCCATAGCTGTCCCCAGGGTAGTTGGTGCTACAACTAGGGGTATACTGAGCCACATGCTTGCAGCAGCAAAAGAGCATGTGACACCAAGCCAGAATGATAATGAAAGGTGTCTCATCTCTGTTCTTTTCAATTTCCTCAATTCTGATTTAAATCTTCCCTTTTATTTATTTCCTTCAAAATAAAAAAGACATTTCTTACCGTGTGTGTATGAAAAAATTTTCCTCGTTCCTCAATTTTCACTGTTCCTGAATGTCCGAATTCACACACACACTAAACACAGTTATGAACTAGGTTGACTATGGGTGCCTAAAGCGGCAAGTCTCGTTGAATTCACCCTGCTCGCAGCGCCAAATGTAACGAGTCCCCGAGTCTATCCTGCCGACAACGCCAAATGTAACGAGTCTCTGGCTACCCTGCCGACAACGCCAAATGTGACCTTCCCGAGTCTAACCACTCATTCCACACAACATTGACCACAGCATAGATACTCGAAGATGCAGGTTCATTATTGATCCTTTTATTACATGAATCAAAGAATGCTTCACAATAATATAATGAATCAAGAGAGATGTTTCACAATAATAGTCTGAATCAACGGACCCCCAACAGTCCTCACTAGGCTTCATCTAACTGAATACACATGTCTAACGTCCTTCTTAACACAATATAACCAACTTGATACTGCCACACAGACTGACTGATCGAAAGCGAGCGAGAGAGAGAGACTGACTGCGAGCTCAGCCGTCGCCTTCCTTATTTATCCCCTTCATATCCGTAATCATATTCGGTCCTATCATAGTTATGTTCCATCCGAATATCTCGCCTTCCGATTACTACGCAGTTGTCTCGTACCAGTCTTTTATTAAACTTGTTATCAGTCCGATCAATAGAACACCTGCACTGTGACGTCAGCCAATTCATGTCAAAGTTGACAGCGGCTTGTCGTATCGCTTTCCAACTACGCCTTGGCTTCGTGATCGTTATCAGCCCAACATCTGCGCTATTGCATCAGACTGTAATACGTTGTTAACCATAGTATGGTAACTACACCTAGTTACATATATATAGTGGCGGAACTAGAAAAAAAGGGCCACCCCGCAAAAAAAAAATTCTGGGCCCCCTATATATATATATATATATATATATATATATATATATATATATATATATATATATATAATTTTAAGAGCCTAAAACCTTTTAATGAAATAAAATATTTTAAAATGATAAATATAAAGTGAGCGAGGGCACTGTCGCCAATAACGAGAGACTATTTTTATCTCGGGTTTAATGAGGGCGAGATGGAAGGGGGGGGGGGTTTGATTCAACTAGCACCATCTGCCTACGCCACTGATATACATACATGGCGTATGTTCAACCAAAATCCATACATAACGAGCGCAACAACTTTCTAGATTTATATAAAACATGCAATTTAAAAAATACCTCTTTTTTAATAATAAAGGAATCTTTACAACAAATGCCAACAATTCAACACCACAGGTTTCCCTAGAAAGCACCCCGGACAAGAAATCCCGCTGCATCTAATGCGCTTAGGTCATCTTTAATAACAGCGCTGCTTACAGCGGGTATCCGTCAATCAGCAGAACAGCAGATAAGACCCGTGCAACGGGGTTACACTTCTTTTTTTTTTAAATTGTTGACTTTGATGAGTAGATTCACGAAGCATTTAATGAGTGGATTTCGGTAACGTTTTTTTTATTGTGCGTTTGGTTTGGGACAGAGTTTATCTCAGTTATATTTTCGTGGAGAACCGCCCATCCCCTTTCGGTGTGAGTCTACCGCCCCCCTTTCCCAATAAAAATAATCTATATATAAAATATATACCACTGTCGTCGTCCCCCCCCCTCAGGAATTAAGCTCATCCCCCCAACCACCTGGAAAGTTTCAAGTGCCCGCCCCCGGAGAAATTTGTCTAAAAGAAACACTTCATTTGCGAGTCTTTCAATGATGGCACAAAAAAGGTAATTAAGCCTGATAAGCCTGCACTCATCAGCATATCCTACAGCCCTACATTAACCTTTTGACCCCTCCCCGACCCCTATCCCCAGCTTTACGTTAACCCTATATATACGTACCTCCTCTTCTACGTTAACCCTTTGCTCTCACACTTCCAAATATCAAATTAAACCCTTGATAACAACAGTATAACATTGTAACCACATGACACAACCTTTACTAAATCTTAACCTAACCAAATAGTTTACACTAACTCTACAACCTAGCGTTCACTAACCCATTAATAACAAAAAAATAGCCTTAACTTTATGACCGCAGGAACTACACCCCCCCCCCCTCTCCTCCCCACTGGTCTAGTATATCTAACATCTCGCACTGGATGACCTGGAACTTCCAGCAACCGTCTGCTGTGTCTGGCACTGACCTGGCTAGTGTTGGTCTTGTGACCAGCTAGTCAACAAGCTCCAGATGGTATAAGAGATTAACGCCCTCTAATGAGTACATCAAAATTAAGCCCAGTGAAGTCACACGTGCTTTTTTTTATTTATGTATGTACACAAATAAGAATATTTCTGTTCAAGGTATGGAGTATTTACATTTGCATAATCAATTGAACATCTTTGTTCCGTTACATTCCATTTATTTTAATTAGGCTGACGGTTAAATAAAAAGTAAAATCTGCGAAAAAGAAAGAAAACATTGTAATTAGTTTTATTTGAAATAATGTTCCATTTTAAACTAACGGCTATTTAGAATTAGAAAATACAAATCACAAACAAGAAACTAAATAAATTATACGTTTAAAAAAATCAGATTCACGTTTTGAACTCTAAAATTAGTCAAAACAAACAAACAAACAAAAATAACTTTACTATTCATCAAACATCATTTTTTTTCGTGCCATCTTTTTAAATGTTTATTTTACGTTGATTGAATTATTTGCTAAGTCCTTAGGTGGTCTATACTTTTGTCAATCTTTTGTGTCTCAGATTTTTATTTTCTAAGATAAAAGCTCGTAAAACCACCTGCATGGTATTATTAACACTAGACTTAAAATAAAGCAGGAAAGTATTTAAGTTAGAGAAATAATGCTTGATTGGACTGAACTTCTTACAGACAGATTTATTTTAAAAATTTCAAAATTGTAAATTTATAATTTTTTTTTTACTTTTTGTTCTTGATTGAAGGGGATTTCCTCCAAGACAATTAATTATTACTTGTCAGCATCTTATGTGCCATGTGCCATGCGGCTTTGTAGACTTAGACTTCCACCTGCTTTTCTTTCTGGATTCGGTTCCTTAGCCTATTCCCACCTAGGAACCATCTGCAAGGCAGCAGTTGTTAAATTTTTGGAGTTTTCTCTCCTAAATGAGTTGTTGTCCCTAGCTCGTGGGCTTCATTTGCCCTTGGGTCCGAACTCATGCCTTTTGGATTTAGCTATCATACCCTCTCCCGCTTGATCACGCCGTCGATTTATCATATCAACTCATGGGCTTTTAAAATATACACGAACCCTTAGAAACTGACTTGACTTTGTAGACAGGGCGTCGTCAATAATTTGATCAGGAACTATCACATGCACAAGCGTATAGGCACACTCGCCGCGCTGAATAAGTAAAATACCTAAATACGTTTGATTTTCCCTAACAAACGCCAGATACCCATAAAAAACTGAGTCGACTCAGGGACATCCTACGTACTAGAGCCTTTGATCTGAATTCCAAAGCGTTCGGTTTAGCAGTTGTACGCTCTAGCTTTGTCTACACGTTCCATAAAAGCTTACAAATATATTTTTTAAAAATCTTTTACAAAGTAGTTTAATAACATTTTTTAAGGTACATGTATTCCAGTCGATATCTATAATTTCAGCGATTTTCTTTCAAAAATACATCGTTAAAGCGTCAAAGAAGTTAAAAAAGGATAAAAACACAAATAAAAACTCAACCCTCCCGCATTCAAAAACACAAGATTTATTAAAACCTAACGGTAAGATGTCAGCAAGCTATCTGTATCTTGCATCACTATTTACCAGTGCACAGTAAAAGCGAAGTACTATTTAGGTTTAATGGTGCTATGAATAAATATGACCCAATTTGAATATAAAAAAAAACCCCGGTTTTTCCCAATTATGGTACTCGGCTAAATCCGGTCATTGAAACATCGTGTGCATTTCCGGTTTCATGTGTGGTGCATTTATCTTGTCATGAACATGACGTTTAAAAAATAGTTGAGGTCATAATTAGCGGGAAAAGCTAAAAGAAAACAAATCAGCTTGTGGTAGCACGTATGGGGTTAAGGCAAAGACTATCATGTTTTTAATACGTTTTTTAATACGTTTTTCTTAACTCAGCTTCGCGTTTGTGGATGGATTTGTTTGTTGTTAAAATTGACATCGAAAATTAGCCCACTTCTGATTGCTCTAGAGATCTGAAATTTGGCATACATGCTACTTTCGCCTAACAATTTCAGATGCAATCATAAAAACTAGCAATTAGAGACCGTAATTAGCTTAATTTAATTACGCCCCAAGGACCATAAAATTGAGGACATGATTTCTAAAGATACCGACAACACTGGAGGCCTATTGACACAGTTACTTCGGCCCCAATCGATGTGAGCGCGCTGGCCGTGATCGTATAGTGGTTAGTACTTCGCGTTGTGGCCGCGACAACCCAGGTTCGAATCCTGGTCGCTCAAGATTTTTAGTCCGTGTATTTATAAACACTTAGTCAAGTCATACTTCATCAAGTCATTAGATAAAGTAGAAAATAAACTATATAAAAAACTTTTTTAAAAAACCACGTTTTCATGTGTAGCAACGGACTAAAAAGGAGAAAATAAAATACTTAAAAAAAACTTTAAAAAAAAACACGTTTTTCTTGTGGACTAAAAAGAAGAAAATAATTTTTTCTTTTGTGCTTCCTCGAGCTGTGCAGGTTCTTGTGATGACTGACAAAAAACGTGGGTCGGGCAGATGGGTCGGGAAATTTGATGGTGAACGTACCCACGTTTTTTGTCAGTCATCACAAGAACCTGCACAGCTGGAGGAAGCACAAAAGAAAAAATTATTTTCTTCTTTTTAGTCCACAAGAAAAACGTGTTTTTTTTTAAAGTTTTTTTTAAGTATTTTATATATGAATCATGTTCAGGCGTCATTTAAGCTGACGGGGAAGGGAGGAGGGATTAGGGGTGGGGGTAACTGTTTGAGAGTATTTTCTGAAAAATATCGGATAATCGTTGGATGTGTGTTTATATGTATGGCACATATATGCACGTGGGACGGCGTGGTCTAATGGTAAATCGCGAGGCTGCTACCTCGAATGTCTCGAGTTCGAATCCGGGTTCAAGTCAGTAGTACGTCCCCGAGTCCACCCAATTTTGATTGGTACCTAACTCAGGTTAGGAAAAGCAAAAGCGGCTGGGCATAGTGGTGACCACACAATCTCTTCATATGCCAAGTTAAAAAAAAACAGATGAGATCTACTTCACTTGCCACATTGACCGTCAGGTTTGCTAATAAAACTTTACTTACTTATACATATATACATGATCACTTCATTATATTTTTATTTTTAATTTAACATGTTAGTGGTTTATATATTGTTGAAGCAGTTTATGTTAGAACAGCGGCGACTGAACTACATTTATAATCTTTAGTAGCCAGTATTTTACTATAGCTAGTTAACGCCACTATGTAACACTTTCTGACTAGATGGTCAGGTCGACAGATGAAATAGAGTCCACATGTTTCCTTGACATACACATGTGTGTTAGTTTTATCGCAAATTTCCTACCCATAATACTATAACACTAGTATTCAAACACTAACGCTAATCCCGGCATAAGCCAACACACACAAGCTCATGTACTCACTATACGCAGTATGTAAATGGACCATGACACGTGAGCTCTAACTCTAACAGATGACCAGCCCCTCCTGGGGCATTCCCTGGGTCGCTTGTGTACATTAAAAGAACTTTCCAGAAACGTATTCTAGCGCTTTGTCTTTCTTTACGGTGTTTTTTTACACGGTTCCAGAGTCACAGACTCCGGGAGTCACAGACTCCGGGAGTCACAACAGACTCCGGGAGTCACAACAGAGGTAAGCAGACGGCTTTAGTGGCTGATACATCAATTGTGTTTGTGTCAGGGCAAAGTACACTCGTCTTTCATTTCTATTTTTAGACCTCACTCCTTCCTCCAACCCTCCCCTCACGAGATGATCACGTGTTATGTTGTTATTGTAGAGATCAAACGCTTAGGTTTTCAATAGGTGAGGATAATTTTCGTTCACAAACTCCCGTAAAAAAATATTTGAAATAAAATATCTTAAAATAGAATCTCTATTAAACTCTGTGGTTAATGTTTTTGACGTGGACACAAGTTTTAGTGGGGTTTTTACAGGTCTATTTATAGTATCCTTACTATAGCCGTCTAATAACAGTAGTAGCACATCTTTACATATTGCATTCATAGTACTTTTAGTTTGTTTCTGCTGCTTTAAAATATCGAGAGAATGAGAGGTCAGTACATGGCTAACCATCTCTCTCCAACTCCAGCCAGTATGCATTTTAGGACACAGCGAGTGTGAAAACTGACAGAAATCTAGAGACCACTGGCACTTCAAGCGTATCCTATACCAACAGGCCGCTCTTTTACTTGAGTTAATGTCGCAGCCATACTTTCAATGTAACACGAATTGTGTGTGAGTGCAGTATGTGTGGCCGAGTTGTTATACATATCTTTAGGAATAACTTATCGTGTATTGGTGGTGTATATATACACGTTTTTCGAGATAACACGCGCCCACACTAACATGAAACTTACATAGAGAACACGCCTACAATAACATGAAACTTACACAGAGAACACGCCCACAATAACATGAAACTTACACAGAGAACACGCCCAAAAAGTAAAACTTACATATACAACACGCCCTCAATGCCATGAAACTCATACAGAGAACACGCCCACCTGTGTTGTATACACATCAAAACGTGTAAGACCACAATTTCAATTGACTAAAACAGAGTTTGTGTTTGTGCTTCTGCCGGTATTGATTCAACTCTGTACTTTAGTCCCTCCCCTACCGTTTAAAGATCAAAAGCTGGTTTATAATCACTGAGCCTTTGACGCGATCTTTATTTAAGCCTTGATTGCTGAAAATTGTCGTGTTTTCTGAAGTCTTACGGCGAACATGTACACATAATCAACGTTTAAAATTATTGTTTACAGTTCATAAATTGTTATTGCTTAATTTATCTAACCCATGATTTTACACCGAAAAGTCTTTCTATAACAAATTTTTAAGAGTTTAGAACTTGTCTATTCTTTCCCTCACATTTCATAGCTGCGAATCCAATATTTCGGTTTGACAGCTAAAACGAAGTCCGAGCATTAGTATTTATTTATTTAATTAAAAAAATACGTTTCATCGTATAAAACTACAAGCAATGACATTCACCCTAGTCATTCTTCTTCTGCCAGGATTTGCGTACGCCATGTGTAGACATGAACGACAACTACCTATCAACTATCGAATGATTTTTCAAGGTTCTTTTAGTTTCTTAATAAGGAGTTTAGAACTTCCATGGAGGGATGTTTTAATACTTAGTAAAAAAATATTTTAAAATGAAGGACAGCTGGATATAAAACTGATCAAATATTCGATTATTTGTCAGAAAAGAATTACCCAGGATAAAGCGTAACTGCTTCGTAATTCGGGATCGAATACTGCCAAGGAAAGGAATTATCCGATATCTGGTTTCAGTTTCAAGGAATACAGTTGAAAAAAAAATAGTTTTAAGGTTGTTGTTTTTTTATTTAAGAAAAAAAAAAGAAAGATTAGCGACCCGTTAATCACCCAAAAAGCATTACTCACAGTTTCTCGTTCATCCAAATCTCGCGAGATGTCAGCCATGACACTAAACCTCATTAACCCGGTCACATCCGGCTCGCTGATTTCAACCGAAAAAAAAATAATTCATCAAGCAAAAGTTCAAAAAAAAAAAAAAAAAACATTCAGGAAGTTGGAAGTTGAGGGACGAGGGGAACGAATCTGTGTACCAAACGTCAATGCGACAGGGGTGGGGTGGGGCTCAATTCAATGAACCAAATGTAGCTATTAAAGGGAGGTAATGATGCCTGAGTTTATAATCTTTTTTTGTTCACGGTTCAGTAGAACGGACACATATTGTAGCATATTGACCCGTCTGACTTGTAGTTTCAATCAGAACTGTTGAAAAAAAAAAAGACATTCAAAATTATTTTTTTATTTAATTTATCTTTCTCTAGGAAAAGGTTGTTTTTTTTTTAAATTATTTTATGAAAAATATTTTAAATTGGATTAATAATAATAATTATGGGCAATTTTAAAAGTTTGATAAGCCTTTTTTTTTTCTTTTTTTTTCAATTTAACTACATGATTGAATGAGACAGCGAATGATAATTTACATAAAATCAAGGGAAAAAACTCTTTAAAAGTGTGATGAAAGGTGAATCGGGAATCAGAAAAAAACATTTATTAACTACAGTATTTATCAATACATTCAGCATTTATCCACACGCACAACATTTATAAAGATATGCAGTATTTATCAACATACAGTATTTATAGACACACACAGTATTTGTGGACACATACAGAATTTCTGGAAACACACAGTATTTCTAGACACTCAGTATTTATCATTATCTTTAGTAGTTAATAACGTGCTTTTTAGCGCAATTTCCATTCTGGAGAATTGCGTTTATTAACGCGTCATTTCTGGATGGATGGATGGATGGATGAATGTATGGATGAATGTGTGTCCGGGCTTTAAGTCGTATCTCCTCCTCAACGAAGCAATATCGATGACTAGTTCCAAAAGCAATTATGTTAAGCAAGTTACAAGAATGAGCATAGGCCATAAAAATTCCGGGTTTCTTTCATGTATTTCCCGGAAAAGCCAAAAAACCTCGAAAAAAAGCAGTTTTTGGCCCATATCTCGTCAACCAGACCACTTAGCGACTTGAAACATGTACCAATCGATTCCTGCCATAATTTAGAGCAATATTGCCGAAGAAAGTTTTCAAAAATATCCTCTCGTTTGGTCACAAATTTTAAAATTACAAAAACACCTACAAACCGATTGTTCTTCTAGCTTGAACGCATCCCAGCATTATACGTCAGAGCTATTTTTAGATAACATAAGGAAATTGCGCATAAATGTCACTAGACTTTTTTAATTAACTTGTTTTCTAGATGGTGTCATATTATACATTAAAAAATCAAATTTATACATCTAATCCTAAAACAAAGCCAAAACGTTGAAATAGAAATGTTCGTGGCTCTTTAAAAACAGGGAACATTAGTAAACTGTAGCTGTTGGCTCTTCCGGCTCAAAAGGTTGCCGACCCCTGCATGAATCAACACACAGCAATATCATGATTTGGCGATCTTTTATCTCTAAGGTCACTTTGATAGTCGAAACAAGAAGCTAAAAAAACTATTAAAAAATCTAGAACTTATAGATCACAATATCGAATTGATAACATCCAGATCACAATATCGAATTGGTAACATTGAGATCACAATATCGAATTGATAACATTGAGATCACAATATCAAATTGGTAACATCCAGATCACAATATCGAATTGATAACATTCAGATCACAAGATCAAAGAGGCAACATCCAAATCATAGTTATTAAATAGGCAACATTCACATTAAATATACAAAGCTCAAATGGATTCTGTGTTTTTGTTTGTTTGCATTTATGTTTACGTCTGTGTTTGTTTTTGCTTTTGTGTTTGCGTTTATGTTTGCGTTTGCGTTTGTGTTTGTCTTTGTGTTTTGGTTTTTGTTGGTTGTGGCTAGGGTTAATTCGAAATCTATATATATAATTCTCTTCTTCGAGCCGTTAGAAAACAAGCTGCAAACGCTCTCCCTACCTCCCCACCCCTACATGGTTTTAGTGAGCTGTGTTCACTCTAAATGTTTACAAGCAGAGCCAACGATTATAAACGTAGGGGGGGTGTGTTATGGTCCTTAACGAGCTACTTATAGTGTTTTAAAGAAATATTTTCAGTGTCAGCGTTGGTACTGTCGAATTCACAAATTATGAATTATTGAAAATTAGAAACAACTAAATAGCGGCGTATGTTATGCCGCGGGCCGGCTCGTTTAATATATTTCCTAAACCCAGGCAATGCCAGGTATTTGCTGCTAAATAAACTCAAAAGTCATGGTTTCATAATAAAACATACATTCAAACATGCAACATTTAGATCACAAGATCAAACAGGCGCAATTCAGATCACAAGATCAGACAGACAAACAAATCACAAGATCAAACATACAAACAGATCACAAGATCAAACATACAAATAAATCACAAGGTCAAACATACAAACAGATCACAAGATCAAACACTCAAACAAATCACAACATCAAAAAGACACCATTCAGATCACAAGGTCAAACATACAACATTCATATCACAAATCTGTTGACATTTTTATTTGGGTAAAACCCTACACATCATTTTCCCCCATAAAAGCCAGCATAGTTTGGCTCATGCCTTAGATTTCATTATGATATCAAGTTCCGTCTGGCGGCCATGTTTTTATCCGCATACATTAATTAGCTCCCTAATTCCGGCCTTGTCTTTCACTTTGGTAACCTGAGATAACGACGCTACTAAAACAAAGTTGAACTTGTATGAACTTGGATGAGTTTTTTTTGAGTGGGGGTGATGGGATTTGTGGGGGGTGGGGCGGAAGTGGGGGTGGGGGTGTAGTATTAAGTTTATCAAGAATCTAATATTTTAGTTTCCGGTTTTTTGAAGGTTTGCTCTCACGCATCGTAAGGAAAAGTTGAGGTGACCCAGGTGACACTGACATTCATGCGCCTGTCTGTATATCTTCGGCGTCCTTTGTTAAAATTTACATCACGCGTTAAGAATTTTTTTTTTCTTGTTGGCAGGGATAAATGGAAGTCTTACGGTTAACTTTACTTTCTTGTGAAGGCATTACGGGCTTGAGCAACGTTCTTAGGTCAGGCTGACCGCAAAATAACGATGAACAAAGAATTTTTTTTTTAAATGCGCCCACTGGTCAGGAAATTGTTGATTATCTGACCACTATCTGATCTCTATCTGACCACTATCTGATGACTATCTGACCACTATCTGATCTCTATCTGACCACTATCTGATGACTATCTGACCACTAACTGATGACTATCTGACCACTATCAAACCACTATCTGACCACTGACCACTATCTGACCACTATCTGACCACTATCTGACCACTATCTGACCACTATCTGACCACTATCTGACCACTATCTGACCACTATCTGACCACTATCTGACCACTATCTGACCACTATCTGATGACTATCTGACCACTATCTGATGACTATCTGACCACTAACTGATGACTATCTGACCACTATCAAACCACTATCTGACCACTATCTGACCACTATCTGATGACTATCTGACCACTAACTGATAACTATCTGACCACTATCAAACCACTATCTGACCACTATCAAACCACTATCTGACCACTATCTGACCACTATCTGACCACTATCTGACCACTATCTGACCACTATCTGACCTCTATCTGACCACTATCTGACCTCTATCTGACCTCTATCTGACCTCTATCTGACCTCTATCTGACCACTATCTCACCTCTATCTGACCACTATCTGACCTCTATCTGAAACTATCTGACCTCTATCTGACCACTATCTGACCACTATCTGACCTCTATCTGACCACTATCTGACCACTATCTGACCACTATCTGACCACTATCTGACCACTAACTGATGACTATCTGACCACTATCAAACCACTATCTGACCACTATCTGACCACTATCTGATGACTATCTGACCACTAACTGATGACTATCTGACCACTATCAAACCACTATCTGACCACTATCTGACCACTATCTGACCACTATCTGACCACTATCTGACCACTATCTGACCACTATCTGACCCCTATCTGACCACTATCTGACCTCTATCTGACCTCTATCTGACCTCTATCTGACCACTATCTCACCTCTATCTGACCACTATCTGACCTCTATCTGAAACTATCTGACCTCTATCTGACCACTATCTGACCACTATCTGACCTCTATCTGACCACTATCTGACCACTATCTGACCACTATCTGACCACTATCTGACCACTATCTGACCCCTATCTGACCTCTATCTGACCACTATCTGACCTCTATCTGACCACTATCTGACCTCTATCTGATGACTATTTGACCTCTATCTGATGACCATCTGACCACTATCTGACCACTATCTGAACGCTATCTGACCAATATCTGACCTCTATCTGACCACTATCTGACCACTATCTGACCACTATCTGACCACTATCTTACCTCTATCTGATGACTATCTGACCACTAACTGATGACTATCTGACCACTATCTGATGATTATCTGACTGTTATCTGACCTCTATCTAACCACTATCTGAGCACTGACTATTATCCGACACCAGTTTCTGATCGATCACTATTTATATCTGACCACTACCCAACCACTGTCTGACCTCTATCTGACTTCCGTCATATTTCTATCTGACGACTATTCATCTGTTATCTGAGCACTATCCTACCACTATCTGATCGCTATCTGACCAGTATATGAACACTATCCGACTATTATCTTATTTCTATCTGACCACTATCATATTTATATCTGACGACTATCGATCATCTGACCACTATCCAATCATCTGACTATTATCTGACCACTACTTGACCATTAACTGACCACTAACTCACAGCTATCGCTACCTTTGACCTTAGCGTATGAAATATGCGTCCCAGTTCATATCCGCTCCCCCACCTCCACCCCATCCCCTTCTCGTTATTCCGGCGCTGGACAATGACCTTCACCCCCCCCCCCCCAGTTATTTCAACAAAAATCTGGCTCAATCATCACACCGGCAGTCGTCTGTGTGGACGGATCACGTGAGCGGACGTCACGCCGTGGTAGCATCACGTGACCTACGTGACAGGAAAGTTTTTGATCAACGGGCGGCCAACATGGGGGTCATTCATCAGCATAAGGTCAGCCAAGATCTGCTGTGTGTGCTGACCCACAAGCAGGTGCATCGATGAGCTTGGCGCGTGTCTTAGCATGCAAACATTTGATACTTGTCATTATCATATTTAAGGCATATTGCAGGCTCGGCTCTCACTAATATACGTTTATATTGTAAAGCGCATTCCTGGTTCTCATTGTTAAATTCGTTCAACCTAGTTTGGAGATTATGGATTAGTGGGAAATCTTGTAACTTAATTTTGACCCACTTCTAATGCAGTGATTTTGTTTAAATTTTCAAAACACGTTCGTCTTCGATGAAAACCCAAGAATATCTAATTTTTTTAAAATTAATTGGATGTTAAATTAATCATTAAAAATTAATTTAAAAATTTCGAATCGAAGGGGAAATAACAAGATTAAATATCAGCAATGGCTTGATGATCTTGCAGTCGGTGGTGAACTGTTGGTCACGGACGGTTGCTTTCACGCTGAGAAGACTCACGGGCGTTAACAAGGGGTAGATAATTGTCTTTCAGAGATCGCGAGTTACTAATCGTGTTTAAAGCAAATAATTTTAGTCATAGCCTATGTAGTGTCGAATTCATAAATTATGAACAATATAACAAATATAAAAAACCTTTATAATAACTAATTTGCTAAAGCTTATGTTGCTAAAATATTAAAACGATCTCTTGAGCGACCAAAGCTTTAATTAAAGAAAAAATATATATATATTTGTAAAAAAATTAGTTCATTTAAAAGCTTGTTATTGTAAAGGTTTTTGTATTTGTTGTTTTCAAATTATGCATGGACACATTTGAAGAAAAATAATCAACAATATATGTTGAAATTATTGTAAATATCGTTTAAAAGTAGCGTCCTTTAGCTTTTATCTAGAAGGTTACATAAAAAAAAAACATAGTACTCGCGATCATATGTCCTGTCTAGAGAACTGTAGAACAACCGATGCCGAAAAACTATTGTATTATTCTTGAATTGTTTACTCCGTTCCTATAATCAGTAGTTGTTGCTTACAATAGTCTGAAGACGTCAAAACAATTTACCAACATAACCCATTCAACACACAATGGAACGTCCCAAATAAAGTGCTTTTTGTTTTCCATACGACCTAAAAATAAACCTGATATTCCCAGCCTGAAAAACTAAACGTACTCTACCATTCTCTACCGTTTATCTGCCATAAATATAACAATTGAAACTAGCCAGGCACTGCGTGATTAGCGTTACCACACTACCACATTTATGACCGCTAGATGTCAGCAGTGTTAAAAAACTGTCCCCTAGAGGGCGCGATATTTACCGGCCGCATCCATCAAACCCCGCCTGGCCCCCTCATTACACCGCCGTCCTCACGGCCGCTCCGTCACACGGAGCAGGGGCCAATCATCACTCACGCTAATCAGATGCAGGGCAGTGTATTAACTCGTGCAGATTTTGTAAATACATAGACTTAAGCGAGTGAATGTGTCGTTTATTATTTTTTTTTTCTTGATGTGGAGTGTTGAGATTGAGAATTTTTCATATTGGCAACAATTGAAAGGGGGAGGGGGGAGGGGGGAGAAAAGTAAGAGAACAAACAAAATAGTTGTGGTGGTAGTTGTTTTGGCTAGTGGAAGATATAAAAGGTAACGTTAATGTATCTGACCTGGCGGGGTATAGGGCAGATTAAGTAGAGTTTACCTGTTTCTATAACCTCGGCATGTGAAGAGATTGTATAGTCAAGTCTATACCCAGTTACTCTCCCTAACCGTGATCAGGTATCCATCGGAGCAGGATGGACTCGAACCTAGGCTTCACGCTCGATACTTTCTGGTTGTGGGCAGGCAGGTACAATTCCAAATCTTGGCTTTAATTGCTTTAATTCAGTACCTATAGAAGCGAAATATTTTTTTTAAAATTATTTTATGGCTAGGTTTAGTTTTCGTTACAAAATTCCATAACATTTTATTCCCTACCACTATTTTTCTACAGCTGCTTTTACTGCTAAATTTTTGCGAACAGTAGTGTTACTAAATGCCTTTCAATCTTAAGTCATCCAATTTTTTAATGGGATCTATCTTTATTACTTTTATATAAACTCCCCCCCCCCCCCCTCCATCTTTTCTCAGCTTTATAAGTTCTTGGATATCAAAATAATATTTTAAAAAAGAATTTTTTTCTTTTATTGACACCACTTTAGTACAGATACATTTCCAGTGTAGGACGGCGCCAAGGAGTTTACCCACAAAGCTGTACCCCGTACCCCCGTGTCACAACAATTACATCAGTTCACCCATCGGGTTTTCCCGTTATGTGCCCCATGCCTTGAACGTGATTACGGCCACTCGTTCTGCCATTCGTCAAAATGGCGGGTCTTTTCTCCAAGGGGTCGCCACTGGTCGGTTGACTATCGCCTGCTGCAGAGTAGGAGAAAATCAATGTTTCCTCAAGCGTCTGTCTGCTACAGTTTTAACTGCTGCATTTAACGTTAAATATGGAACGTACATTTTAAATTGAGTTCCTTAAAACTTATATAAAAAAACGTTATTTATTTTTAAATTTAAACAACTTCAATTAAAATAATGTTATTTCTTTTTAGAGAAAAATAAATATTAAAATAAGCTAAAGAGGCGTCACATCGAAGTGTTATGTTCTGATTAGTTAAATGTGTTTAAAGCTAATTGGCTTTGCACGGCCCGCCTAGGTTGTTGAGCTATTTCAACGTTTCTTCAATCAACTAATGGGACGGCGTGACCTAGCTGTAAAGCGCTAGGCTGCTAACCCGAAAGTCTCGAGTTCGAATCCGGGTTCAAGGCAGTAGAGCGTCCCTGAGTCCAACCAGCTCACGTTAGGGAAACTAAAGTCGGCTGGGCATACTGCTGACCACATTATTCCACTATGCCAAGACCACAGAAACAGGTGAACTATAGACCCTCAGGTTTGAATGGGAACTTAACAATCAACTAGCGGAGTAATTATTGATATAACTCACTATAACTGACTATACAACTATATTTGGGATCGTTATTGTTACATACCCCCAGATAAAGTTAATGTTTTAAAGTATTGTACGGCGTGTTAGTACCCGGAAGCCAAGAGTTCGATCCCCGTTTTTGTATGTAAATTGTTCTCTGTCAGTGGGACCTGACAATCCTTTTAAATAGACCGTAAAACACGTCTTGCCGGACCCCGCGTGGAGCCTCAGTCCTAAGCTGCTAATTTACTCTATGTAGCTAATCCCACGCACTGACCTTATATTGATCCTAATCCCACGTACCGACCTCATTTGCCATAATCCCACCCATTGACGTCATGCACCCTAATCCCATGCTCTGACCCAATGTACCATAATCTCATACACTGACCTCATCATACACCTAAAATTCCAATAAAAATCTTTCAAAACAAAGTTTATTAATATTATTGTGCACGCTAATCCCACGCACAAACGTCATCCAGCAGTCTAATCCCACGCACAAACGTCATCCAGCAGTCTAATCCCACGCACAAACGTCATCTTACAGTCTAATCCCACGAACAAACGTCATCCAACAGTCTAATCCCACGCTCACATCATCCTGCAGTCTAATCCCACGCTCACATCATCATGCAGTCTAATCCCACGCACAAACATCCAGGGAGCACAAGTCAACGTGGCTAGTTGACCGTTCTATCACGTACAGACTGTCACGTGGCGTGACATGCCCACGGCAGGCACGAGGGGCTCTAATAGATCCCCACGGGGAGTCCCCACCCTCCCCGCTCAACTCGCCCAGGGGCAATTAAAACAAATAAACAATTCCATTCTCGTAATAATTATCAACGCTTCCCTCCCTTGGTCCCCTGTTATCTCCCCTTGAACTAATCCCGCAAAGGACAATCGGAAAATCAAAAGCAAATAAACCCCTCCTTTTATTACAATCATTTTTAGCATTGCCTTTGATGTCCCCTGTTTAGTTCATTATTTAATGAATTGCTTTAAATAATGTTGCAGATAAAACCAAGGCCGTAAAGTCATTTCTCTGACCCAAACATAAAAAAAACTAATGAAAAAAAAAAAAACACATTGACCATTACTACACATAGTAATGTAATTGGGTAACTTACTTAGTTCATTATTAAAGTTACTTTTTTTCATATTTAAGTATGATTTTCCTTTCTTCATTTTAAATGAAGTAAATACCTAACAAGCAGAGAAAAGTTTTTTTCTAATTAACTGGTGAGTGCAGAAACGACACAGGGCACGAGAGGGCGAAACAGCTCTGGGACGAATGACTTCATTAGGGGCCACCCATGGGGGAGGATCCCCGGGCCTGTCACGGCACGTAACGTCCCCTGCCGGAGCGGCTAATTTAACAAACGGCCGGTCAAGGAGTTGAGAGCGACTTGTTCTAGACACTTTGGAGTTAATTTTTAAAGGGTTTTCACTTTTTGGTTGTGTCCTCCTTCTCCCCCCCCCCCCCTAACTCCTCGTGCCCTTGACTCTCAACCACCGCTGTCTTGTGCCAACAAACCTTCCCCTCCCCCACCGTTTCTGCATTGCTCACCCCACCTATGTGGATCTGGCAAGTTTGTTAGTTGCCACTGGCAACATATGGCTGGATGTGACCCAGTGCTCCGACCCCCCGACCCCCGCCTTAACCACCGACCCTTGGGATGCCACTGTTAGGTGCCTGTGGCATCACATGACTGTATGTCAGTGCTTCAACCCCGCCCCCCACCCTCGCTTAACCACTTAACCACCGACCCTTGGGATGTCCTTGTTATGTACCAGTGGCACTACATAGGTGGATATCATAAAGTGCTCCGACCCCCCGACCCCCCCCCCGTCCACCCTCCCCCATCCCGCCTTAACCACTTAACCACTGACCCTTTGTATACCCTTGCTAGGTACCAGCGGCACCAGATGGATGGATGTCACTCAGTGCTCTGACAAACTTACTTAATATACAAAAAGCCCCCCCCCCCCCCTTCCCGACTCTTCTTACATACGAACAGAACCTCCCAACTCAGTATTTTTCAACTTTCTTACTTTTTTATTGGATGTGTTCATAACCAATTCATCTTTAGTTTTAAAAATAAAATCGGGTATCAACATTTTCTGACATTTTTGTTTTCAACTACCGCGGTTTCTCACTGAATATATCCAGTTCACCATCCCAGATGTTACGAAACATAAGGGCAGATACTCTCTTCTACCGTACCGTTTTAAAACAAGGCAATCACTCTTGAGCTCTTTAAACTCTGTACAACTTGAACTCATTTCTTGACATACGAAACAAAAACTGCTGATTTAATTCAAGTCTAGAAAGCCGGCGATTATAGTCAGCTTCTTGCGGGGGAGTGGGGGTGATAGAGCGGAGGGGGTTTGATAGAGCTGACCTCAACTGGCATTAAATCCTGGACAGTTAGGCTGACCTTGAAAGCCCACGAGCGTCTGGCTGACCTAAACTTAGACACATTTAGTGAGCAGATGTTTCCCATTTAAAAAAAAACCAATGTCTTTTCTTGTATACCATTAGCTGTAAGAAAATATCCTTGTGCGGCATTAGACGTGTATATTTAGAACAGGCAATGGGTTTGTTATTTCAGTGTACAGACTTGTGGAGAAGTGTTAAACCTAAGTGTACAAGCAACAATTAAAAATAAGCTAAACCTACTACTAGGGTACTAGAGACTTGAGAAATAAAAGGATACTTTAATGTCTCCATACAGTAGCTAAATAAAATACTTTATGCTTAGTATTTTTGTAAGCTTGACAGAAGAGCATAAACCTGCACTCTTCCTAAAGCCAAGCAAAGCCATGCCCCTACACCCATTTCCATGTAAGTTTAGCATACAACCCCCCAACCATCACCACCCGGTGAGAGGGAGGGTAAGA
This sequence comes from Physella acuta, assembly GCF_028476545.2. Lineage (NCBI taxonomy): Eukaryota > Metazoa > Mollusca > Gastropoda > Physidae > Physella > Physella acuta. The sequence continues at coordinate 130,495 of NW_026731940.1, read as the reverse complement.
CACCAAATTTTCGGACATACATACCAGATCAAAATCCTGCTGTACAGAAACCCACTGGACAGACAGAAACCACACGCAAAAACCCGTGTAAAAGAACCCCAGTTCCAAAGCCTGGCGGCAAAACCCCTGAAAGTAAATAATTCCGCATATAAAAACATGCATTATATTCCATGAATTTTTGTTCGTCCCCCCATCCAGATCTGATAAATATCACAACACAACACCCATCCATCTGCTAAATATCACAACACAACACCCATCCAGAACTGATAAATATCACAACACAACACCCATTCATATCTGCAAAATATCACAACACAACACCCATCCAGAAATGATAAATATCACAACACAACACCCATTCATATCTGCTAAACATCACAACACAACACCCACCCAGAACTGATAAATATCACAACACAACACCCATTCAGAACTGATAAATATCACAACACAACACCCATTCATATCTGCTAAACATCACAACACAACACCCATCCAGAACTGATAAATATCACAACACAACACCCATTCAGAACTGATAAATATCACAACACAACACCCATTCATATCTGCTAAACATCACAACACAACACCCATCCAGAACTGATAAATATCACAACACGACATCCATTGAGGTATGTTGCTTGTTTGGACTTTGAGCAGGAAATTAAAAAAAATATTCTAAAAACAAAAGCTATTTATATATTCAGCATGAAAAAATACATTTAAAAAATGATAATTTACGTAACACATCTTGATCAGACATTGCCGAAAGTTCATGCTTAATGCTAGATCTAACACGCACACGTGAGCTGCGTCACCTTAAAAATGGCCGTTCGTTAATCCATAGAAATCCGACAGTTTTAGCTCCAGCAACACCCAGAATGTTCCAGAACATGACGCGGTGCGTCAGAGAACACGAATATCTCTGTCCACGCTATTGACACGACAATTTTGTAAACACAGGTTTATTTGTTTTCGTTTCTGTTGTTGTTTTTTTATCATCAATGTTTTTTTATATTCCTATACAAATATTCCTCCGAAATTTTTTTTCGGCGCTTTATTTCAATAATCTTGTAAGAGATTTGAGACCGCTGCGTCAAGTTTCTCCGGTATTTGTTTATCTTATATTATCTTATCGTGTTCTTATCCACGGTAATGTATGTAAACTTTGACGTTTCGGGAGCTGAAATAAGATCTTGTGTAACATTAGGCCGTGGATGCGTGTCTCTTAGGGAATCCTGGCTAACATTGTAGATTTCTTGAAACATTCAAGTTTATGGTGTATCTCTTGACGTAGAGAAATGCTGAGTTCATATGTTATGTATGGTGATGTTGTTGTTGTATAAGTGTTCTTAGTTTGAGAAAAACATATAAGAAAAACAAAACAAATAAGCACTGATTAGATATTATCATTATACTCTCTTGTATGAGTACAAAACACCAATTATACTAAAACTTTTAAACTGAACAAAATATCTCTTAACCAACCAAACCATCTTATATCCAAACAAAACATCACTAACACTTAACCAAAGCCTTTGTACAGAAAAGAACACCACTTAGCTAGACCCTATTTTAACCGTACAAAACGCCACCTACATTAACCCATCTGTACTAAAACACAACATGGGACGGTGTGGCCTAAGCGGTAGAGCTGCTGCTAACTCGAAAGTATTGTGTTCGAATCCGGGTCCATGTCAGTAGAAAGTCCATGAGTCCATCCAGCTTTGATGGATACCCAACTCGTGTTAGGTGGGGAAAGACGGCTGGGCGTAGTGCTGACTACACCTTCTTTTGAGATGCCGAGGTCAAGAAACATGAACTCTACTTCATCTGCCAAAATGGATCGCTAGGTCTAGAGAGTATTCTTTTGTTTTAATTGTAGAAAAACACCACTACACTAAACACACCTAACCCAAACCCTATTTTAGCTAAACACCACTTACTTAAACGTTCTGTACTAACACAAAACACCACAACACTAAACACACTTAATCAAACTCTATTTTAGCAAACACCACTTACTTAAACTCTCTGTACTGTAAAAAACACCACTACACCAAATACACCTAACCCAACCCTATTTTAACCAAACATCACTTACTTAAAACATCTATACTAGAACAAAAAACCCACTTACCCTAAGCCCCTGTCAAGTTTGACACCTAAACAAATAATTACATTGCCCCTGGTAAGTGTGCACTTGACAATAAAACGAATTCTTCTTCTCCTGTTGGTCTCTTGGGGGTCAAAAACCATTTTGCCCCCCCCCCCCCCCCACCTCTCTTCCACTGACGTACAAGCGGGCGCACTCAATGGGGAATTTCCAGAAACGGCAAAGCTTCAGGTTCGCACCGCAGTAACATAAATTAGTGCGGATGTTCAATCTGGTGCGTGGGTACGAAGCATTGCTCAACATCTAAAAAGTGCGCATTATGGTTGTTCAAGTTTGCAAGACCAAAGTAATACGTACGACCAACTTAGTGCTTGGTAAAATTACTGCAAATAGATAAATAGGTACATACTGATGTGAAACTTGTGTATGATGAAACTACTGAAGTGTGTTGTGTATAAGCATAATGACGAATTAGTACATATGATCAAATCAGTGCGTATGGACAAATCAGTGCGTATGGACAAATCAGTGCGTATGGACAAATCAGTGCGTATGGACAAATCAGTGCGTATGGACAAATCAGTGCGTATGCCCGATTTGCCCTCTAAGCTAATTGCGGCTTATAAAAGTGATTGGAGTGGACGGGATCATTTGCTTCTGACATAATTAATGCCTACAGAAGAATAGGTTCTTGTTACAAAAAGCTGCGTTAAAAAAAAGCCAAATTAACTCATTTGGCCGAAGTATTGCTTAATAGCAAATCGAATTACTGCGTACTGCAGAAGATCTGCGTATCAAGAACTGGGATGCTAATGAGCCGTGGTGTATTTGTCATCTTGACCATCTCCACATAATCCTCCTCAATATACCCCATAGTGGCCTCTCGCACGCGGCGATATCTTGAAATATCATCACGTGACAAGCAATCACGTGATTCAATTAAGTCAAAACAAAAACAAATTGTTTAGAGAACGTGAAAATGCAGGGAAGGGGGGGGGGTGGAGCTCTGTCATTTTTCTCGTAAGTCGTTTTATCACCAAAGTTTTACGGAATTTTAAGGGTCAAAAATTGTCAAATGACCCCCCCCCCCTCAATCTCCCCTTTGAAATTAATAAAATGGTAGTACTGAGAAGAAAAAACTATTCGATGAAGACAATTATGTCATATTAAATGTTAGACCTTTGTTTTTTGACATCACTGATTTGTTAACTGTTTTCGGCCGTGCAATCAGAGTGACCTACATAATAAAAGAAAACAAAAGGCCACAAGAACGCTTAAGTTAATAGTTGAGACTAATGGGCCCTCCATAGGTGACACACTTTTTTTTCAGTTGATATACCAGCCCTCCCATTTCTTCAAACGTCGCAACACATTCAGACCACTTTAACTAAGGGTGCAAGCCAAACTGCGACGTTTTTCTTTAGAATCACCAAATTATTTCTAAGTTTTTAAATAAGCTAGGCCAAGATTATTTACGTTGATTTTTTTTTTAAAGTGCTAAAATATGGTTTTAAAAATGCATAGTAAATGCTGGTATTCGGTTGAAATAACTGCTTATTAAATAAAAATATTGACGTCACATTTTCTTGTCTCACTCCATCTCCCGTTCTCCCCCCCCCCCCCCATTGTCACACATATGTACGAATGTCCGAGCACCGCCCCTTTCCAAATGATGTGTGAGGTCATTTTGGGACAACACCGCTACCCCCCTCCCCACAAGTTACTTGTAGAATGTTGTGCACCCTATGCTGTGAGCCTGTTGATCAATAGCTTGTTATAATTTCAGGTCAAACCAAATAATTTTCAGGTTAATTTTAAAGCTTGCGTTCTAATTCAGCTTTGATATACGAAAAAACATGCAATTGACCTGTATTGGCCTGTTAGCTACGCAATTTTAAATTAATTGGTAGGTGTTTGTTTTGCGTTTTTTAAACAGTTGTTTGTGTAAGAAACAAGTCTGTTTTCGTGAAGGTGTGGGTTGTGTCCCCTCTCGTTCCGCCTAGAGTACACTCCCTTAGCGGTGGATTATCTGCGGTAACCCTGGCATACATCATCATAAATTCGGATGTTATTTTGAGATAATTCCTGCTAAGCGGATTAGCCCCAGCGTGGACTGAATTGAAACGAATTAACTTGTCTGAATAGAGAGAATTGACGGGCCCCCACATTTGCCCCCACTTTATTCCCCCCCCCCATATCAAATCACACCACCCCCCCCCACCCTACACTGCTTAACGCTGTCAAATCAAAACTTTTTTTTTACACATGAAAGATCTAACAGAGCTGATAAGAGAGCCAACAAAACAACTGTCACGTGACTTGATACGCAAGGCTCAAGATGGCGCCTAACCTTGGCAAATAGTGGAACAAGTAGAACATCAATGAACAATGTTTACCCCAAAAATAAATGAATATAAAAAAAAAAACAAAAAACAACGGAACAGGGTTCATGTCTTTAAACCCCGTCCCTCTGTGTATTGAACAGGCGGACTTTTCTTAGATCCTCTTTAGTTCGCTCAATTACGTTGAACTGTTTTCTTATATCTTTTGACCCGCAGACCTGGCTTAAAACCTGAGTAGTTTCCCTTGAAAGATGACTGTCTTTATATCACGAGCTATCCTTATATCACTTTTACCAGTGGAAATACATAAAAGCAAATACAAATGGTTTCATTGACATCACATCGTGTATTGGGTTTGGCAAGTTGAGCATGGTTTCTCCCAAACTCACGTCTTAGAATTCCGGCGAGGGTTATTCATAGTATCTCAACTTGAGTGAATTGGAATGGGGGGATTAACTTTCGAAGTTTTAACTCCATTTCTTTAATTCTGTAATTATTATAGCGATTTTTCGTATTTAAAGGGGAGTGTACTCTAAATCTTAATATATAAAAGCCCATTTGCGCACTTCTCTCTCTATCTATCTCTCTCTCTCTCTCTCTATCCGTGATATTTTTTGGCAACGTCGTCAGCATGTTCAGCGATAACTTAAAGAGAACTTAAAGATACTTACTTTTGTTGAAACAATATGGTGGATGTTTTAAATGTATAAATTAAATTTTATTTAAAGAAGGTAAATAAAAATAAAGGAATATTCGAACGTAGAAACACATTTTTCACTATGAAGCCAGAAAAGTGTTTATCGTTGTGACAAGAACGCAAAAAACAATGAAGTTACATCTCACAAGGTTAAACTACTGAAAGTACACAAAACTAATGGCGTCATCTTCCAATTTGGTTTAGATCTATAGATCTACTTATCAAGACGTACGCTATGAAATGTATACAATTTTCTAGGTCAAAAGTAATACAAATTACTTAAAAAAACAACATAAATACCATTGAACAGCTAGGTTTTTAACGGAATCATTAAAGTCTCTTTATTAGTGTGTGCATTTAATATGGTGTTGTGTTGACTAATAATGTATAGAATTTGGTTTTTCTAATAAGTATTGGTAGCCTATGTTATTTTCAAATGTGCCAGACTTTTAGCTATTTAGTTATTTCTTTGATTTTAAATGAGACGGATGTTTAGCTATTTAAAGATTTCTTTGCTTTGTCACTAATATCTCAACTCGCAGTAACTATTTTTTTTTCCAAAACGTATAACCTTAAAATATATATAGGCCTATAATTCACGTGTAACGGGTATCGACGGCTAGTGGTCTAAATTTGGCTACAACACGCTGAGTGTATCCTCTTGACGCCACAGTGCTGCTATCACAAAGGGAATGGGTCGACATGCAAATACACTGCACTCTCATAACACAGTGTAAAATAAATTCTTGGCTGATTTCAACACATGTATTGTCTGCTACAAGCCAACAAGTCAGCACTGACGAATACATTACTTAGAACTGGTCACAACAGGATGAGACAACACGTTTCACAATACCAAAGTTGGCTCCAGTACGACATGCTCTAGTAGTCTGGTCCCGGAAAAGTACTGAATTTAATTAACAAGACTGCACTTTGTACATACAGATGAGTCTTCTGGTCTCAAAACATAAATACAAATGGTAGCTACAGTGAGGTTAATTCAATCCTAATTTATAAAAGGCCACGTTCGCACATCTCTCTCTCTCTCTCTTTCTCTGTCCGCAAAAAATTTTCGCCGGACATCACGTCAGAATCGGCAGCGATATATCGAGAACTTTTTACGGACTTTTGTTGAAAATAATATGTTAGATGTTTTAAATGTATAACCACAATTTTAGTTAAAGAAGAAAAATAAAAATTAAAGGCGTATTCGAATGTAGAGAAACAGTATTATTTATGCAACCGGAAAAGCATTAATATATGTGAAAAAGAACGCATAAAACTGTGACGTCACTATTGCTTATACATTAACTAATGACGTCATCTGCCGTGTTTAGAATGAAAAGAAATGAACTATTTCATTCAAATTTGATTTAGATCTACGTACACCAGGGGTCGGCAACCTGCGGCTCGCGAGCCGCATGCGGCTCTTTTGGTCTCAAGGTGCGGCTCTTCAGCTCGGTGCACAAATATTAATAATTGTTTTATTTTATTTTTAAAACTCATAAAACTATTAGTCTGAAACACTCGGTAATGAACGATATAATAACAAATATAAACAATAAACACTCGCTATTCTATTAGAATATTTAGTTACTCCCTATTTCAATGTATTTCCTTGTTTTCTAAAGCTGAGTTATTTAAATGTAAACAATGCCTGTGTTTGGATCATATTTATCGAGGCACTGGTTACCTACACTACCGCACACCACCATGGCGTGCTGTATGAAAGCTTTGAGTGTAAGTTAATCACTCACCGTAATATCTCAGTTAATCACTCACCGCCCAATTGTCGAGGATGGAAAGTGGCTCTCTCGTGAACCCGATTACACTACCGCAGTGGTGCTGCGTACGGCCCCTAGCTCGGTTTAATCGCCGATGGTTGCACCTGTTGCAGTTTTGCCGCTGAATATAGTAGTACCCCTTACCCGATATGCAGAACGCAAGATTAACGGATGCCAAGGACTAACATAGCCGCTCCGGAACTCTGGGCGCCAAAAGGTGTATTGACAAAAAATACACCAGCCGGGCGCCGCCCATAAAAAATTTAAAATGATTTTTTTTTGTGGTATATATATATACCAAATCCTAAATAAAGATCATAATATTAAAAAAAAAGTGTTGGCGGCTCTTTAAAAACTGGGAAATTTTATGAAACGTAACTTTTGGCTCTTCGGTCTCAAAAGGTTGCCGACCCCTGACGTACACTATGAAATGTATACAATACAATTTTTCCGGCCTAAACTAATAAAATTTATTTTATGTATTTGGATTCTAGATCTAGAGATTCTAGATCTAGACTAAATCTAAATCTAAATCTACGCAATAACTAGATCTAGACGTAGACGCTAAGATCTAGATTTACTGATTTAGACTCTAACTTCTCTAAAATCAATTCCAAAAATAAATTTCTATACTAGGACTAAACTATTTCAAGACTTATTTATTTTATACAAAATCTTTGTTTGGAACTGGCTAATTTGGGATAAAAAAATTAATTTGAAAAATAGGCATATTCGCGTAAGTTAAGATTTTAAAATACGTGTTTCATTCTCCGTACTTTATAAGGTGCCTAAATAGCGGAGATGTTAGTGTACATTAAACCACGCAGGTGGTGCGGGTTCGAGACACACCAAGTCAACTTGGTTAATGTATTTTTTTTTTATTATGCTCGGGCTAAACTTAAAAAAAAATTCTTTTAGGAATCTAGATCTAGATCTAGATTGTCGGGTGTCCGGCACTTCCCGGCGCCGCAGGCGCTTCAAATTTGGCAGGACCTTGCCTTGGGGCGACAGAACACGGGGGCCGGTTGGCCGAAAAGTCTACGATGAGGGGGTCAAAACTGACATCGACTGACCGGTACCTTATATGAGCTATAAATTTTAAAAAAATGTCCACGGAGGAACCTCTTCATAACTCTTGAGGTCGTAGACCGACCCTCGGGCGAATTAATTAAGCATTCAAATTCTCAATGTTTTCGAAAGCCTAAGCGAAGCTGGGCAGCATGCCTAGTTAGTAATAAAACAGATAGTGTTAGCTACCTCACGAGTTAAAGACAGTTACAAATACTTTGGACGTTTCAAGTCAACCCAAGGTCTTCGTCAGCACACAACAGTGTCTCAGAGCATCAGAGAAAAATTGTTCGGGGGGCTTGTTGAGTTGGAGACAACACAGCAATTCGTCTGTGATGTAGAACTAGCTCCATGAGCTACCAATGTAGGAAAACAAAGAACGGAGAAGATGAAACACATAAGGATTTACTAAAGCCAAATAGCGACTTGGCAGCTGCACACCACTAGATCGAGCTAACACTGCCGTTGTAGGAAAACTGTCACGGTGCTTACCGACACGGCCATCATTCTAAACGACATGCTTACCGCCACGACCATCAAACTAAACGAGGTTACCGCCTACTTTCTAATTCTTTCTGTAGTGTCACAACTCTGCCAATCTCCGATCATAATTTTTTAAACAAACAGCGCCGTTATCAGCAGTCTAATGGCGCCAGTCCATTAGATCCCGCCTGTGACTGTAGCCCGAGGGGTGGCGCTATCAGAGTGATTAAACCGTGATACCATCTGGTACCCAGGTCTTTACAACCAGGTCTAGTGTTGCTGTGGGTACTTAAAGACAAGCCGCACTCTGGACAACAAGCAAAACATCAAACATACATAATCTCTGTAGGACTGAAGACCGTCCACAAACACTGTATTATCCAAGGCCATCTACATTGTATATTGACAGTCCACTATCTCTGTTACTTCACTGAAGATTGCCCACATTCTCTGTATTATCCAAGGCCATCTACATTGTATAGTATCTACATTGTATATTGACAGTCCACTATCTCTGTTAGTTCAGTGAAGAATGTCCACATTCTCTGTAGCACTGAAGAATGTCCACATTCTCTATAGCGCTGAAGAATGTCCACATTCTCTGTGGACAACAACCAAAACATACATTCTCTATAGCGCTGAAGAATGTCCACATTCTCTGTAGCACTGAAGAATGTCCACATTCTCTATAGCACTAAAGATTGTAAACATTCTCTGTATTATCCAAGGCCATCTACATTGTATATTGACAGTCCACTATCTCTGTTAGTTCAGTGAAGAATGTCCACATTCTCTAAAGCACTGAAGATTGTCTACATTCTCTGTACCACTGAAGAATGTCCACATTCTATGTAGCACTGAAGAATGTCCACATTCCATTCGCTATAGCACTGAAGAATGTCCATATTCCCAGTAGCACTGAAGAACGTCCACATTCTCTATAGCACTGAAAATTGTCTGCATTCTCTATAGCACTGAAGAATGTCCACATTCTCTATAGCACTGAAGAATGTCCATATTCCCAGTAGCACTGAAGATTGTCCACATTCTCTAAAGCGCTGAAGATTGTCCACATTCTCAATAGCACTGAAGAATGTCCAGTAAGGTTATATATACATTTTGCCATTAAAGTTTAAGCCCTGTTGTAATGTATCTTTAAAACGTAACACAAGCATACAAATGTTTTCCATACAAGCAATTTCCAAAAATCCAGCGACCTAGTTTTAAACAATCAGATTTTTTTCAAATAGAAATGTACTTATGTCAGGTTTTAAAGAAAATATATTGCGCAATTCGAACTACATTTTGTTGCCATCTCAACACAACCAAAACATCCGTTTCTAGGGACGCAGGTGGGTAGTCAGTAGATGTCAGGCAACTTCCGGTGTCCCTGGCGAATTGGACCAATGAAAATACAAGGAGTTGGGTGAAGACTAGGTCGGTTCATGAAATTTGTTTCGTTTTAAATTTGAACATGATTGTTGTTTGTGGCTAAACCCTTCCATAGGCTGTGTACCTATTGGTAGCAAGTCAGGGGTCTAACAGTATGGAAGGATCAGAGGCGTAGCGACCCCTCTCGGCGTCCGAGGACAAACTTTCAATTTGCCCCCCCCCCCCCCCCACCATATATTTTTTATGTTTATAACTCAAAACTGCAGCTAAAATGAGCTTTCAATATTTTTTTTCAAACCCATTTTGACGCCCCAAGGGTCGGCGCCCGGGGACATATGTACCAACCCGCCCCCCTTCGCTGCGCCTCTGGTAAGGATATTATCAACTTCACAGATCTAAAAAAGATAGGATATTGCCAGTTTAACAGGTCTAAAAATGAGAGGAAATCAATTTAACAGGTCTAAAAATGAGAGGAAATCAATTTCACAGGTCTAAAAATGAGAGGAAATCAATTTAACAGGTCTAAAAATGAGAGGAAATCAATTTCACAGGTCTAAAAATGAGAGGAAATCAATTTAACAGGTCTAAAAATGATAAAATACTATAAACTTAATTAAATTTACAGGTATAAAAATGATAGGATATTATTTAATTAAAAGGTATAAAAGTGATTGGATACTATCAATTTAAATGGTCCAAAAGTTACAGGATATTAACAATAAAAATTGAATCTGATTTTACGTCAGAAATTATAAATTTACCCGGATCTAAAAATGACAGGATATTGTCATTGTAATGCTCTATTCATCATCTTCTTTGTCAATAATTGAATTTTAATTATGTCGACTCCGCGCGCTTAATGTCTAATGACTGTAATCAGGCGAACACTAATGATAATTGATTTTAACCCGACGATAGAAATACTTTATAATAGTACTTGTTTCACATCGGCGTTTCGAAGGTCTTTACAATACATCAATTCTGTCGTCAAATACGATTTTTAGCCTGCTTTTGGGTGTTGATTGATGTAGGAGAATAGGAAGGGGTTAGGGGGTGGTTTAAAATCAGGGACAAGCACCGACAATGCTCTGTTGCTATTTTAACAATCAATATCAACGTGGTTTTATTTGCTTAGAATTGAAAGAGGTGGTGACGATGTGGAAGTGTGGCTGGTTAAACTGGGAGGTGTTGGATCAATGTCTGGCACCTTTCGAGGTGTAGTGCAGGGGTTCTTGTACTGCTGATGTTGGGGCTAGGTATGGTTTTATTTGTTAAATTAGGGTGGGTTCTTATGATGGTAAGCAGGTTTGTTTGGCAGGTGCTGAGAATATTTAGATGGTAGGTGCTGCAAATATTTTGTACCTAAGAACTCTGGAATCTGATCGGTTACTACTGACTCGTGGACATTTCAATGGACCGCCTTCTAAGTACATGTGGGCTAGTAGGCGGTCCGCATTTTTTTATTCCCTGATAGGCAAGCGGGCCATCATTTTAAGACCCACAAAACTATTTGAGGACCACCAATTTATGAATCACATATAGACTAGGAGACAACAAAGGGTTGCTGAACCATAGGCTTGAAAACAAAAGATGGGTTGCTGAACCATAGGCTTGAAGACAACAGAAGATTGGTTGCTCAACCAAATTTGAGACTCTGGTATATCAGTTCTAGATCCGTCAGAAAACAATTGGCATACCGCAATGAAGAGCTGGTTCAAGGCAAACAGCTGTCCTTTGTACCTCACACCAACGCGTCGATCTACCAAAGTTGCCACTCACTGTTTGCTAAGCATTAGGCATCATTAAACTCATTCAGATAGTTTACACACACTGTGGTATTTGCATTTGGAACGCCGTTGCAGTTAAATTGTTTTATTGAATAGACGAAATCATTATAATAATAAAAAGGTAAAAAGTTTTATGAATTAAGGTTTCGCACAAAGGAGAATACCGTGACGGCTCATGAAATTATATGAGGTGGTCCATATTATTAGGTGGTCCATATTATATGAGATGGTCCGAATTATATGAGGAGGTCAATATTATTAGGTGGTAGACTAAATTATATGAGGTGAACCATTGCTATGAGGGTGATACCAACACGTTCAAGAAAATTAACTGTTTTGGGTCACAAGACCCAACCAACTTAAATCAAAGAAAATTAGTCTGGTTTGAGATAGCCAACCACCCACATTGATTCCGCTTGAGGGAAGAAATTGGTGCAGTAACTAGTAATATTAACACCGCCAGGACTTGAACCAAGGCGACAGAAATCAGTGATCATTTGATCGAGTGCACACAGCCCTTCAAGTATCGATTATTAATCTAAAGTTATTGCCAAACTACAAGCAGTAGAACTCATTACAGAACGAAAACACCCCTTGTAAGACAGGCGAACGTATGTACAATTTAACACCTTCCCCAGGCAGAATCTGGTGTCTTACATACCACGTGACCTATGGGACTGGGTCATTATGTAAATTACATCACGTGGTAACGATGTCTATGGCGAGAGATTCAGGTGTGGATAAAGTTCACCTCAGGTGAGTTTAACCACCATCTGCATTTCACAGGTAAACACGACTGCCAGGGTTAACTTAATCAGCTTAAACCCTGGCCATAAAATTAACCTCAGAGCTTCATTGATAAGCTCGTTAAACCACGTGACACCGCTGAGTTAAAGCTGTGGGAGGAGATCTGAGTACATCTGACGGTGAAGTTGTTTGGGGAGTTGGTTCGATCCTCGTCGTGATTGCTGACAAACGTCGATATGTTTTCTCGTGGGACGGCGTGGCCTAAGCGGTAGAGCGATAGGCCGCTAACTCGAAAGTCCCGAGTTCGAATCCGGTTTCAAGTCAGTATGTTGATGTTACCTAACTTATGTTAGAGAAAGCAAAGCCTGCTGGGCATGTTGCTGACAACACTTTCCCTTAATATTCCAAGATCAAGAAACAAAAACTGCTCATATGACATGTCAACCTACGAACAGATGATCGTTGTTTTTTCCCCTTAGTATATCTAACAGGTGACGAAAGACATGTTCTATTTGTTGGTAAGATGCATGGTGAAATGTCATGTCATGGTGAGATGTCATGTCATGGTGAGATGCTATGGACCCAACTTGGAAGAATCACTGAAAAAACGAGTACAATGTGGTTGTTCCACGAGGGTCCCACGTGAATGATGATGATGTTTTGGTGGGCAGTGTTAGGAATCTGCTCATTACAGCATTGTAGACTTGCCGTTAGAAACGAGTGGTCAATAGAAGACTTGACGTTAGTAGCGAGTGGTCATTAGTAGACTTGACGTTAGTAGCGAGTGGTCAATAGTAGACTTGACGTTAGTAGCGAGTGGTCATTAGTAGACTTGACGTTAGTAGCGAGTGGTCAATAGTAGACTTGACGTTAATAGCGTGTGGTCAATAGTAGACTTGACGTTAGTAGCGAGTGGTCATTAGTAGACTTGACGTTAGTAGCGAGTGGTCAATAGTAGACTTGACGTTAGTAGCGAGTGGTCAATAGTAGACTTGACGTTAGTAGCGAGTGGTCAATAGTAGACTTGACGTTAGTAGCGAGTGGTCAATAGTAGACTTTACCATAGTAGCGAGTGGTCAATAGTAGACTTGACGTTAGTAGCGAGTGGTCAATAGTAGACTTGACGTTAGTAGCGAGTGGTCAATAGTAGACTTGACGTTAGTAGCGAGTGGTCAATAGTAGACTTGACGTTAGTAGCGAGTGGTCAATAGTAGACTTGACGTTAGTAGCGAGTGGTCAATAGTAGACTTGACGTTAGTCCCTCCCATCCAGCTGTTTTCTCTCCATCTTACACATATTTGTTCTCCTTCTTCTGCCTCTATCACGGGATCAATAAAAACATAATGGTTATTATTTATGGACACTGTTTTCATTTTTTTTAATAAAAAAAAACAACTCAATGATTAGATCAGGTTATTTGGTGAGCGTTAACCCCAGTGTCTGGCTATTGATTAAAAACAAAAAAAAGTAATGGACATTAGCAGCTGTCTGGAAATTTTACAGTTGGTATTATCGTCAGTGTGAAGAGAGATTATCGGCCATGTTGAAGGTCAAAGCCCAGGAAGAGTGGTCACCAAAGACCGTTTTTTTTGCTTACATAGACGTTACAGATTACATGCAGTTGCAACTTACAGTACTTACACAGACAATTAAAGCTTAAATAACTTACTGCTTACACATGTGGCTAATGCTGTATAGTCAATTACTGCTTACATAGCTGGTTAAAGATTACACAGGTGGTTACAACTTACATTAGTGTTTGCTGCTTATATAGACGGTTACTACCTACATAAGTGGTTGCTGATTACATATGAGGTTACTGCTTGCACATGCGATTACTGCTTACAAATGAGGTTACTGCTTGCACATGCGATTACTGCTTACATGCGCGGTTACTGTTTACATTGACGTTTTTTCCCACCTACGTAGTTACTGTTTTCATGGACTGCTACTGCTTACATAAGTTTCTACTGCTTATATATGGCGTTACTGCTTACATATATGACTATTGCTTACATAAGCGGTTACTGTTTACAAAGTCTGTTTCAGCTCACAAAGGCGGTCCCAACGTACAATGTGGTGTTTGTTACATAGGTGGCTAATGCTTACATTGGTCGTTACTTACTACATAGGTGGCTAATGCTTACATTGGTCGTTACTTACTACATAGTTGGCTAATGCTTACATTGGTCGTTACTTCTTACATAGGTGGCTAATGCTTACATTGATCGTTACTTCCTACATAGGCGGCTAATGCTTACATTGGTCGTTACTTCTTACATAGGCGGCTAATACTTACATTGGTCGTTACTTACTACATAGGTGGCTAATGCTTACATTGGTCGTTACTTCTTACATAGGCGGCTAATACTTACATTGGTCGTTACTTACTACATAGGTGGCTAATGCTTACATTGGCCATTACTTATTACATAGGCGGCTAATACTTACATTGGTCGTTACTTACTACATAGGTGGCTAATGCTTACATTGGCCATTACTTATTACATAGGCGGCTAATACTTACATTGGTCGTTACTTCTTACATAGGTGGATAATGCTTATATTGGTCGTTACTTACTACATAGGTGGCTAATGCTTATATTGGTCGTTACTTACTACATAGGTGGCTAATGCTTATATTGGTCGTTACTTACTACATAGGTGGCTAATGCTTATATTGGTCGTTACTTACTACATAGGTGGCTAATGCTTACATTGGTCGTTACTTACTACATAGGTGGCTAATACTTACATTGGTCGTTACTTACTACATAGGTGGCTAATGCTTACATTGGTCGTTACTTCTTACATAGGCGGCTAATACTTACATTGGTCGTTACTTACTACATAGGTGGCTAATGCTTACATTGGCCATTACTTATTACATAGGCGGCTAATACTTACATTGGTCGTTACTTACTACATAGGTGGCTAATGCTTACATTGGCCATTACTTATTACATAGGTGGCTAATACTTACATTGGTCGTTACTTCTTACATAGGTGGATAATGCTTATATTGGTCGTTACTTACTACATAGGTGGCTAATGCTTACATTGGTCGTTACTTACTACATAGGTGGCTAATGTTTATATTGGTCGTTACTTACTACATAGGTGGCTAATGCTTACATTGGTCGTTACTTACTACATAGAGGGCTAATGCTTACATTGGTCGTTACTCCTTACATAGGTGGATAATGCTTACATTGGTCGTCACCCCTTACATAGGTGGCTAATGCTTACATTGGTCGTTACTTCTTACATGGGCGGTTAGCGCTTGCATGCACACACTGTACTGGAGTGACCTTTCGTTGACCGATTGCTCACTGTTGTGACTCTTGTCTCAGCGATAGGTCATTGATATGACCTTTTTCATGTGCAACAGGTCATTAAGAGGATATGCTCTGGGTTTTTTTTTATTATTTTTTACAATTAAAGATCTAAAGCCTTTTGACTACTTTTACAATGTTTGGCACATGAAAGTAAGTATTAAACAGCAAAAAAAAAAGGTTGAAAACAATTTTCGTTGCCATGGAAACCCGAAAAAACTATTTAAACCGCTTATATTTCAGTATAGATTCACTACAACTTTTTGAAATAGCTACTGGTCAGTATTTTAATAGGTCTAAAAAATAGTACCCCTTTTAGTATTCAAAAGTTTCAAAATTTGCATATTATTTACCATCAAATACATGAGAAATGCAGCTTTCCAATGATGCCAAATACAATATGACGACGGATATAACGTTTCGTAGAGAGCTTATAAGATTGAGAAAAAATGATTTTTTTTTAATTAATAGGGTCATAAAAATGGTAATTCAAACACACATTTTTTTCATTAAGTCTATTATTTTCTCAATACAAAAATGGACAAAGTATCCATAAGTGCAAGAAACCCATCATGACGAAAAACCAGGATTTTTTTGATTTTGTAAGGAGAACATCCCCTTAATCAGATCTTTTTGTGCATCTGCTTTCTTAAACAAAATCTGTCCGTTGTTTTTGTTTTAACTTGTCCCAAATTCTCACCTCCAGATTGGGTTATTTGCTTGTTAATATCACGTCTATTTTTAGCCACACCAACTCAACATTTTCTTGTCTTCTAAAAGTCATGGTGTTAAAAAATATGGCGGGTCGGTTGAGCCCAACGGCAACACGTGCTTAAAATACGCTGACATTTTTTTTTAAGTCGGGTGAAGTTTGTGTAGGGGCAAGTACTAACAGTAGCGTAGCGAGGGGGGGGGGGCGGGGGGGGGACATATGTCCCCGGGCGCCGACCTTAGGGGGGCGCCAAATTGAAAGTTTGAGGGGGGGTGCAAATGAAAAGTTCGAGGGGGGGGTGCAAATCGAAAGTTTGAGGGGGGGGGGTGCAAATGAAAAGTTCGAGGGGGGGGTGCAAATCGAAAGTTTGAGGGGGGGGGGGTGCAAATGAAAAGTTCGAGGGGGGGGGTGCAAATCGAAAATTTGCTCCCAAGGGGGCGCCAAATTGAAAGTATGTCCCCGGGCGCCGGGAAGGGTCGCTACGCCTCTGAGTACTAACGTTTTTAGGTGGTGTCTGAAATGGGTGATAGAGGTGGTTTACGACATTTCAAGTTTTGTGTACAGGAGATGTTAAAGTTTTACGACATTTTCATCCTTGTCTTCAGGAGATGTCAAATTTTTACGACATTTCAATTTTTGTGTACAGCACAAGATGTCAAAGTTTCCATCCTTGTCTACATGAGATGTTTAAGTTTTACGACATTTCAATTCTTGTGTACAGGGGATGTTACAATTTTACGACATTACAATTCTTGTCTACAGGAGATGATAAAGTTTTACGACATTACAATTCTTGTAAACATGAGAAGATAAAGCTTTACGACATTTCAAAGTCGTCGTGTTAATAAAAAATATTTTAAAGTCTAAAGAATTTTTCAAGATTTTTTTTTTATTTGATAAAAAGGTTTACAAAATTTCAAGTATCTTTACAAGGGTTGATGTTAAAGTTATACAAAGTGGGAAGTAGTCTGATAAAAATTGATTAAAGTGTTTACATTTTAAGTTTTTTTCTACAATAATTAAGAATTTCATAAAATTACAAATAATTTCTTATAGTTTTGCCATTGACCGAATATAGAGTTAACGAACGGTTTACAAAGTAAAATTTACATGAACTAATTTTATTTCCTTGTACCGTCAACCAAAGATAGTTTACTATTTGGTAGTATTCGCTCATTTGTTTTTCGACAGTTTATACTAGTAGGCAGCTTTAACTTGGGCCTTTACTTTGACACTCTCATTTTGCTTTTTCTGTGTGATTATTTTCGTTTTTAATTAGTACACAGCCATTTTCCCAGGGCCCTCTCCTGTATTTAAAAAAAAAATTACTGAACTGATCGACCGATAAGATTGAACGTGACCACGGAATCATAAGGCGGATAAATGTCACAGCTCATGTCAATGCCAGTGATTGATATGACATCTAAGTATACCATATGAGACTGATTTCTATACCTGAATCGATAGCTAAAAGTAGAATTTTTGAAAATTTGAATACTATTAAAATTGTGAGCTTTAAAGAAATGTCCTTCGCCTTTGAACTCATACAAAAGAACCTGTAATTCTATTTGTTTGTCAATATTTTGTATACTCTCCTAGTACAATGTCTAAATATTTTTGTTGCAAATCTAATCTTTCCAACACACGCACTCAAACGCACACACTCACACACACACACACATACACAAACACACACACACACACAAATGAACGAGCCCGGATAATTGAACAGTCCACGAAATCATTTTTTAAATATATTTTGTTCTCCTTATTTGTATTCGTCAGTGCATTCATCTTTTTAGCACGACGAGCTCCTCGCCCCCCCCCCCCACCCCCGCCGTCACCCAGGGGGGAACCCACACCGTTCTTGTATAAAGGTGAACCTAATCAATACGCAATCAACCGCTTGGTGAGGCCGAGAAATCCGGTGTTAACCAAACCTACGGCAGGTCTCCGGTCTCCGCTGAGACAGATATCTAACCGGAAACCGGCTCTCTTGAGGAGAGATCTTTGGTTGGCCTGGAATGAAGACAGGCTACTTCAGGAGTTGAGGTCGAATTGTGTTAAAGGTTTCTTAAACTGTTTTAAGCGGATTAGCGTTACTGTGACGAAGTTTGCGTAGAGTTACTTCTAAAAATAGAACCCATTCTTCAGTGTTGAAGGTTTATTTTTAATCTGCGGATGTTTACGAATAGAAAAATATCATATTTTCTGGCCCAGTGTGAACAGTAAAGATCATTTACTAGCTTTATGTGATCAGGAAAGATCCTTTTCCCAACTCCTTCTAAACTGAAAATGTCATTTTTTCTGAAAACAGAAAATATAATTTTCCCGATTATTTTCCAGCTTTTTGTAGACAGAAAAGATCATTTTCCAGCTTTTTGTAGACAGAAAAGATCATTTTCCAGCTTTTTGTAGACAGAAAAGATTATTTCCATGCACTATGTGGTCAAAGAAGACCTTAACCCAGTTGCGAACACGGCTGTTAACCCTCTTGACCTAAGTACACTTTCAATTAAGACTTTTTCCTACAACTGACCACAGCGATGACCATTTGGCCCACTACGGGCCCACTCTTCATTCAGTTTAAAACTTCCTTGGGGAATTTCAAAGCCGTTCGATAAGGAAGGTCATTAACTAGCCAACAGTTTTACCATTTCCGTTTGATTAACCGTATTCTATCAGTAGCAGGAAATAAAATACTTAAAAAAAACTTTTTAAAAAACCACGTTTTTCTTGTGGACTAAAAAGTAGAAAATAACTATTTACATACATTTGATGACAAAAAACGTGGGTCGGGCAGATGGGTCGGGAAATTTGATGGTGAACGTACCCACGTTTTTTGTCATCAAATGTATGTAAATAGTTATTTTCTACTTTTTAGTCCACAAGAAAAACGTGGTTTTTTAAAAAGTTTTTTTTAAGTATTTTATTTTCTACTTTTTAGTCCACAAGAAAAACGTGGTTTTTTAAAAAGTTTTTTTTAAGTATTTTATTTTCTCCTTTTTAGTCCGTTGCTACACATGAAAAACGTGGTTTTTAAAAAAGTTTTTTATATAGTTTATTTTCTACTTTATCTAATGACTTGATTAAGTATGAATTGACTAAGTGTTTATAAATACACGGACTAAAAAAATCTTGAGCGACCAGGATTCGAACCTGGGTTGTCGCGGCCACAACGAGAAGTACTAACCACTATACGATCACGGCCAGCGCGCTCACATCGATTGGGGCCGAAGTAACTGTGTCGATAAGCCTCCAGTCTTGTCGGTATCTTTAGAAATCATGTCCTCAATTTTATGGTCCTTGGGGCGTAATTAAATTAAGCTAATTACGGTCTCTAATTGCTAGTTTTTATGATTGCATCTGAAATTGTTAGGCGAAAGTAGCATGCATGCCAAATTTCAGGTCTATAGAGCAATCAGAAGTGGGCTAATTTTCGATGTCAATTTTAACAACAAACACACGCGAAGCTGAGTTAATAAAAACGTGTTAAAATAGATTATAGTATTTGTACTGGTTAGGTTAGGAAAGGTTAGCAAGTAAGACAATATTTTTCTTTTAGTACATCAGAAGTCTTCTGTAAATGACGTCACACTTGTTGACTTTAACCCCCCCCCCCCCACCCACTACCCCTTACCCCACCGTAGTACCCTCCCCCCTATGGCACCTAGTATTTTCAGAAACACCACATTATTTCTAAAATAATAACGAGTTTAATGGAACGATATAACTATTGAAAGGGATTAATAAAACTACCGTTAACTTGATTGATTATATTTTTTAAAAAAACGACACTGATAAGTTACGCTTGATCAATTACTATTAGAATATGAAAGAAAAGTTAAATGAATTGCGAAAAAAATCTACTGAAGCTGAGTTTAAGAAATAATTTTTAAATCGTGACGACACACTTTTAAAACACTTCCCCTTCTGCCTCGTCACATTTCGTCACAAAAGATCTTCCCCACCCCCGAGTAGTGGCGTTACTTTTGGACGACCCCTTTAAAGAAACATTTTTAATTTTACATTTTAAATGTGAAAAGACACCGTTTTAGGCGAATAGTTTAAAGTAACAGTGTTTTAACCTCTATAAATTGTTCACTTCTAACATGAATCCGGGTTCAAGTCGGGAGAATGTCCCTGAGTCCACCCAGCTGTGATGGGTACCTAACTCACGTTTTCTTTGAAACAGAGAACTCTATTTCATTTGCCCCATGTGCCTTTAGACTTAAGAACTAACGGGAAAAAGATGACTATTATAACATCATTGATTTTATCTAAATGTTAAGTGTGGACCAACTGTAATAAGGAATTTATTGTCGCAAAGATGTTGAAGCTTAAGTTACGCGTGTTCTTTGTTCTTATTTTAAACTGGTGTATTCAAGTTAGTACAAACTCGCTGTGACTGTTTACTGACGCTAAATATCAGCAATGCAGACAAACGAGAAGCAACGGGCGTTACTTCCCTTAGTCGTGTATTGCTTTAAGCTGACTTATAGAAAGGGCAATAACTAGTGAGAGCAGGACAATCGCTTTACTCCGAGGAGAATTGTCTCGTTGAATCATCTGTAAGAGAAAACCAATTACAAGGCTTTTGGTTAACTCGCGGTAATTAGAAAACACTAGCCAAGACATGATTAAAAGGGTGTTTGTGTTCGTTTTTTGTTTTTTATGGAAGAAATATGTTGATAAAAAAGTGTTACTTATTGTGTAGCCTACATTTTATTTTAATACGTTTAGATCTTACGATAGTCCAATACGAGACAAATTTTCCTTTTTTTCAAATGAAATGAAACATCTGAGATTTTACAACTGAAAATGAACTCGTGCTTTAACTTTTACTGTAAACCCCCGTCTTATGCTCATTTTTTGGTTTTTACCGTACTCCCCCGTCTTATGCTCATATTTGGTTTTTACCGTACTCGCCAGTATTATGCTCATATTTTGGTTTTTACCGTACTCCCCCGTCTTATGCTCATATTTTGGTTTTTACCGTACTCGCCAGTATTATGCTCATATTTTGGTTTTTACCGTACTCCCCCGTCTTATGCTCATATTTTGGTTTTTACCGTACTCGCCAGTATTATGCTCATATTTTGGTTTTTACCGTACTCCCCCGTCTTATGCTCATATTTTGGTTTTTACCGTACTCGCCAGTATTATGCTCATATTTTGGTTTTTACCGTACTCCCCCGTCTAAATGCTCATATTTTGGTTTTTACCGTACTCCTCCGTCTTATGCTCATATTTTGGTTTTTACCGTACTCCTCAGTCTTATGCTCATATTTTGGTTTTTACCGTACTCCTCCGTCTTATGCTCATATTTTGGTTTTTTACCGTACTCCCCACCTCCCCGTCTAATGCTCATATTTTGGTTTTTACCGTCCTCCCCCGTCCTGTCACAGTTTTTTCTTCACCCGTAAGCCCGGAGAGCATGTGGTCACGTGATGAATTACCGTTCAATATATTTTTAGAAGAAAAAAAAAATCCATCCCATGGCTTATTATCATACTGGCGCCATATGTCTTCGAATTTCTTTTAATAGACCAGAAACTTTTTTTTTAAATGTGTCAGAAATTTGAAATATCTTGTTAATACCCCTCGCTTTCACACCCCCACTATCATACCTCCACTTTCACACCCCCACTTTCACACCCCCACTTTCATACCCCCACTTTCACACCCCCACTTTCACACCCCCACTTTCACACCCACAATTTCACACCCCCACTTTTACACCCCCACTTTCACACCTCCACTTTCACGCCCCCACTTTCATACCCCCACTTTCATACCCCCACTTTCACACCCCCACTTTCATACCCCCACTTTCACACCCCACTTTCATACCCCCACTTTCATACCCCCACTTTCACACCACACCCCCCCCCCTTTCACACACCCCCCCCCCCCCCTTTCACACCTCCACTTTCGAGACGTGTACTTGAAATAAAAGGAAATGTATATACCAGTTTCTGCGTGTTGCCTCATAAAACATTGCCGTGAAAAGTCGCGGATAGTTTAGCACAAAGGCTGTTTGATATTTGGTCATTACACGCAGACATTGATCCATCTGTGTGATATTTGGTCATTACACACAGGCATTGATCCAGTGGTGTGATATTTGGTCATTACACACAGGAATTGATCCAGTGGTGTGATATTTGGTCATTACACACAGACATTGATCCATCTGTGTGATATTTGGTCATTACACAGACATTGATCCATCTGTGTGATATTTGGTCATTACACACAGTCATTGATCCAGTGGTGTGATATTTGGTCATTACACACAGACATTGATCCATCTGTGTGATATTTGGTCATTACACACAGGCATTGATCTAGTGGTGTGATATTTGGTCATTACACACAGTCATTGATCCAGTGGTGTGATATTTGGTCATTACACACAGACATTGATCCATCGGTGTGATATTTGGTCATTACACAGGCATTAATCCATCTGTGTGATATTTGGTCATTACACACAGACATTGATCCATCTGTGTGATATTTGGTAATTACACAGACATTGATCCATCTGTGTGATATTTGGTCATTACACAGAGGCATTGATCCATCTGTGTGATATTTGGTCATTACACACAGGCATTGATCCAGTGGTGTGATATGGTCATTACACAGGCATTGATTCATCTGTGTGATATTTGGTCATTACACACAGGCATTGATCCAGTGGTGTGATATTTGGTCATTACACACGGGCATTGATCCACCTGTGTGATATTTGGTCATTACAGCAGCCATTTGAACAACAACAAAAAACTTTTTTCAACCGCCCGTGGTTATTTCCCCTGAGGCCACTAGCAGTGAGTAAACACCAGCTCATAAAATTAGTTCTAAAATCATTACGCGCTGCGTGTTTGGGTAGTTAGGCCGTGTGGACACATGGGTTCGATGTTAAAAGAAATAATTAGCAAATATTCACTTTGAATTTTAATAGTGGATTTTATGTTTGTATTTTACCTTTTGAAAAACATTCCGATCAGATATGTTGCAATATAGTGTCGGACTTAGGTTTTAATGATATGGTAGTGCAGTCCTGAAATCAAGATAGTTTAGGTTAGTCAGAGAACCATACACTTGTTATAATGAATCATTCAACCTCTGGTTATAAATCCCCATCTAATAACCATGGATCCTCTCTATGGCCGATATAATGCTCCACCCAATGGCCGATAAATATCCAACCCGTGGCCTATAAATATCCCACCCGTGGCCTATAAATATCCCACCCGTGGCCTATAAATATCCCACCCGTGGCCTATAAATATCCCACCCGTGGCCTATAAATATCCCACCCGTGGCCAATAAATATCCCACCCGTGGCCAATAAATATCCCACCCGTGGCCTATAAATATCCCACCCGTGGCCTATAAACACTCCATATAAAAACCATAGATCCTCCATGCTCATAATTTCTCTATATTATCTCACGACCCTGGATTGTTCTTTCCATGCTCTTTTATCCTACATCTAAATTTCCAGAACATGTTTTACATTCCTCTGTTTCCGAGAAAATGATTTCGTATACCACTCTTGAGGATCTAAATATCTTCGACGCGAATCTTCACGACTTTTTCCACCCTCGTGTGATTTAAATGACCCAGGCTCTCTTTCACTTGAACTGTGTGGCTAATTTGTGGCTCGTAACGTGTGGGTAACGTGTGTGTAACGTGTGGGTAACGTGTGGGTAATCTGTGGCTCGTAACGTGTGGGTAACGTGTGTGTAACGTGTGGGTAACGTGTGGGTAACGTGTGGGTAATCTGTGGCTCGTAACGTGTGGGTAACGTGTGGGTAACGTGTGGGTAACGTGTGGGTAAAGTGTGGGTAATGTGTGGCTCGTAACGTGTGGGTAACGTGTAGGTAACGTGTGGGTAACGTGTGGGTAACGTGTGGCTAATCTGTGGCTCGTAACGTGTGGGTAACGTGTAGGTAACGTGTGGGTAACGTGTGGGTAACGTGTGGGTAAAGTGTGGGTAATGTGTGGCTCGTAACGTGTGGGTAACGTGTGGGTAACGTGTGGGTAACGTGTGGCTCGTAACGTTTGGGTAATCTATGGCTTGTAACGTGTGGCTAGCTGTTCCAACAACGACGTCTACGTCAATGTAACACAATGCTAGTCTCTCTGCACCAGAACCTATTCTGGCATCGTACACCCCACGTCACCGTAAACCACATCACGCACACCGTGTACCAGCAGATTGATGTCATAAACCACAGTGGTTGACACCACGTCGGTTGACCGTGTGGCGACCCCAGCCGTACATCACAGGCTGGGTACAGCGCATAATACAGCTGTACGCTGATTATTTATCATTACTACAAAGCTAACTGATTTTTGAAAAGATGTTTTCGCAACAACTCTTATGTACACAACCAGCTCAGTCTAACCTAAAAAGTACATATCTAGTGGTACATATAGGCATATTATATATACATACATATATATGTATATGAATATGTATATAGATATATATATGTTTGATACATGTCTATATATATACATAGATGTCCATATAAATGTATATATATATATATATATATATATATATATATATATATATATATATATATATATATATATATATATATATATATATATATATACATGTATATATACGTGTATATATATATACATATATATATGTATATATATATGTATATATATATATATATATATATATATATATATATATATATATATATATATAAATGTAGGCCTATATATGTCTATATATATTTATATATAAATACATATATGTACATATATGTGAAATTAACATATGTATATATATATATATTATATACATATATATATATATATATATATATATATATATGTGACTAGGGTAGGCCTAGCCACTAGTTACAAATCTGATAACGAACGATAAGCCGAGACGCAGTATTACAGTCTGACGCAACATAGCAGGTGGCTTATTGGATCGGACTGATAACAATCTCAAAGCCAACGCGTGCTATTTTGGGAAACGGTACGAGGGGATTCAGACAGCCTGTCAACTTTGATTGATAGGATGCAGATGTTATTTCACGGACTGTGCGTTAGAACTGCGCAACTAGTGGTCGGAGACATCGAGTACAAGTATCGATTACGGAGGAATACAAGTACGAAGATGAGTACGGATACAAGGGATAAATAGGAGGGGACGGCAGAACTCGCTCTCTTCCCTCTTCATCGCTCGCTTTAGATCAGTCAGTCTGTGTGACATATCAAGTTGGTTATATTGTGTTAAGAAGGACAATAGACATGTGGATTCAGTTATATGAAGCCTAGTGAGGACTGTTAGGGGTCAGTTGATTCAGACTATTATTGTGAAACATTCCTGTTGATTCATTGTGTTATATTGAAGCATTTCTTGATTCATGTAATAAAAGGATCAATAGCGAACCTGCATCTTCGAGTCTTTCTACTGTAGTCGATGTTGTGTAGCATGAGTGGTTCAACTCGTTACAATTGGCGTTGTCGGGCAGGATAGACTCGGGGAAGGTCACATTTGGCGCTGCGAGCAGGGTCACATTTGGCGCTGCGAGTAGCCTAGGTCACATTTGGCGCTGCGAACAGGATGAATTCAACTAGACTTGCCGGTTGAGGCACCCATAGTCAACCTTGTGCATAACTGTGTTTTGTGTGTATGTGAATTCGGACATTCAGGAACTGTGAAAATTGAGGAAAATTTTTTCATACACACACGGTAAGAAAGAACTCTTTTGTTTTACTTACGGGATAAAATGTCTACTCTGGACGAGAAGCAGACCCATATAGTGGTCCTACCCAGAGAGTCCCACATTAACAAATTTTACGGGGACGGGGATCCAACTTTAACCAACAGGTTCAGTGAAGAGGTCAAAGCGGCCTGGGCCTCGAGAGGCATGTCACCAGAAGAAAGATTAAGACTGCTGATGGGCAGTATAGGAGAGACGGTCAGGGCAGAGGTCAAATGCCACGATAAAACCATCCAATCAGATCCGGATAAGGTGCTGGATCTGATTATGGAGACCTTTGGGGAGAGACGGTCGGGATCGCAACTGCTGGCAGGGTTCGTAGGCTTAAGGCAGAGAATGGCGGAGAGTGTGATGGAGTACTCACACCGGATGAACAGGGCCTTTGATTCGGTAAAGGTCAAAACACCTGACATTGATGTGCGCCTACTGAGGGACCATTTCATTGAGGGGCTGGCAACCCCGATCCTAAGAAGAGAGTTGAAAGAGGAGGTCCACAAAGACCCGCAGTTGACCTTCCTTCAGGTCAGGAACTCAGCGATCCGCAGGTCCGAGGATGAGGACCAATCGAACTGTTCGGTGGACAAAGTCTCGGTGCCTGAACAGAGACAATCCCCACCCACAGGGGCCGACACGATGGAGACCATGATGGCTCAACTGTTGGCCCACCTAGATAAGGTTGACCAACGTTTGGAGAGGTTAGAAAGCAGGTCAACAGCTGAGAATCAGGAAAAGAACGGGACAAAACAGGGACGGGTTGGACGGCCGCGTCCTGCCAAGCCATCACTCCAATGGACGGCCGACGGTCGACCAATTTGTTTGTCTTGTTCACAACCCGGACATATGGCACGGTACTGCCAGGGAAACGGCCGTCCTCTGTAAGGCAGGGCCAGGCTACAGAGGGGCGAGGGTATGGCCCAAGAAGCAAAATGATGGGAGTCTGTCCAGAAATGGTGATTACGATTGGGGACATCGCGGTGAAGGCAATTGTGGATACAGGCTCCCAGGTGACGACAATCACGGAAAATTTTTACACCAAATGGATGAAAGGAAAAGACCATAGGTTGAGGTCTGACACATGCATGCGCCTGACGGCAGCTAATGGACTAACCATTCCATACTGTGGTTATTTTCTGGCGGATGTCGTGGTGGCAGGACATAGGTTGAAGCAGGTTGGGGTGTTCGTTACGAAACACAACCTAGAGACAAATGTGTCAAATATACCTTGCCTGTTGGGCATGAATATTCTTGGCCAGTTGCCAGAATTTCTTACAAACATTGTCGGATCGACCACACCAGGTCGGGGATCCAAGTTGGCCAGGTTTGCCAAGACCAGAGGAAGGACAGCAGTCCCGGCAAACACGGTCAAGGCAATCACATTACAAATTGGTGATAGAAGCGTGAATGGTGATGTGATGATAGAACCATGTGGCGCCGCACTGAGGGCAGGCGTCGTGTTACTGCGGACATACACATCAGCGGAAAATGGACTAGTTCAAGGATTAGTGGCAAATGTTTTGGATGAGGAAATTTTTATACCGCCTAATACTCTGGTAGGAGTACCACAGAACGTCGAGGTACTAAGGTCGGCACAGTGCATCGAACTGAGCAATACCAGCAGTAATGAAGTAACAATTAGGTCGGTCAATGTGACGGCCGAGGTGAAGAAAGAGGATGGCCGATCATATACATTCCCGGAAACTGAGGACCCAAAACTAAATGAATTGTTGAATAAGTACAGGGATATATTTGCCTCGTACGAGGGTGATTTGGGTTACACGGAAGTAATCAAACACCAGATACCCTTACTACAAGACAAGCCGGTGGCGCAACCTTATCGAAGATTACCACCGAGTCACTACTCGGAGGTGAAAGCACACCTGAATGATCTACTAAAAAAGGGAATTATTACAACCAGTACAAGCCCGTATGCGGCACCGATAGTAGTGGTAAAAAAGAAGTCAGGGGAGATAAGACTGTGTTGTGATTACCGGAAATTGAACAATATCACAAGAAGGGATGCATTCCCCTTGCCTCGTATTGATGAATGTCTTGATGCGTTGGGGGGAGCAAGATTTTTCTCTACCTTGGATTTGGCTAGTGGCTACCACCAAGTGGCCATGCACCCCAACGATCAACATAAAACTGCATTTATTTCTCCACTGGGACTGTACGAGTGGACCCGTATGCCGTTTGGTCTAACTAATGCACCTGCTACATTCCAGCGAGTAATGCAGAGTGCTATGAGTGACTTTCTATTTCAAATAATGTTGGTGTACTTGGATGATATACTAGTTTATTCAAAAACTTGGGAGGACCATCTAAAAAGATTAGAACAAGTGTTTCTCCGTCTTAGGGAGATAGGAGTAAAGCTGAACCCAGACAAATGCTGCTTTGGTTTGAAATCGGTACATTTTTTGGGTTACGTGATTTCGTCGGATGGCATCGCCACTGACCCAGATAAAATTGCAGCTGTTAAAGAATGGAAACAACCAACAACTACGGTAGAGGTCAGGTCATTCTTGGGCTTTGCCTCCTATTATAGAAAATTTGTGCCTGGTTTTGCAAAAATTGCCGCACCATTGCATGACTTGGTAAACAAAATGACAAAGAAACACAGTAAGGAGAAAAAGAAAGGTAAAACACAACTGATAGGTGAATTATGGACTGATGAATGCCTGAACTCGTTTAAGCTATTGAAAAAGGCTTTGACAGAGGCGCCGATATTGGGATACGCGGACTTTGACAAACCATTTCGGCTAGAAATTGACGCCAGCTCTAAAGGTCTGGGAGCTGTGCTATCACAACAACAAAAGCAAGGCTTCAGGGTTATTGCGTATGCCAGTCGAGCTCTGAAGGGATCAGAGAGGAACATGACAAATTACAGCGCCATGAAACTAGAACTTTTGACATTAAAATGGGCTGTGACTGAGAAATTCAGGGACTATCTATTAGGTGCTAAATGTGTGGTATACACTGACAATAACCCCTTGAGTCACCTAAAGACAGCAAAGTTGGGATCCATCGAACAGCGATGGGCAGCAGAATTGGCACTCTTTGACCTAGAGATAAAGTATCGCCCGGGGCGGTCCAATGGCAATGCGGACGCCTTATCAAGGAATCCTTACGAGAGACCGGGTGATGAGGAAGAAACACTGACAGGAATATGTGAGGTCAGAGCGTCAACAGATATCCCTCATGGGGTACAAGTGATGCAAAACGGGCAGACCGGGGTGGAGCACATATCCACAGAGCCCGAACATATGGACAGTAGTGATTTTAATTGCCTTAATCACAAAAAGATAAGAGATGCCCAGAGAACGGATAGTGGCTTACAACCGCTATTGAAATACGTCCAGGAACAAAAATTCCCAGGAAGAAGGGAAAGAGAACAATTTGGTCGAGAAACAAAGAAAATACTGAGTCAGTGGGACCGTCTCAGTATAGAGGATGGTGTTCTCATGCGGAGAATTCATGACCAAATTGATGGGACAATACACCAGGTGGTGGTGCCTGGACAGTTACGAGAAGAAGTGCTAAGGTTGGCACATGACAGGGCAGGACACCAGGGTCAGGACAGGACGCACAAGATATTACGACGGAGGTGTTACTGGCCCAATATGGAAATGGAGGTCAAACGCCATTGTGAGGCTTGTGTGAGGTGTCAGCATGCGAAAATGCCAGTTGTCAAAATGAGACAGCCATCAGGACACCTACTAGCGACAAAACCACTAGAGATTGTGGCTATGGATTTTACGTCGTTGGAGCAATCATCGGATGGGACGGAACATGTGTTGGTAATGACTGATGTATTCACCAAATGGACGGTGGCGGTGCCCACGCGAGATCAGACTGCCAAAACAGTGGCAAAGGTCTTAATAGAACATTGGTTCATCAAATATGGCATACCAAGACAATTACACTCTGACCAAGGAAGGGCTTTCGAGTCAGAAGTAATTAACCAACTGTGCAGCCACTACGGGATCAACAAATCTAGAACAACCACATTTAATCCGAAAGGAAACGGACAGTGTGAACGGTTCAACCGCAGCATGCATGATTTGCTGCGTACGCTAGAACCTGAACAGAAAAAACGTTGGCCTGATTTTCTCCCAGAGTTGGTATATCTATACAACTGCACACCCCATGCCACAACCGGCTTTGCGCCATACATGTTGCTGTTCGGACGGGAGGGTCGACTCCCTCTTGATTTGTTCCTAGGAAAAAGGGAGAGTATGACTGGCTCATACACCGCACTGGAATATGTGAATGAACACATGAGAAGAATCAGAGAAATATACAGGGTAGTACAGGAAAGACTAGAACATGAAGCACGGCGAAGGGAACCGCCGGTACAGACAAAGGACCCGCCACTCAAACTGAATGACAGGGTATTACTGCGTAGCCACCCGTTAGGCAGAAATAAGATCCACGACCTCTGGGGACAGGAGATATGGCAAGTCGTGGAGATGCCTAAAGTAGCAGGTGGCCCCTTTAAGATAAGACCCATCGATCACGCCAAACCGGATCGGTGGGCGAATATTGCTCAATTAAAGAAATATTGGAATAGGCAAGAAGAGCAGTTACACACAAGGAAATCCAAGACAATTAGGGAACCGGAAACTATAACGGAAATTCACATACCCATCCCGGAACCATATCACCATCAACAGAACAACCGCGATACACAAGTGGAGGATAACGGCAACAAAGAGGATCCCGTTCCTTCCAGAAGCAGAGAGACAGTAGACCATCAGATAAGTGGTCCGCGGAGAAGTTTGAGGAACAGAAGGAAGACGAAATTTTTTGTCAGCAACCATCAAGTCTTTCATGGTCGCGCTGGTATGAGAACAGACGGTTCAAAAAGCTATAAAAGTGAACTGGTGAAGGCACCAAACGAAAAGGGTGGATGTGAATTCTAGAACTGTTTTGTGTCTCAGGAAGATGAGGTAGACACAGTTGATATGTGAAATAGGTATAACTGTCAATCGTATACGAATGGGACGTCGTGGACAGTGAGTGGAATAATAAAATTTTTTTTTACGATTGTGCGATTGACTTTGGAGGAGTGCACCTGCCAGGCGTTGTTTGTGGTTGAAAACACACAAAAAAAGGCAGGGGTGGATGTGACTAGGGTAGGCCTAGCCACTAGTTACAAATCTGATAACGAACGATAAGCCGAGACGCAGTATTACAGTCTGACGCAACATAGCAGGTGGCTTATTGGATCGGACTGATAACAATCTCAAAGCCAACGCGTGCTATTTTGGGAAACGGTACGAGGGGATTCAGACAGCCTGTCAACTTTGATTGATAGGATGCAGATGTTATTTCACGGACTGTGCGTTAGAACTGCGCAACTAGTGGTCGGAGACATCGAGTACAAGAATCGATTACGGAGGAATACAAGTACGAAGATGAGTACGGATACAAGGGATAAATAGGAGGGGACGGCAGAACTCGCTCTCTTCCCTCTTCATCGCTCGCTTTAGATCAGTCAGTCTGTGTGACATATCAAGTTGGTTATATTGTGTTAAGAAGGACAATAGACATGTGGATTCAGTTATATGAAGCCTAGTGAGGACTGTTAGGGGTCAGTTGATTCAGACTATTATTGTGAAACATTCCTGTTGATTCATTGTGTTATATTGAAGCATTTCTTGATTCATGTAATAAAAGGATCAATAGCGAACCTGCATCTTCGAGTCTTTCTACTGTAGTCGATGTTGTGTAGCATGAGTGGTTCAACTCGTTACAATTGGCGTTGTCGGGCAGGATAGACTCGGGGAAGGTCACATTTGGCGCTGCGAGCAGGGTCACATTTGGCGCTGCGAGTAGCCTAGGTCACATATATATATATATATATATATATATATATATATATATATATATACATATACATATATAACTATTCTATAGCCCATATCACACACTCCAAAATATCACCAAAGTTTACCCATAAAAAGTTCTACTCCCTCGTACAAAATGTGGTAATTAGTACGTTAAAATCATGTTCTAAGGTTCAGACGAAATATAGTCTTCAACCTTTGGATATTCCCGTTTCGATTTTCATCCACATTCCCCCACCTCACCCCACCCCACCCCGACCCTACGACTCCCGGCATTCTCTCCCTCATGAATCAACCAGTCCTGCAGCTACACTGGGTAATGGTGTTATTTACATCCGGGCAAGTATCAAAGGATACGTGGATTCTAAAGGTTGCCAGAAAAAACGTGGGTGTTTTCACCAATTCTATACTCCGACGTGTAAAACTCGGGCAAGTGAATTCATTTCCGGAAGTTTACAAATGAGATTAGAATTTTCAGCTTCCGGTCGGCCATTTTGAGCTTATTTTGATTAGTTATTTGTGTAGGATAATTAGAAAATACCTTTAATTAACTTTCAGTTAAAATGTTTTAATTTTTTTTAAGCGGTAAAAAGTCAAGGGCCTTTGAAATATTTTCAACATAAAAGAAAAATAGGAAAACAAAAAAATAATATCTTCAACTAAATTTTAATCCTAATGGACACAACTGAGAATAGTCTCGAAATTATTCGAAAGGCCCATTAGATATTTTTTTAAATCATACAAGATGTTATTAAAATAATTATGGTTATAAAAATCTGACTGTTAGATTTTTGTTGGACTTAATTAAAGATCGGATGTACTTGATATTTTTAGTATTTTCGGTAACAAAGCAAACTAAAAAAAAAGCCAAAATACAATTTATTTGTGTACATTTTATCATTGAAAATGACAACAAACGTTTCTAAATTAGGTCATGCGGTTTTTTTAAAAATTAATTTTGTTTAAAAATTGTATCGGCAAAGTTTCAAGTACAAATTACTATAAGACTTTAATGAAGTGGCGCTTTGAGAGTGTTGATGACGACCTTCCTGTACAGCCAATCAAGATTTATCTTACGAAAGTAAAGTTTGTGTCAGAGGCGTAGCGAGGGGGGGGGGCATATGTCCCCGGGCGCCGACCTTAGGGGGCGCCAAAATGGGTTGGAAACATAAATTGAAATCTTGAGGGGGGGATGCAAATCAAAAGTTTGAGGGGGGGGGGGTGCAAATCGAAATCCTGAGGGGGGGGGGGGTGCAAATCGAATGTTTGTCCCCGGGCGCCGGGAAGGGTCGCTACGCCTCTGGTTTGGGTTATAGCTTAGGCTTGATGAAATAAATAAAACGCGAACTCAATATTTTTAAAGTTAAATCTGCTCCATAGACAATATTGCCAAAACATATGAGTCTATCATTACAATAATAACAACACCTTTCTGACCGACATTTATTTATTATAGTACGAGTTGTTAAAATATTTAAACGTGGATTTGTTCATTGAAACCCTTCTGTATGCATACACAATTATGATTAATCCAAACAAATACTGAGCATTTCAGAGTTAATTATCGTTGCATATCTAAAAATGCAGACTTCATTTATTGGATCACCCACAATAAGTTTTAGCTCAAGGACATTTTAAAGCATCAAGTATTTCTGTCTGGTGGAGGAGACCCCTCCTCTCTCCCCCCCCCCCCTACTCGCCACCTTCGTTGCCAAATCTGCGAGGAAATCAAGAGTAAATACGCGGGTCAAAGTTCACCAACTGTTTGATTTCGGGGTGGATCTCACGAAGCAGGCGCTCTGTATTAGATTAAAACTGGCGGTAGGAAAACATCTCGAACCAAACAGGCCGTCTATTTGGGTCGTAATGAAACAAAAGCTTGAAGCGCGGGTAAAATCTGGCCATACGACATTCTTACTAGAGTATTCAACAAAATAATATATATATAAAGACTGTAAATTTGACAAAATATTACATTTTGGACTGTTACTTTACCAAAAAGATTGCATTTTTTGTTTATTTTCTGCCAAAGAACTTTCTAATCAGTTTCGGGTGTTAGGCTTCAGTTGTAATAAACTATGTAAATTGTTATAAATACAATTTTATAAATTTAACTTATAATAATGAAATCAAATTATTAGAAAATTAAAGGAAAATGTATTAAAAAAATTAAAACCTCCGAATGGGGAAATATGATTTTAGTAAGCCTTCACAATAATTTCAAACAGCAGATTTTTTTTTCACCTATTTCTATCAGACCGGTTAGAATACTCCGTGCCCTGGTCCTGGGCTAGAGCCTAATTGTCCTGGTCACGTGGTAGTCTTAGTCTTATAAGGTCCCTCAAGTAGGCGAGATAATTTAATATCCTGCATGAGGTCACATAATGATGAAAATCATGTGTGATTACGTCCCCTGTACTTGCAATTAGGGCGCTTAGCTAATTTTTTTAGTGGACAGGCATTTAACACACACACACGCACACACACGCACACACACACACACACACACACACATATATATATATATATATATATATATATATATATATATATATATATATATATATACATACATATATATATATATATATATATATATATATATATATATATATATATATATATATATATATATATATATATATATATATATA
This sequence comes from Physella acuta, assembly GCF_028476545.2. Classification (NCBI taxonomy): domain Eukaryota; kingdom Metazoa; phylum Mollusca; class Gastropoda; family Physidae; genus Physella; species Physella acuta. Next base: position 95,750 of record NW_026731940.1, on the reverse strand, counting down.
TATATATATTAAGTGTATTGCGCACGACTGTTCTAAAAGTCTCTAGTTTGGATCCCTCATTTCGAATCCGTAGCACATTCCAGAGTCCACTGTAAATGATTTAAATTAAGAAACGCAAACTAATTTTTAAAAAATTCCAAATTTTAAACTTTTTAATAAAAAAATAAAAAGCTAATGAAAGAACTAGAATTATGAAAGTATTTTTAATTGTATTTCGTTGTAATTTTTTCAGACTTTTAACTATTTTAAACATGATTAACGTCAACACAATTAGCAGTATTTCTATTAATGACAGTGACCTGGAGTGTAGCTCTGAGTTGTCTCCCACTGCGTGTCTTGGTTAACCCACTTGAGGCCTTGGGTTTTTTTTCCCACGTTTTCTTTAACTTGCTTTCTCTGTGTGTTTCTGTGTTTGTCTTTCCAATCCAATCTTGCGATCGAAATTTCTGGCACTTCCCAGTTAGCTAGCGCGCTGAAATTTTCAGGGAAGCTTTGTTTTGGATGACAATTGAATATTCTATTGTTTTTATTACTAAATTAATCCATGGAAACATTTTATTGATCATTTTAAACCGCTATATAATTGTACCAAAAAACGTGGGGGAAAAGGGACATTACCCAGTAACTGTAATTTGATGAAAACAAGGTTCGGCACTCCCCCTCTTTTTGCTTACTGAGTAGTTGTCACGCTGTGTTTGTGTACAAACAACCATAACGTAACAACTGGTGGCCAGTATGGGGGAGACGATATGGTCGAGTGGTTGGGCACACGATTGCTTCCCACTCGACACGGGTTCAAATCTATGTGTTCTAGTCAGTAACGTATTCACACAACGTGTTTTTTACGAGTTGTCTTTTTACGAGTTGTCTTCGTTTACCCAAAAAAAAAAAGTGAAAAGATAAAATCGATAGCAAGATTTACATGGAAACAAACAGACAAACACTAAAAAGTAGAAAATAATAATCATTAAAAAAGTTTAAAAAAACCCACGTTTTCTGATTGAACTAAAAAGTAGAAAATAAATACTATACATCACAATAATGCAAGCGATCACTCTACTATAAGCTATCAAAAACGTGGGGCGCCGTGATTTTCTTACAGTTTCTAATACTGTTGACTCTCTACAAGCTCCCTAATAAAAGTCAATAGTATTATCTAATCAATAGTAATATAACTTTTACTTCGGCGAACCACGTTTTTGATAGCTTATAGTAGAGTGATCGCTTGCATTATTGTGATGTATAGTATTTATTTTCTACTTTTTAGTTCAATCAGAAAACGTGGGTTTTTTTTAAACTTTTTTAATGATTATTATTTCTTCATGTCAACAAAAAGCTGAAACATCATGGGAGAGAACTCAAGACGTCAGAAATATTTCGTAAAGCAATCGAACAACACAAAAAGCAACAACTTATCTCTTACAATGTTTTCGGCTTCCTGAATTTATTTGCAATAAATAAGATATATATATATATATATATATATATATATATATATATATATATATATATATATATATATATATATATATATATATATATATATATATATATTTATTTATTTAGAGAGAGAGAGAGAGAGAGAGATATGACCTACTCAAAGTCTAAATTCAGACTTGTCCGTAAATGGTTAAAAATCTAATCCCAATTTGAACGAACCTTTTGTCAACTAAGAAATTGCATTCAGCATTACGAAGCTCATCATACGCGTCATTTCTGGCTCTTTTCGTTAACATGAGAAAATATGATTAGACTCAGTGGCGTAGCGAGGTCGGGTGTCACCCGGTGCGGCACTTAATGGTGTCACCCCCCCAGAGGCATAGAGACCCTTCCCAGGGACAAACTTTCAAATTTTCGATTTGCACCCCCCCCCCTCAAACTTTCGATTTGCACCCCCCCCCCCTCGAGTTTTCGATTTGCACCCCCCCTCAAACTTTCGATTTGCAACCCCCCTCGAGTTTTCGATTTGCACCCCCCCCCCCTCAAACTTTCGATTTGCACCCCCCCCTCGAGTTTTTCTCTATATATTTTGCTATTTTTTGTCTTGGTGTCACCCCCCTAAATGGTGTCACCCGGTGCGGTCCGCACCCCCCGCCCCCCCCCCCCCCCCTCGCTACGCCCCTGATTAGACTTAATGCGATACAATCATACATCATGTGAGATTTTTTTACATATAAAAAGCATTATGTGGGTGTTTCAACCATTGAGTAAGTAAATAACTACTTTCAGTGCAGACTTGATAAATAAAATAACAGCGCTCTCTAAAGCATGGTCGGGATATGAACTAACTCATTTCGCAAAGCTAACCTAACTGTTAACACGTTATATGTACAACTGTTTTACCCAAAGCTGATAATTCCCTTACGCGCATTTGGCATTATAATAATTAACATAACAACAACCGACACACTATTACATACAGACATTTTAATAATGTTATTCATTTATAACACACAGACAGTTGATTCATTTATGCGAAAAGTTCGTTCAGGGAAAATTAACTCTTACTAACAAGGGGAGATAATAAAGAAATGCTGACGTCACCATTAGACCACTGAAGCAGGATGTGGTAAAGAAAACTAAACACAAGAGCTCGGGTTTATTATTGTAGACACGACAATTATCAACACTGACCAGACTAACTGGACCAACCGTCGTTCTAATTTGATTTAGTGGGACTTCAAATCAAATTTTCCTAGAAAGTGGTTTCATAATTTGTCAGCGGATGAAAGGTTTTTTTTTTTTTTAATTTCTCATTCCCTACATCATCAGTTTGTGTCAGTTGCTTCCTCTTGTTGGCTAAAAGTCATACGTTGAAAATTGTTCATCCGTTTTTTGTTAACACAAACGCTATGAACTGTTGTGATTAAAGTGTGTGGGGGGGGGGGGGGGGGGGGATAATGTCTACAAATTTACCAAAATGAACATGAGTTCATGAAAATGAATATTATGGGCGGGTAAGACTCTTGAAGTAAATTTAATTTTTCTTTCTAAATGTAACAAATATGAAATACTTGTTTCTTAAAAAAAAATGTGCAGTTTATCCATTTAGTATAACAAGATTCTAAATAAAAAATACTGCGAAACTTTTGAAATTCGTCTTTGAAAAGTTACCGTTTTTTATTTTTACACGAACTACTCTTATCGTTATAGCATTAAATTATTGTTAGTTCTTATAGTACATCACTGTCTGAATATTATGTTACCTTCACATTACATCACTGTCTGAATATTATGTTACCTTCACATTACATCACTGTCTGAATATCATGGATGTCTTTACATTACATCACTATGTGAATATCATGGATGTCTTTACATTACATCACTTATACAAACCGCTTCTTCTTCCCTAAGTCTTTCAACTTTGCAATCAGGATCCTTAAATATGTCACTTCTACATCGCAATATAAACCTGAATAGTCTTCCTTACGAAACTCCTTGCGCTTTAAAGTAAGTCTATTTTTATCATATCTCGAGCTAAACACCGCCTCCATTTTTAGGAACGTCTTCCATGTTTCAGGCCCACCAATAGGAGCCGTAATGAAGAGGCCGTTATAAGGCTAATCAAGGCGACGATTAACCTAATCATGACGTGTTGCGTTGCGCTGTCTGACACAATAACGAGACGGCGAGTTTTTAATGAGGGCTCGGGTAACGATGGAAAATATCTTCAGGAGAGGAAAAAAAACAGGTCTTAGATAGTGGTTAACTAGGGTTTATTTCTCTTGCAGTTTAAAGATTTAAAAAAATGGGGTGACCCTAAAAGTTTAAACAAATAAAACATCAAACAGTAAAGGTACAAAGTGTTATGAAGTAGGTTTTTATAAAAGGAATAGAAGATGACGTTTGTGAACGTGAAAACTATTTACTCTTGGGACTTATCTATTGGATCGAAGTCTTTTGTGATTTACTTGCACGGAATTTTGTCAGGAATGGAAGGAACGTACTATAAAGTGAGATGGCAGGGATGGAAAAGGAGGGGGGAGGGGGGAGGAGGGGAGGCAACGCTAGACCTATGAGGTAGTATTGTAATATGCATGTATTTGTGTATACTTGGAAGAAAAACGGAATCAAATTTGGTTTTGGTTTTAAGAAACCAGATGTGACGTACATTTTGTATTTTTATATAATAAAATGTCAAAATATAATAGGTTTTTTAGAGTAGATATGGTTTTTTTAAGACAGAGAGTTTTGCAAAGTTATTTTAAGGGTGTTTAGCTGTTTGTGACGATGTGTGACGGTATGATAGTCTGGGTTTTTGTGACGACGTGTGACGGTAGGCAAGTCTGGCTTTTCGTGACGACTTGTGACGGTAGGGGTGTCTGGCTTTTTGTAACGATGTATGACCGTAAGGAAATCTGGCTGTTTGTCACGACGTGTGACGGTAGGAAAGTCTGGCTTTTTTGTGACGACGTGTGACGGTAGGGAAGTCTGGCTTTTTGTGACGACCTGTGACGGTAGGTAAGTCTGGCTTTTTGTGACATGTGACAACAGAGTGGATGACGATAAAATCATAAATAAACTATTAAAATGTATGTGATGTATGCAACTGCTATTTAACCTAAGCAACATTTTCCTTTAAAAGTCCAACCAGCTTACACTGAAAATCTTTTCCCCCTCACCCGTTAGCCGCCACACTTTACAAATTTAATTTCTAAAATCCTCCGCGCTCAGCTCTTTTCTTTAAAGGAAACCACCTAACAAAGTACCCGACTTTCTTTCCTAAATAATACCGAAGACCTGGGTCATAGCCTTTAAAAGGGCCATTTACTAGCACAAATTTCCCGTACGAATTTCCCGTGGTACGGGCCAATCCGGCAGAAGCCCTAGAAGGGTTTGACATTAGTGACGGCCGGCTACGTAACACGTCGGGGCTGATTTCTCGAGTGCCACAATCGGAGAAGTAATTAACGCCACGGAGACGGACGCCCAAGACGTGCTGGGCTGACTGTGGGTGTGATGGATTTGAACGCGCTCCCCGCCGGAGATTGCTCGCTCCGTCTTCAAGTCGCCTGGCGCTGGATTTGTTTTTGTTTTTTTTTTTATTGGTGGATTTAAAATTTTAAACATACACCGATGTAAAATTTAAATTGAGAGGAACGAAAAAAAGTTGTACCGAGATTTTTAATTTTTGTTTTCAATTCAAGTCCACTTAGAAAACAAAAGAATTTTGGGCTTACTTTTAGTACATACATGATTTGGAAGATTAACAGACACTTCTTTCTGCCAAAATTAAAGACACAGACATTTGTATATGTCTAGATATAAAGAAACAGACATATTTATATATATATATATATATATATATATATATATATATATATATATAATATATATCGTAATTTCCCACTTCCATTTAATTGACTAAACCCAAGATAAAGAGCTTTATAAGGTCAACCTATTAGTCTCACCCACGACAAGACACCAATGTACTTCTACGTACGTTTCACAAAACGCTGACGTAGATTAGAGACCTGCTACAGAGTACTCACGCAATCAATGCACACCTGACACCAGACACACGCATGTACTCACGTCCACACCAGCTGAGCACGTCTGCCAGGTGAATGGAGTGAGGATCAAAGACCACGGTGACCTAGTGACCTGCTGTAGGTGCTGGAGGATATTGACGTGAGGTCGATCCACGGATGTTGCGAAAACTTTTTTTTTTACGCAAAAGCTTTGACATTTGGACAATACAAATATGTGTTTCTGGGGCGAAGGATGGGTGGGTGAGTGGGGTGGGGGTGGGGTGAGTATCTTTTGTGCACACTTTTTTGCTTAATTTTATGTAATGTAGGTCGGACAAGGGATGGGTGGTGGTGTGATACAATTTACCAGTGTTTCTTCCAGACTTTTTTTTCTCCGGGCGGGGGGGGGGGGGGGGGCAGACACTGGTAAAAGTATGTTTTCTTTACAAATTCCATTTCGTTCGGGGGGGGGGGTAGATTTGCCGAAATTCGAGTGGAAGAAACACTGAATTTACGTGAACCAATGCACGCAAAGCATAGGAAAGTGCAGAATACAAGTAAATGTTATTGTAAAGTGTCCTATTGGTGAAGGTCACAAACATATGAAAAGTCTAGGCAAAAACGTGGGTTGTGACACACATGTATATGGTATATGTATATATATATATATATATATATATATATATATATATATATATATATATTTATATATAATGATATATTCATCTATATATATAATTCTCTTATTGGAGACGTTAAAAAATACCAAGCTGTAAGCGCGCCTAGCAGTCCCCTCTCTTCCTCTCTAGGAATATCGCAACTACCCCCCCCCCCCCCACATTGTCTGGTGAGCTGTGGTTCACCCTAAATGTTTACAATCGTAGAGTCGGGTTTAGTGACGGCTATTAGGGGCAGATAATTTAGTTTGAAACTAATTTAAACTTAGGGGAGGTGACTAAGAGGAGGCTGCTTTCACGGGGGGGGGGGGAGGGTTTTAGTGTTTTAAAGCAAATATTTTCAGTGACAGCATTGGTACTGTCGAATTCACAAATTATGAACTACTGAAAAGTAGAAAATAAAACAACTAAAAAACGGCGTGTGATACGCCGCGGTTCGGCTCGTAACATATATTCATAATGAATCGCCATATTATTGTGTCACGGCCGTGCCACACAGGCGTTGTTCTATGTTCACGAAGAAAATTGTCAACAGGTCCTCAATCAGTTGAATAAAAGTTTCCGGATACCTAACGCAATGAAAATTCGAAACATGAATGTATTCACGTAACACGTTTGAATCTACAGAGGCTGACATTACATGCGGCCTGAGACGGTTTATTTAATTAAGTGTGTCATTTATATTCCTCCGCCAACGCCGTGTCAGGTACACTGAAGATGAAGGAAAACAACACGGATCAATTCCTACACAGGAAACTTATTCAATCAATCAATTTACCCAGATCAACGCTGAAAAGCTGAGAAATATTTTTTTTTTCCTTTATTATTTCTTATAACAAGTGTAGCCGAATTTGTGTGAGAGTGTGTGGAGGGGGAAGGGGCGGGAGGGGGGGGGGGGGTATTCGAGATTTTCTTCCCATGAGACGTGTGTGTCAAAATTATGGCCGTACCGAACAAATGGCGACGAGAAACAATTCAAGGGAGATTATCGAAAGCATTAGCATGTAGGGGAGACTATCAATAACATTTGCATTTTTAAAGCGTTTTTTGCAGTTGGAGATTTAGTGATCTGTCTTGTGTTTGTAAAAAAATAAAATTAAAACGGCAATAAGTTATTATTATGCAAGATAAAGCAGTTCACAAAGTTCTTTTAAATAAAAATATGCTCTTGATAGAAATAAAATTATAGGCGGGTTTTTTTTTTTTTTTGCAATCGGCTGTGGGGGTGTGGCCCGTTTGGTAACACATTCACACAGAATATTATTTCTCTCTCTTTGAATTTACGCTTCATCTGAATACATATAAATCCTTTCCCCTAACCGGAACCTCAGTCAAAGCGAAAGTTACAAAGTCAAGTCCTAACATAACATTCCCTTGTTACTTTACCCGTGTCCTAACGTTAACCAAACCCCCAATCCTAAACCTGCCTTGCTCCAGCGCATCAGTCATAACCTTTACTTCACGTCAAGTATTTTCTTACCCAGATCAAATATTGTCTTTTAGGGTTTAAATATTGGACTATAGGGTTAAAATATTATCTTATCGTGGTAACGGTTGTCCTATCGGGTAAATATATTGTCCTATGGGATTAAAGTATTGTCTTAATATAGCTATGAGGCAAAATATTTTCCTATTTAAAATATCGTCCAATGGTACTAAAATATTGTCCTATCGGTCCAAAATATTGTTCTATGTGATTAGTATATTTTCCTATGAGACTAAAATATTGTCCTATAGGACTAAAATATTGTCCTATGAGCCTAAACTATTGTCCTATGGGACTAAAATATTGTCCTATCTGTCCAAATTATTATTCCATGGGTCTAAAATATTGTTCTATGGGACTAAAATATTGTCCTATGGGACTAAATATTTTTCTATCGGTCCAAATATTGTCCTATGGGACTAAAATATTGTCCTATCGGTCTAAAATGTTGTCCGATGGGTCTAAAATATTGTCCCACCGATGGACGAGTGTATTGCACCATCGGTCCTGTATACCAGCGTCTTGCAGGAGAACGGAATAGAGAGAAAAGTTTCGTCACAGACTGGACCATAACACGATGGGTAATATTGACAGGATCAAGTAAACAGAGAGCTGTGCCTGATTGGACACTTCAAGGCACGTGACACAGCATATCAATGGCGGCGTTGGATACTGAAGAGTATGAAAAGTTGAGTAGGATGGGGGGGGGGGGGGGTTGAAAAAAATGGTGGGTTTAAAAACAGAATATGTTGACACGTCGGTATTATATCAAAGAGAAAGAGGGGGGGGGGGGATTTAAACAAGTTGTTATTGGACTACATTTAGTCTAGGTTTTCCTCGAAATGACCTTTCACACTTTTTACTTACTTGAATTTTTAAAAAAAGAAGTAACGACTACTCAATCAGTCAAATGATATTTTCACACATGAGAACCCAGCACTGTCGTGAAGATATGTTATGACAGTTTAAAGCTTAGATCCTGAGCTACTAATCGGGTGTTGAGGTAAATTATTCAATCATCTGGGTGTCGACCTAATTAGGAGACAACGTAATGAAAAAAAAACACGGCACTAATTGTTATTAAACTTAAAATATCGACTTATTATTATATATTTAAAATAACTATATACTAAAAACAAATCTAATATACATAGGCCTACTTTTATAAATAGAAAGATTTCAATACACTAGACTAGAAATAAAACATTAATGTTCCTTAGTTCTGTTTGTAATGTTATAAGCGTTCTTCGTATCAGCAAACATTTCGTTTTTACAATTACATAATTATTACAGAAAAAAAGATTGTCGTTTGTTTTTATTATAAAAGTTTTTATACTGCTTGCTGCCGTATTAGGAAAACTTAAATTCAAACTTTATTTCTTCCTTGTTTCAAGATGTATGCTTTTTATTAAAGGAATGCACTTTATAATTTTTTTTCCCAAGTGCACGATATTAAATTAATAAAATAATTAACTTTTAAAATGGTATTTTAATCACTTCAAAGATGAGCCGCTTTACCTAAAATATGGCTAATTGCCATAAATTATCCTTTTTATAATTATTTTTAATCCTGCTAATCGTATTAGCGTGCTCAAGTGATATGGCCTTCTAGAATACAATCAATAGCTTTGTTGTTTTTTTTAAGATAACCGGAAATGGTGGCTAGGAATAGCAAACAATGGCCGCCGTTGTGACGTCCGCCCTCATAGCTATGACGTCATATGATAACGAGAATCGTATTGTTTGATAACGTGTTATAGAGTTTGAAAGTTGTCTTTTAAATATCCGGTTAGAATTTTTTTTAATTAAGAATTCTGTAATTAGAAAAATGTGTAACTGTCATAAAGATTTAATGATTTAAAAAAAATTAAACATTCAGTTATATTTTAAAATAAAAACAGGAGAACATTCTAGAAATGTTATAGTTTTGCGCTTATTGATTCCAGGTCCAGCAACCTTGGCGTACCCTTAATATCTGAACCCTCTGATCTGGAAGAGAGCGGAACCGATAAATATTTTATTGCGAAAGGTTGTAATGCTCCAAGCTCTTCTTTATCTGTCATATAAATTAGCTATTTCACTCAGGTTTTAAATATTTATAAAGAAGGAAAAAACGTAGGGTTTACTACGAATACTAAAATTATCCCCAACCCCCCCCCCCTAGCTATTTTATTTTTATTTGCCTGGTTTTAATCATTTTCATTCAGACGATGAAGTCACGTGACAAGGTTCCTTTCAGCAACACAATTATTTTGCCCAGTTTTCCTGGAAAAAAATAAATTTCCAAAAATAATTCCCAAACAACATTCTCTAAATCTCGATTCGTGTCCGAATAAAAAACAAAACAAAAAAAACGAACAACCGGCGTTGTTTTATAACCAGCAACTGTAATTAGTTTCGAATCTAGACTAGCTTTGTTTTGTTTTTTTAAGAACTCAACTAAAGTAAAAGCTATGATTGCCTGTTCTTAGAGTTTGCCCTAGATGTGTTCAGGGTTTCTTTCACACATTTTTCATCTGGGGAAGGGGTGGCACTTAAATTTTTTGGAAAGGGGGGAGGGAGGGGGGGCGGAAACTACCTGAAACAAACTCTGGTTCTGCATAATTTCTCGAAATAAAATTTAACAATTGAAGAAAACAGGCTTTAGTTCTAGATTCAATTTGCATTTATTTCAAAAAAGGGTATTTTGTTGACAATGAAAAATATGCAAATAATTATCTTATACGTTTATAACCAACTGGTGAAATGCAAAACCGGAAGTAACGTGATGTAAATTTGATCATTTCTCTCATCCTATATCAGGATGTTTATTTCAGCCTCATTCGTGGCACTGTGTCAATTAGGTGGGGGTTATTTATTTGGGGGGGGGGGGGGGTTGGGGTGGCATAGAAACTAAGACCTGCAGTTGTGATTGTAAAATGTATGTCTATTAAGGAAGAGGTCACATTTATTTCATGGATCTCGACATATCAAGCAATTAATGGTCAGTTTCAATGCCTAACTACAAGTATTCGTGTCGGGTAAAGTATCGGGACATTATGACAACATGGATGACCATTAGACTGAAGACTGTTGGTTTGGCAGTGGCTCGAACATGTAAATGTCCAATACGCCGATTTTTATATGCTGTGATTTTATGCAAAAAGGTTTAAAAATTTACCGTTTAAAAAAATAAATTCAATGTTATAATTTCCAAAAGACTTCAGATCATCTCTCTTTTTGGATTTCAGAGCCCATCAGCTCTGGTGGGTACCTGACATGAGTCTGGGATAGTAATTATCATGCCTAAATTATCCTCGCACTGAAGCAATAGGATTAGATGACTTCCTCTTCACTTGTTTCATTGGAAATTTGCGTTTACTGTCTTTGTGGAACTTTATGAGATATAAAGTCTGTGCATTTTGTCTGCGATGTTGGACTAGTTGTAAGTTCATCCATATTTGTTCAAGTTTTAAGAACGGAGAAGAACCTGTATAGACTCTATGTTTTCCGTGTACTGCATTTCAAAATATATTTATTCATTTTATGTGGTGTATACCATTATCTTTATGCATAGGGCTACCTGTGTATCTTTATACACTACAGAGGTATTTAAATAGTGCCTCGTTTTCACCCTCTATAAAATGTACTAAAATTAGATTAGCTAGAAACACGAAAAAAAAGACGCGTAAAAATCTGGCCATTGTTATCTGGACTAAAACCAACCACATCCAGTTTCCGGTTGTACTTTTAGTCTACGCAGATCGTCTTTTCAAAGGGTGTAGGTCTCCATCCATAGGTCTCGCCCCATCAAGATGGCGGGGGTATACTTCGATCTGGCTGAAGATCTTTGCCTGGTGCGGGTAACCAGAGCTTGATTGCGCCTATCACCAGCTATTACTCACGGCTGTTGGAGCAGACGAACCCACAGATCCCTGGCCTACTTCGGCAAGTGTTGTCTATTTACTTAGCTTAGCCCCGCGGTCAAGGTTGGGGTTAAAAATAGCTCTAATTTACTTTTACGGAGTGAGTTGGTATCTGGCGGTGCTGAAAGTTTCTATGCTGAAATATTTTTTTTGATAGACGTTTGAGGCCATTTATTACTTATTTAAAGTAAATTTTACTTTTATAATTTTTCTGTTTTTGTTGGCTTAAAAAGACGCTGGGTTTAGTGTAGCATTTACAGCGAGGTTAAATTATGTTTAAAGTAATTTTCAGAATGTTTATGTTAGAGCAATATTGTAAGTTAGGTATAGGGTTTAACTTGGAGTTGCCGTGGTCAAATGGAAAAGCTGACGACTGCTAACCTAAAAGTCTCGAGTTAGAATCCTGGTTAAAGTCCATAAAACGTAATGAGTCCAATCAGCTAGAATGAGTACCTCACGTTAGGGAAAGTAAAGGCGGCTGGGCATAATGCTGACCACATTATCCCTTCATACGCCGAGGTCACAGAAACAGGTGAACTCTTCTTCACTTGCCCCATGGACCGTCGGGTTTGAAATGGGAACGTTACTTATAGTGTTTATCTTAGACCTAAGTAACGCTACCCTTATGTATGTGGCGATCCAATAGTAGAGTTTGCCTATTTCTTTGGCTTGGCATATGAAGAAAAATTATGGTCAGCACTCAACCGACTTTTTTTTTTAAATACAATATGGTTAACCATCAGAGCTGGGTGGTCGAAAGTACGCCCTACGGACTCGATTTAAACTCCAGACTTTCGGGTTAGCAGTCGTGCGCTCTACCAGTGACGTCACTGGGTCGGGTGTCACCCAGTGTGGTAACTGAACTGAGTGCGTCAAATACATTACCACATTACCCCATCCAATACATTTTTTCGGTATAGTGTCACCCCTCACCTTTTCTTTCCCACCCCACCCCCCCCCCCCCACACACATACACATACACATACATATATATTTAAAATATTGCACTGATTAAACAACGGCAGTACAATGACGATTTTCTAGTTTGGTGTCACCAGTTAAATGATGTCATCCGGTGCGGCCCACACCCCTCGCCCCTGCCAAACGATGCCACTGCACTCCGACCTTTCCATCCCTTAGCTTAGAAGTAGTCACATGCTTGGGTTAATCCGCCTGACTTTTCAAAACAAAAAAAGTTCAAAGTAAACTTTAAATAGTAAAAATTACAACCAGTTAGTGATATTAAAGGAAAAAGTCAAGTTACAAAGCAGTCTAGAAGCTTCTCTACTTACGGTGACCACATGACCAGACACAACAACCTGCTCTAGCTTTCCCAGCACGCGCTTCCAACTTTCACTTTTACTTTTCCGGTTCCGGATAATCTCCCGCCGTCTTAACTCCTGCTCCTAATCCCCCCACTCATGGAAGATAAGCCAAGGGAGAAGCGGGAGGGTGAAAGAGTTAAGGGCCTTTAAAGGGAGGTGGGGGGGGGGGGGAAGAGAATGGACCGTTTTTATTGTCCATGTCGCGACGTGTTTCGGTGGTAATGTTCAGCGCATGTGTGTTTGACAGGAAGATGTGGGTATGTATGTGTGTGTTTGTGTGTGTGTGTGTGTGTGTGTGTGTGTGTGTGTGTGTGTGTGTGTGTGTGTGTGTGTGCCTATCAACAACATTATAGAGGGTGATTTGAAAAAAAAAATTAACATTGATAAGACAACGTAAATTCAGATCACGGTATCACTAGAGCCTATCACTCCAAGGTTCCAAAGTCGCCTGCGATACTATCAGTGCATACATTCACCGATAATGCATTCCGAATACAAGAGTTTATACATTATATATATATATATATATAATATATATATATATATATATATATATATATATATATATATATATATATATATATATATATATATATATATATATATATATATATATATATATATATATATATGAACTATCTGTAAATTAATTTGCACGTTATTGTTAAGTATACCAATTCTGTTCCAACAGACATACAATACCAAAAACAAAATAATTAGTTCCTGTTTTTATATTACAAACAATACCTTTATTTAAAACTTTGAAACTGACAAAAAAATTGAAATAAATAAAATATACTATTCTTGTTTAACTCCAAACAAACCACATTGGGCCATACGTTCTCCAAATTATCATAATGACCTTCACCTTCTCCGATCCGCGTAGACCAGCCACGCCATGGCATTCGGAGACCTTTCTCCCGGCTTCCCCTAAGACATCATTACGGCTGAGATTCCTTGACCAACCGTCATTAACGTGGAGAGTGTCTTGACCCCCACCCCTGACGCTGGATGAAGGAAGCTCGGAGATTTAACACACATAAAAAGCAACCTGCACAAAAGACGGTGGGGGGGGGGGGGGATGAAAAAGTTGGGGAAAAATAAATTTGATCTTTTGAGATAAGTAAAATAAAAATATAAAAGAGCGTCTTGTTGGCTTAGCGGGGTATTTGAAGTCTGGGAGAGGGAAAAATAAATATAGGAAAGTCAAATAAATCATTAAAATGAAGATTCAAAAAGTCAATTTAAAATGACGTTATATTTTGTCAATATTTCACAATTTTGTACATTAGTGATATTACTCAGGTATTTCGTGTTCAGAGCGAAGATTAGTTAAAACAAATATATTACCTTATATATATATATATATATATATATATATATATATATATATATATATATATATATATATATATATATATATATATATATATATATACGCTAGTATGCTGTTTAAACCTTAGTAATGAAATCTGGATTGTAATTGCTAAGCATTTCAATTTCTTCCGTTTATTTACCGTGTGTGCGGCTTTAATCAGAATACGCTGGAAAATACCTTTTCAAAGCAAGTGTCAGAATACAGAAAAAATAATTTCCTTTACAATTTTAGATTTGATCTTTATGACAACATTTTTACAATTGCATGACTTTTTAGATACATTCTGTATAACTACAACCCAGAAAGGGACGGCCTGGTGTAATGGTAGAGCATTTGGCCGCTAGCCCGAAAGTCTTGAGTTCGGATCTCGGTACGGACTTGTGACTATACGCCGTCCCTGAGTCCACTTATCTCTAATGAGTAACTATCTTACGTTGAAGAAAATGAAAGCGGCTGATCCTAGTGCTTTATTATTTTTCTTACCCAAACTGGCGAAAATTGAATTGATATACCCATTGGCATTAGTTAACGTTTCGTTTATTACATTCGTAATGTCGCTGTAGCAATACACCATTAGTAGTCTATAGTCAATGGTTAGGTTAAAGGTCTATCCGTGTTGACGAGTTCAACGGGGTTAATTTTCTGAAATAAGAAGACGAAGGCAACGAAAAAAATAGACTTTAAAATTCTTAACGATAAAATTGTTACCAAAATATTACCCTGAATAGGGACATTTTAGTGTAAAGTTCACGGAGCGCAGATTTTTAGATTATTTTTGTTTAACTTATCCCCCGCCAAAAGCGACCAATCAACCTGAAGACACTTTGACTTCATCAGCGGTCCAATCAAGCGGTTAATGAGCATAAATTATGTGATCGGTCAGCCGGTCATCAAACTAGCGCGCGGTGTTTAAAGACCGCGGACATATTTGGGTTTGGCTTCACAGGACTTGATCTCATTAATTTTTCAGTCTAGTCAATTACTTAAAGTTTTTTTGTGGGTACTGCTTGAAATGATTACTTCCCTTTTTCACGAATTGAATCGAGCCGATTTTTTTTTTAAATCGCTGACGGTTTTCGTGCCTTTACCACAGGTAATCGCTAGCCGGATTTTGAATCGCTGACGGTTTCCGTACTTCCATAGGTAGTCGCTAGCCGGATTTCGAATCGCTGACGGTTTCCGTGCCTTCACCACAGGTAATCGCTAGTCGGATTTTGAATCGCTGACGTTTTCCGTACCTCCATAGGTAGTCGCTAGTGCACTTTCCTCGTCTGTGTCACCAGCATATCAGGTGGTGGGGAGCTAAACGGTATCAAGTGGTGGGGAGCTAAACGGTATCAAGTGGTGGGGAGCTAAACGGTATCAAGTGGTGGGGAGCTAAACGGTTTCAAGTGGTGGGGAGTTAAACGGTTTCAAGTGGTGGAGAGCTAAACGGTTTCAAGTGGTGGAGAGCTAAACGGTTTCAAGTGGTAGGGAGCTAAACGGTATCAAGTAGTGGGGAGCTAAACGGTTTCAAGTGGTAGGGAGCTAAACGGTATCAAGTAGTGGGGAGCTAAACGGTTTCAAGTGGTGGGGAGTTAAACGGTTTCAAGTGGTGGGGAGCTAAACGGTATCAAGTAGTGGGGAGCTAAACGGTATCAAGTGGTGGGGAGCTAAATGGTATCAAGTGGTGGGGAGCTAAACGGTATCAAGTGGTGGGGAGCTAAACGGTATCAAGTGGTGGGGAGCTAAATGGTATCAAGTGGTGGGGAGCTAAACGGTATCAAGTGGTGGGGAGTTAAACGGTTTCAAGTGGTGGAGAGCTAAACGGTTTCAAGTGGTGGGGAGCTAAACAGTATCAAGTGGTGGGGAGCTAAACGGTATCAAGTGGTGGGGAGCTAAACGGTATCAAGTGGTGGGGAGCTAAACGGTTTCAAGTGGTGGGGAGCTAAATGGTATCAAGTGGTGGGGAGCTAAACGGTATCAAGTGGTGGGGAGCTAAACGGTATCAAGTGGTGGGGAGTTAAACGGTTTCAAGTGGTGGAGAGCTAAACGGTTTCAAGTGGTGGGGAGCTAAACAGTATCAAGTGGTGGGGAGCTAAACGGTATCAAGTGGTGGGGAGCTAAACGGTATCAAGTGGTGGGGAGCTAAACGGTTTCAAGTGGTGGGGAGCTAAATGGTATCAAGTGGTGGGGAGCTAAACGGTATCAAGTGGTAGGGAGCTAAACAGTATCAAGTAGTGGGGAGCTAAACGGTATCAAGTGGTAGGGAGCTAAACAGTATCAAGTGGTGGGGAGCTAAACGGTATCAAGTGGTGGGGAGCTAAACGGTATCAAGTGGTGGGGAGCTAAACGGTATCAAGTGGTGGGGAGCTAAACGGTATCAAGTGGTGGGGAGCTAAACGGTTTCAAGTGGTGGGGAGCTAAACGGTTTCAAGTGGTGGGGAGCTAAACGGTATCAAGTGGTGGGGAGCTAAACGGTTTCAAGTGGTGGGGAGCTAAACGGTATCAAGTGGTGGGGAGCTAAACGGTATCAAGTGGTGGGGAGCTAAACGGTATCAAGTGGTGGGGAGCTAAACGGTATCAAGTGGTGGGGAGCTAAACGGTATCAAGTGGTGGGGAGCTAAACGGTATCAAGTGGTGGGGAGCTAAACGGTAACGACTCAGAGAAGGACTCCATGTTTTTATCAGTTCTAAAGTATTGCCCTAACCTTACGAAATATATTTAGAGCCCCCCCCCCCCCCTCCCCTACCTCCCCGTACAACACCTTTAATCGTCGTATACGGTTCACCAAATGTGAGGCGATTGTCGACACTTTTTTCCCTCTATTCTACCGATCATTTGAGGATCACACATAAGACAAACCACATTCATCTAAATCCATAGAAAAACGTCGTCTTAAAGAACTGGCCCCAGAACTATGGTACACCAGTGTCGCATTTTAATTAGAAACAACAACTTGTGACATATATAATATACTAGTGTCACATATTTAAATACATCAAGTGAAATGTTATATGCCATTGTCACATATATTAGACTGTTTTATACCAGTGTCACATAATTAGATGCATCAACGTCTGACATTATTGTATACCATCAGAGGCGTAGCGAGAGGGGGCGGGGGTGCGGACCGCACCGGGTGACACCATTTAGGGGGGGGGGGGGGTGACACCAAGGCAAAAAATAGCAAAATATATAGAGAAAAACTTGAGGGGGGGTGCAAATCGAAAGTTTGAGGGGGGATGCAAATCGAAAGTTTGAGGGGGGGGTGCAAATCATAGATTTGAAAGTTTGGGGGGGTGACACCATTAAGTGCCGCACCGGGTGACACCCGACCTCGCTACGCCACTGTATACCATTGCAACATATTTAAATATATTCACTTGTGACATTATCATGTACTACTGTCACATGTTCAGATACATTCCCTTGTGAGATTTGTGTATACCAATGTCGCATATTTAGATACAACCATTCGTACAATGTATATTACTCTAACCCAACCCTCCCAAACCCTACAACAAATCTACTAAACTACACAAAACCAGTCTGGATCGAAACCAAGTTATACCACGCTTGTATGGCTGGGACTGTCATTACCAGCCATGAAATCAGATTCCCACACCAGCTCGTCTAGTGAAACGAGTTTTGTTTTGTTTCTTTCTTCTTCTACTTCGCTCCCAGGGGACGCAACTGGTCTACTAAAGGGACGCAACTTTCTGATAGTCCTCATCAAATCGTCGCGCCCTTAGCCAGTAACAAATACATTTCGTTTTAAATCAAGTTTTCAAGAAAAAAAAATCTTTAAATCAATTTTAAATCATTTGAACTCGTTGACTGTTTTTTAACAAGTGAAGCTTTTGTAACTTTTAAAACTTTCAATAAATAAAGTCTACGAATTTTATTTAGCCCATAGTTGAAATTGTTACAGCCTTCGAACTTAGATTTTATTGATTTGCTCAGATAAACTATTAGCTTAAACTAATTTTATTTTAAATTAATAATTTAGTTCATAAATTTATTTTAAAATACGCACCTGAAAACATTCAATGCTTACAACAAAACCCAGAACACCTAAATATGTGATGACATTCACACAGACACTTGTACATTTGATACCATTCACCTTAACTTTTGTATGTTAGATACCATTCACCTTAATACATGTACATTTCATGACAATTACATAACCACCTGTGTATTTAACACCATGTGCATATAATACCATTCACCTTAACTTTTGTACGTTTGACACCATTCACCTTAATATATGTACATTTCATGACAATTACATAACCACCTGTATATTTAACACCATGTGCATATAACACCATTCACCTTAACTTTTGTACGTTTGACACCATTCACCTTAATATATGTACATTTCATGACAATTACATAACCACCTTTGTATTTAACACCATGTGCATATAACACCATTCACCTTAACACATGCACATGTTCTGCCAATTACTTAGACATGTCTGTATGTACATTTTTTGCCATGCATGTTTAACCATGAATGTTTAACCACAACTATTTATACACTACTGTTTATCCACTCTAGTTTAACCACTCTAGTTTAACCACTCTAGTTTAACACACCGTATCTTCTCACCAGGGCCCTGATTAACTCCCCTATGGTCGTTCTACACTCAAGATCATTTTCAAGATACCCACAGCTCCGGCACATGTAAGTATGCATGGTTGTTTGTATGTGTAGGCCTATATGTGCGTATGTTTGTATGGGTATGTAATATATATATATATATATATATATATATTTATATATATATATATATATATATATATATATATATATATATATATATATATATATATATATATATATCACACAAAGCAGTCTATTTAATAATATTATATGCTCTTATGGATGTATATATCCTATGCATGTTCGCTTATGTTATTATTATATACTTACATCACATTCAATCGGTCCCGCTATATGTTTTCTTCGTCTTGTATTTCTTACCAAAAAAAATATTTAAATAAGTTAAGACATACACGTAACGTACAATAAAACATGCTATTTTTTTAATAGCATCAGCAATTTCATTGTCAAATGATTTTTTTTTTTAAATGATTACCATTTTAACTGATTGAACTCAGGAAAATATAGTCTGTATCACCAAGGTTATGTAGGTTCTCATGTTAATGTGGATGTTAGCCCTATGTTTTTTTTTCTATAATCAATGTAATTTGTGTATGGGGTGTTGAGGGTTGGGGGTATCGTTTGGAATTCCCCGAGTCTAGACAGATCCGTGTCCTGACAGCCGACATAAACAACGGCACGTGACGCCCGCTTGTCAGCAGCTGTCTCCCAGCTCTCCCGAAGGCGCTGTAATGACGTCACGTTTTATGGCGCCTTTCCGTGACAACCATTACACGCCGCTTACGTCATATTTGACGCTGATTCCTCTTGATACATTTTTTACTCACTGTTCGTATTTTCATAAACCTTCGATTTTTTTTTCTCTCCATGAGCTATGCCAAAAATAGAATATTTGTACCGAATAGGCCTATATGTTAATTTAATCAAAGACACATAATTAAATCGCCCGACTTAATTAAGTGTTCTATTTATGGAGACTTTGATTGCTCAGTTTTCCAACGAATTTCTTTGAGGTTTTTTTTTCTTCTACAAACATTCAACACAATTACCGTCACAATAGCGAAACAATTATTCCTGACAAGTGTATGTATGAGAGGCACGGGTGTATGATTCATTTCCAATGGTATTGTATAGGGGAAAAGTTAAAGAAGTCAAAGCAAAAAGTGTCACTGGAAAAAATGTAAAGGAAATGAAGACATCGGGGAAAAAATCATTTTTGTTTGCATGGAATTAGCTAATGAAGTTATTTTATTAAGTATTTAAAAAGGACAAAGAATCATCAATGCTAACTATACATTTATGTAAATTAAACTTTCGTACTCGTGGCATTGCGGAGGCTGGGATTCGAACTCGCATCTTTCAGGATGGCAGCAGTGAGCTATACTATCCGGCCACGCCGTCTCTATTTCGAAATTTTTAGATATTTAAAAGTAGAATTATTAGGGTAGGATTTGTAAAACATGCCAAAACAAATAAGGGATTGTAGGAAAAAAAGTCACAGGAAAAAAAAAACACAGGAAAAAAAAACACAGAAACAAAGTCACAGGAAAAAAAGTCACAGGAAAAAAAGTCACAGGAAAAAAAGTCACAAATATATATTTGCATAATATTTGTCAATACTTTTGTGTATTAAATATTTAGAGAGTGCAAATTAACTTACGACTAATTAAATGTAATGTAATGTGTGTAGTCTGTATACGCATAGGAATTTTTATAATTCATCTAAAAATATTTATTATGAAGTATGTAGATTATAATTATTTTAAACTTAAGATTAGTAGCATTTAATAGAATGCTCCAAAGTACACGTTTTTCATCGTGTTTTTTTACTTTCTCGTATATACGAAGTATAGAGAAAGTATTGTAATCGTGCACAAAAATCACTTGAAATTTTAACAATTTTCACCGTATTACACCTCAGTCCTTCATCACATCTGAAGTATAGAGGACTTATTTTAATCGGGCAAAAATTATCAATCCAGATGTATCAAAATTAAGAGGTTTTATGCGTAATCCAGTCTGAAAAACTGGGCTTTGCAATTCTGTCCGTATGTCTGTGTGTCTGTGTGTGTGTCTGTGTGTAAACACGATTACTTGAGTACCGTTACAGCTAGGTTGATGAAATTTCATAAATAAGTATTTTATCAAAATCGTAGATCCGTATCAACTTTTGAGCGATTTCCGATAACCGGAAGTGGTATTTTTTCTACTTTGAATTTTTCAAAAGCCTATAACTAGAGTACTATTTCAGATAGATAAATGAAATTTCACATGTGAGTAAAAGATCTAATTTTCTACTTTCTGTTAAATTTTGAGTAATTTCTGTTGACCGGAAGTAGTAATTTACGCTACTTCCAATTTCTCAAAAAACTAATGTAAATTTTTAAAGTACTAATAATATTGCGCACTATTATGCACTTTTTTATTTTACGTTTACTTGGTGTGCAATTCTTTTGTCTACGAGATTTTATTCTATTTTTAAAACTTTAAGTATTTAAAATGGATTAAAAATCATGTCTATAGCCCGAGTTTCCATCCCCTGTTGTTTATATAAGAATATTCGAGAAAGTTTAGGGGAGATCACTCCCGGTTTATTTTAAATACCAATATTAAATTACCGTGAAATGGTAAGTTCATCTGACTTGCTGCCCTCAACTCATGGCAACAATAATTATGTTTAGTTCAACCACCTTTACTGCCCACATTTATCACGCTCATAACATAATAAAACTTAGGATCAAAACAGAAAGCCGACAAGGTTCAAAGGCTGTCATTGACGCATAACGTCAACAACACAACATATGTTCGGACAATGCCTACAGAGGAGAGGCCGACCAGAGAATAGCTTACGGCAAAATGTGCCTAAATTTCTTTTATAATTAACTTTTCTACCGCGTATTTAACTAAATACGTAACAAAAGTTGAGATTGTTGTGTTAATTACCTTAGAGTATTTTTACTTACAGTTGTTATAAATCATAATGCTTTTAACGTCTATAAATAATTTATGCTATCAAAAAATACAACCCACATCAATAAACATACAAAATTTTACAATTCTTAACAAATTAATAAAAATATTTCTAAAAAGATTTTTGTGACTTTTTTTCTGTGACTTTATTTCTGTGACTTTTTTTCCGATAAAATTTTTCCACTGTGACTTTTTTTCTGTGACTTTTTTTCCTAGTAAAAACTGTGACTTTTTTTCTGTGTTTTTTTTTTCCTGTGACTTCTTTTCCGTTTACCTCAATTAGGATGTACTAGCCTATAGGCCCTATGTGTTTGATTAAAATTTGGTAGTGTTCAAGATTTAACTAATATCAATGTGACTCACTTCCAGAGTTTCTTTCAGTCAGGAGTTTGTTATTGATGTGTGTGATTATTGCCCTTTGAAGAATCGAAATGTCACAGTATCGATTATCTGACTTTGAGTCTAGCTTTGAGTTATGGTTTTATGTAAATTTTTGTTTTTTAAAATGTAGGTTCGGCAGCTTATAATTCTATTTTACCAAAAAAATTATGGTTATTAAACGTTTAAGTAAAAAATGTGTAGATCTATAAAAAAAAAGTAAAAGTAAAGCCCCCATTTCAAACCTGACGGTCTATAGGGCAAGTGAAGTAGAGTTCACTTGTTTCTGTGACCTCGGCATATGAAGAGATAGTGTGGTCAGCACTATGCCCAGCCGCCTTTACTTGAACCCGGATTCGACTCGAGACTTAAGAGTTAGCAGTCCATAACTATAATCTGTAACTATTCATTATTGATCTATTTTTCTTATGGTATATTGTGTGAGAGATAATCTCTAGCATTGTGTGATGGCCTAAACGAGTTTTGTTTGAAATAACATCAACAACTGGTGTAGCATAGAGATGCAGTAAGTGTAGGTGAGTGCGGGTCACACAATGGTGGGGGTGAGGGATGGAGGGGAAGCGGGTGTTACCTGCCAGCTATTCCCTGTATTATTATATAGAGCTGAGTATGCGAGATTGAACAACCACGGATTTAAATATATCGGGTTATCGGGTTCTGCTCAATCGGAAGGCTCGCTCTAGACGCTGCCATGTGTATCCATCTCAGTCAATGTTTGACTGGGGCGTGTTAGAGCTCTATCAAAACGATAGGGTACGGTAGAATTAGAACGGCACCATAGTTATGTGATGTAAAACATAGTGATATTTTACATCGGAGACAGAACTGAACCATAGTTATGTGATGTAAAACATAGTGCTATTTTACATCGGATACAAATAACTGAACCATAGTTATGTGATGTAAAACAGTGATATTTTACAGCGAAGACATAGAACTGCACCATAGTTATGTGATGTAAAACATAGTGATATTTTACAGCGAAGACATAGAACTGCACCATAGTTATGTGATGTTCAACAAATTGATATTTTACAGCGGAGACAGAGAACTGGACCATAATTATGTGGTATACAACGATGGTGTGTAGAAGTGGAGAATTAGAGTAGCACCACAATTATATGGTCTACGACCCGATGATATTTTACAGTGGAGAATTAAAACTGCACCATAATTATGTGGTCTGCAAGTCTACAACACGATTGTGGCTTTCAATGGAGACGCACACTGCACCGCTATTATGTGCGATATTTTACAAGGGACAATTTAAACTACACCACAGTTATGTTGTCTACGACCCGATGATATTTTACAGTGGAGAATTAAAACTGCACCACAATTATATGGTCTACGACGCGATGGTGTGTTGAACAGGAGAATTAGATTTGCACCACAATTATGTGGTCTTCAAGTCTACAACGCGATTGTACCCTCTAGTGAAGACTTAAAACGGCACCACAATTATGTGGTCTACAACACGATGGTGTGTTGAAGACGAGAATTAAAACAGCACCATAATTATGTGGTCTACAACACGATGGCGTGTTGAAGACGAGAATTAAAACAGCACCACAATTATGTGGTCTACAACACGATGGCGTGTTGAAGACGAGAATTAAAACAGCACCACAATTATGTGGTCTACAACACGAAGACCTCACATCTTTCTGCCTTGTCATCACGACGCCTTGTTTTTTCGCCCCATTTTCACAACTCGCATCTCTATCAATGAATGGTAATTAAATCACGCAAGTAGGTCATAATGGAGGCAGGGGTTGACGAGATGACATCGATAAAGTAAACAGATTAGGTCGAGGGGGGCGTGTGTATGTGGGGGGGGGGGGGGGGGGGTGAAATATCGGTAAGGTGGGGACGATATTGAACTGACGTGTTGGGCAATCGAGGGATGGTTATCTGTTTACTCAAATCGATGAGTCAACCGGGTGTCTGTTTCGTATCCAGAACACGCGTTGTCTTATATTTCACACTGGTTGCAAGTGCTTGCTTTAGGGTGCTGTTTAGGGCATCCCTTATTGATCTCTATTGTGGGCTTTTTAGTGCACTGTCTGTATGTAGCAAGACATTACGTTTACAATTTAAAGTTAGAATAAAAACAAATAGCTAAAAACTGTTTAACTAATATAAGGCCTATAGTCTTATTTTTTTTTTAAATTTCTCAGACTAGCTGGGAAAAAAATGTAGGATGAAGTTCCTTTTCGAACCTGACAGTCCATGGGGCAAGATATGTAAAATCCAGCTGTTTCTAAGACCTCTGCATATGGATGGATAATATGGTCAGCATTATGTCCAGCCGCCAGCTACCTATAAGGCGAACTAGGCTGTCGCCCAGGGTGCCATCCCAAGGGGGGGGGGGCAAAAAGTTTAATCGCTATTATCAAAAAGTACATAATAATAAATAACTTTGATTATCATTTATAAACTATAGATGATAATATACAAAAGAGTAGCGATGTATTTCGGCGCCCAGGACGAACTATCAGTTTTGCACATCCATCCCAAAAGTAGGTCTATATATGACTATATATTTATTCGCGATGGTGAGAATACATTCCCATTTCCCTAAATTGGAAAGGTCTGGGCGCTTTTTACCAGTCACTTTACCTTTTTATGTTGGTGTCATATAATTGATGTAGAAAACGATTAAATAAGTCCGCAATTTAATTTTTTAACATTTCAAACAGTTATTTAATTTTAATGTTGATGA
Organism: Physella acuta; assembly: GCF_028476545.2. Classification (NCBI taxonomy): domain Eukaryota; kingdom Metazoa; phylum Mollusca; class Gastropoda; family Physidae; genus Physella; species Physella acuta. The sequence continues at coordinate 70,795 of NW_026731940.1, read as the reverse complement.
CGGGGCGTTCAAAATCACGTGCGAATCTCGACGTTTTACAGCTCCCTGAGTCGGAAAAACAAAGTTTTGCAATCTTGTCCGTATGTCTGTGGGTATATATGTGTGTGGATGTGTGTGTGTGTGTGTGTTTGTTTGTAAACACGATAACTTGAGTACCGTTACAGCTAGGTTGATGAAATTTCATATATAAGTATTATATCAAAATAACTTGGTGTGCAACTCTTTTTTATCTACGAGATTTTATTCTATTTTTAAAACTTTAAGTATTTAAAATGGATTAAAAATCATGTCTATATCCCGAGTTGCCAACCCCTGTTGATTTACATAATAATATTCGAGAAAGTTGAGGGGAAATCACTCCCGGTTTATTTTTAATGTGTCCCTTAATTTAAGGGATCCAAAAATTAAATGATATTACAATTTGCAGTTTACATATTTATAAACGTATGTCATCAAACTTGACTAGAAGTATGTTATAATAAAGCGAACGTATTTGGACTTTCAAACAAAACCTACAGTTAAGTAGTCAATTATTAAAATATTTTATTTTGACACATTTACATAGCTAATATAAAAGATTTCTTATAATTATTACGTAATGAAATTTAAACCGCTTTATTGTGGTTTTCAAGCACGTCTTGGTTAAACTTGGTTAATTTAGCTATTCTTGTGAAAGTTATTTCCCTTGAATGAAACTGGTTATTTGGATTACAAAATGGGAGATTATTCGTTGCTTAACTTAACATTAAAATTCAAATTCCTGCACCTTAGGTTAATCGCTTACTTATAATTTACAACTTTACGTTATTATTTGCTATTTTAAAAATTATATAGAGCATACGTTCTTAACTAGCTTGGTAGGACTTTTTTTTAGTATGATCAAGTTGAAAAACAAATACATCAGTAGCTGTGTTAGATTGCAATATTTAATATTAGTAGACATGCAGTATGAGATAGTGCAACAAATGCGTGTAAAGAGTGGGGGGGGGGGGGATCTATGTCGTAAAGTAGAAAGTAGACTCGAGGACTTATCAACAATTTCAATAGAATGTGATTACGCTTGCAAACTTGAATTGAAGGAATTAGTCAGTAGCGTACGCAGGGGGGGAGCAGGGGGAGCGGCCGCTCCCCCTCTGGCCATTTTCAGCAAAGTGGCGCCTTTTTGGAAACTTTTTAAAATCAAAGTTTTGAACAATGATATTTGTTAAAAAAATATTTTTGGTCGGCACATCTATGTAAATCACACGATTTCTTTTCATGCAGCAATTAAGCATTAGTGTACTAGTCTAGTAGTGTCTACGTTTACAATACGTATTAATAGCTGCATCAGTTTGCCATTCTAAAAATAACCATTACGATGCATTGCAATGTTTAAAAAACCTCTACGGTAGTACCACTTGGCAAGAGGGGTGTTAAGTTTAAGGCAACTGTATAATGTATTTGCTTACGAATAATTGAATTAGAAAATGTTATACATAAAACTTCACACATAATTACTTTATATATACAGTTTGAATCGTGTGATTAATTTAAAAAAAATTACAATACAGACACAAATACAACTGACGTGGCACCTCTATTTAAATTTACTTATGAGCAAACTGCGTAGTGGTGGGGAAATTTTCACAAGGTCAAAATTGTCATCACGATGAAGTAGTAGTATTCTTACAGTTTGGGCGATAGTGATTACGATTACAAATTATATGAAACAGTTACAACCCACGTCCTCCATGGACCCCTCTGTAAAAAAAAATATTGTCATAATACCACTGCTACTTATTTAAATCTATTTCTGTAACATATATTTGTGTAATATATATTTGTGTAATATATATGTATGTTAAGAACAGTCATCTAAAAACTGACGATATATTCACTCTGAGTTGGTTATCTCCACCCCCCCCCCCCCCCAACACACACCTCACCACCACAATTGTGTAGAGCGACATTATTGTCACACCTATGTAAACACTGGGTTGGATAATTGACCTAAAGTGAACGGACAGTGGTGAATGAAGTTGAACCCCCCCCCCCCCCCCCCCCAACCTAACCCGAATTGATCTGTTAAGTACATGTAGAAAAACGCGTAATGATGTACCAAAGTACCATGCCGCCAGAAAATTAGCTTTTTAAACGTAAAACTGTGAATATTGTTTTTGCAATTAACAGTAAAAAGGTGTGTGATCAATACAGTGATCTAACCCATACCTATCACTATGTTAAAAATTATCTTTTAAGAACTCAAAGTAGCCGTAGTTAATTAAAATATATGATCTGAACTAAAACACCGATATTTAGTTAAATGTAGGCTGTTATTCCGAACGTTGATCTATTATATCGAAAAGCGTGGTTTTATACCAACTCTGATTTTAAAAACTTGCATTATGCTGTAATACTTTAGCATTTATGATGACGATGTATTAAATTCTGATTATAGACAAAACATTTTGTAAACACGAATAGTGTTAAACAATTTCATTATATTCTAAAGTAATTATTGATCTGTTTTGACATTTTTAATTAAATGCGTAGATATATACATATTTATATTAAGAGAGTGATTATTTCCCCTATTTCATTTGTCTTAAATAATTTCCCAGGAGTTACTATGTAAGAAATTTTTTTTACAAGAATTACAAAACAGATTGTGTTACGTTCCTTGTTTTTGGTTGTAGTGTGTGTATATATATATATTTTTGTTTAGATTGATACAATTTTTGTTTTGTCGGCCTACATTGTGTGCTTTTTCTTATTTCTTCAGAGTGCTAATTTCAATTTATTTTACATCATAGCGAAGTAGTGACATACATCTAGTAATTATATATATATATATATATATATATATATATATATATATATATATATATATATATATATATAAAATACACGTATATATAACGTGTTAAAAATTCGGCGCCTTTTTGCTCTATTCGCTCCCCCTACAATGGAAACCTGGATACGCCTCTGGAATTAGTACAAACTTTTGCGACGAAGGAGGCAAGTAAAATTTGCTTTTGATGTCTACTTACAACGTGTAAGCAATTGATAATAAATTAATATGTCACTTTTAATTAATTATTTTCTTATACATATGTTTTAGTAATTAATTTGCGTGAAAGGGGGCGTTTTAATAAATTTTACCTAGGGCGTTAAATAACCTGGTGCCGGCACTGCAGCCGCCTTTATTTTCCCTTACGTGAGTCAGTCTAAACTGGATGGACTCAGGGTCGTACTACGGACTTGAACCCGGATTCGAACTCGAGCCTTTCAGGTTAACAGCCGTATGCTCTACCATACGAACACACCATCTTAGAAGAATTGTTGCGGGCCACTTAAAAGTTGAAATATGATTGTCATCCCGAAATTCTTTTTTTTTTTTTTTTTTTTTAAAGAATTGCATTAAACCCTGAATCATTTTGTACTCCCCCAGACAACTTAACCTCGTGATTCTAAAGTAATGTAGCGAAAGAATGTAAGACATCAAAATAGTTTTTTTTGTTGTTTGACAATGAACGCTTGAACTTAATAGTATGTCGATCGGCCACATCTGTTAAAAGTATGATATATATCTACTTGCTAGGTATTTAAAACTTATGATGTAACCAAATATGCAATTTTAAAACAGTAAAAAAATTACAAAAAAAATATGTAAAATAAATAAATAATAAATGCAATTTTAATCGTTCTGAATGTCTTTGTTTTCCCAGTTCTAATGCAATATGTATAAGGGTGAGCTTTTGCCGTATCTTCCTCCACCAGCCTCCTCCATGCGCCGTCTACCCACATACACACAAAGTCATTATGTGATATTTTATTATCTCAACGGTTAAGTTAACCTTGCATGGCCATCAATATGTCCCATCTCTGACTTAATTTTTTTTTTATAAAAGAGACACGATCTGGCTACAGATATATGTAAAAAAAAAAAAAGCAGCTCAATTTTTAAAGCAAGATGTAGGACTCAGCTTACAGACCAACTCATGTAGCTTTGTGTTGTCTCCCTTTTACCGCAGTAATCTCCCTTTTAATTAATGGAGGACGTAAATGTGGTGTGAGAGTTGTACGGAAGTTTAACTGGTTTTTGTTTCCAATGCGTTTAGTTGTGAGAAATATTCCCGCTTAGTTCTGAGCAATATCTGTGATATATGATCAGTGTTTCTTCCAAACTTTTTTCTCCGGTGGGGAGGGGGGCACTTGATATTTTCCGGGGTGGCGGACACTAGTAAAAGTATATGTTTAGTATATAAATTCTATCTCGTTCGGGGCGGAGCCCACCCCCCCCCCCCCCCCCCCAAGAGATGCGTGGAAGAAACTCAGTATATGATGTAGTAGATAACATCAGCTCTCTGTATCTGAAGTATTTGAGGAAGTAGATAACTGCTCTCTGTATCTGTAGTATTTGATGAAGTAGATAACAACTGCTCTCTGTATCTATAATACATGATAAAGTACAATCATGTCTGATCGTCTGATCATTGAATCACCTTAGCTAGAAAAAATAACCGAACCGAAACAGACGGTGTTGAAACGTAATACATCACGCATGAGTATTCTGAAATAGTAGTTACCAATTACTATTGTACTAAAACAGCTTAGTAAAGAATCGATTTCAGTATCGGTATTCACACACCTACGTGTTCTATTAATAGCTATAACGGGTGTTTTACCGGTATGTTTTGCATCAATAAACTCTCTATTTTTATACTTCACGTCGATCTGTCTGCAATGTAAAAACACGAATGCTTTGTATTGTAAAACCCCAATGAACAGTACTGGTGTATTCATGACTGTCTTTAGTCTGCTTTTATTTCTGGAATTGCTTACATACACTTTGTCCATCCAAGAACAATCCGCAAGGCGGTAGTTGTATTATTTTAGAGTTTTTTTTCTCCTAGATGATTTGTTGTCTCCAGCTAGCGAGATTCATTTCCCGGGGGTTTCGAACTCGGAACATTCGGAGTTAGCACTCATACGCTCCCTCGCCCGACCACGCCGTTCCCGACGTTAAGACAATAACCCCAAACCTTTCGAACGTACATCAAGTGAGACACTTCACATTACCTCTAAAAGTACTGCAGTAAAATCTGAAATCTTCGTGTAATAGTAGAAAAAAATTATTGTTGCAATACCCGTTAAAGGAATATGTGGGCATAGCTAATCAATACGAAAGTACAAAACGTGATTATTAGACCAGCCGCTACGTGACGATACGAAGATACTACGAATCTACGACACACTTCCGGTCGAAAGATCAAATAAACTACGTCACGACTGACGCGATGGTGGGTTACAGCTATCTGCCCTTGACCAACTCTCCTTTCGCCATAACGACACTGCTCACGATTTTTAAAAAACAAGTCCCATCTTTTGATGACTTTCTAGGGGCTTCACGTAGGTCACTGAGTTCCCCACATAACTACATTGTAATGATTACATTTTAATGATTCCATCAAGTTTTGAAATGGTCTGACTTTTAACCTCGTTAAATCACTCAATGTTTTGACGCGGTTTGCGGTCATGGAAGACTATTCATCGACCACTGAGGGGAGACTATTCATCCAACTGAGATTAATGAAGTCGGCGGTGAATAAAGAAAATAAAATAAAAAAGTAGGCAACACCTTGCTAGTCATTGAGTTTAATACATACGTACATTTTTACCTGATTGAATTTAAATTGTCGGTCTAATAGTCTACAGGAATTTTTTTTTAAAATGTGTAAACCAAGAAACAAGTGTATTCAGCTTCTGTCGGCCAATACAACAAAATCCTTGTCCTGTATTTATTTTCTGACTTAAAAAATACATCCTATCTATTTAACAGTTGCAGATAGTGTCGTTTAAAAATGTGTCGGTGACTAATGTTTTGTTTCGCTTTCTCCTTCAGAGACCTGATCAACTTTTTATACCTCACGACGATTGAACCCGGAGCTTTCAGTGGCCTAAACGACTTGGAGATATTGTAAGTTAAGATTTTTTTCTTTAAAATTATTTCTGATTTTTAAAAATTAAGTTGTAAATTTGCAACAACCAGTATAAACTTGCTTGTACTAGTGTAATAACAGCATTCAATTAAAACAGTAGATTATAGAATGAAAAAACAGTTTGAAATAAAATAAAAGGGCTAGACTGGTTCTAAAGCACTTGTAAGGACAAGTATTTGCATACACTATTAGAAGACGGCCTATTATAATAGCACTAAAAGACACCTCTATTCATAGACACTCGCGGCATTTTTTTTTCAGAAGGGAGAATGACCATGCTAAAAGGCGTAATATATCTGTATATCTATATATATGTATAAAAATATACATACACACACAAATGCGTATATATATATATATATATATATATATATATATATATATATATATATGTATGTATATATATACCGTGAGAAAAAATGGAGAGATAGATTGGGTGGGTGAGAGATTGAGTAAGATAGAGAGGTACCATAGGGATTGTATAGATATTTTTTTTCTCGTACGTTTGTTTTTCGAACCAATCGAGGGATGGGGTCATCCGATTCTGCGGACTCCCGTACCCAGTGCCAACTTCTTTAATTGTAACTGACACAGTCTGACCCTTCATTATAAACACATATATTTCTATATATTCTAATCTCCTCTAAACGTACACTTAGGAATAAAAAAAATCTTTCTTCATTTTATCTTATACATATTAACACACAACTTTATTCAAATAAACATTATAACAAAACATTGTTACATATTTGTATCTGATAATAGTGGTAGAGGGGATCATTTAATTTGAATAAGTGGGTAAGGATGGGTTCGTTGATCGAATTTCATTAACTTGACGACGTGATTTTAATTAGTTTATTTCAAATACTTGTTTATCCCTGAGGCCACGCATTAAGCGTCGTTTCTCGTAGAAATTTTTTTTTCTCAAGTCGGAGTTGACTCAAGAATACCGTTGCCTTTGAATATTTTAATTTATTTTAGCATATATATATATATATATATATATATATATATATATATATATATATATATATATATATATATAGTTGTTATATGGTCGGACATATGGAATGATTTACAAAAAAAGAAATAAAAGAAATAAAAATAGTACATTGAAAACTTCCAAAATTTGTAAAAAAGTTATTTTAAGAAATAACAAAATAGTAATTGCTGAGTGAATTACTTCGGACAAAAACACATGGCTATGGGCCTACTGCCAAACTACTTTTCTTTCTTCCATGTATGCTAATGTCACTCCCACGCACTAGCCCGCGGCATAGGTCAAAGGTCAGACGATAACTGTCTAAAAACTAGTAATTAACATAGACAAATGAAACAAACGTATGTTGTAAGACATTTCGTTTTTAAAAAGACGTTTTGTTGTAGAAGAAAGTGTTGCTGAAATGGATGATAGATCAATGCCCTTCTCCTCCCCCCCCCCCTCCCTCCCCCCCCCAATCAATCTCTTGTAATAAACCGCTCACATCCACACCATCCCTTCATACGCCGAGGATAAGAAACATAACTCTACTTCATCTGCCTAAATGGATCACTAGGTCTAAAGAGGAACTTTACTCGGAATTTAATCCACTCATCCAATTGCTAATATACAAAAGCAGTGACTCATAAATAATAAGTTAAGTTCCCTTTTCAAACTTAACGATTCATAGGGCAGATGCAGTAGAGTTCACATCATTCTTGCCCTCAGGTACTCATCTGAGCTGGTTTAACTCTATGGACGTCCTGCAGTTTCGAATCCGAATCAAGATCCGAACTCGAAACCGTTAGAATAGCAGTTGAGCGCTCTGCCAGACAACCATAACTCTTAAGTAGATTGAAAAATCGATTCATACTTAAAACTGAAACTTACATGGACAAACTAACACAAAAATCGAAACGAATGTGATCTAGCAAGCAATGTTTTCCATCTCCGTGCTTATACAAATCAAAGTCAGCTTCGTATTATTTCCATCCCCGCCTTTCGACAAACCTCAGTTGAAAAGGCCGCGGAACGTAGGTGCCGCCACACTCTCCATCCAGGGGCGGCAACACGCCATCAACGGCCGGCACCAGCTTGAACCTCTGCATGACAGCGGACAGGAACAGGAACAGCTCCATCTTCGCCATCGCCTCCCCCAGACACGCCCGCCTGCCCATGGAGAACGGGATGAACTCCGGCGGCTGCAGGAGCTGACCGTTGGGGTCAATGAACCTTTCAGGCCGGAAGTTGTCGGCATCGCCCCAGATTTTAGAATCGTGAAGAACAGAGTCCAGAAACGGCACGACCACGCTTCCTGCGGGAAAAGCGTAGCCCCCTAGGTTAAAAGAAACACGGACTTGTTTTCGCGGGGCGCTAGGGGCGACGTTCGCCAGCCTTTGCGTTTCCATGACAACCGCGTTGAGGTAAACCAGTCCAACCCGATCGTAAATCCCTGGAACCCTTTCGTTCCCGACTTTTGATTCGATTTCTTCATATATCTTATCTTGTACTTCCGGGTAATGAAGCATAAAAAGCATGAACCAAAGTATAGTAGTGCTGGTCGTCTCAGTCCCTGCTATAAATAGATTTCTGATAACGGATATCAAATTCGAGCGATCAAGATTAGTATCGATCTGAGTTATTTCCCTTTTCTTCATCTCCAGCAGGTACGCCGCGATGAAATTGTCCGGTTCTTCGTTTTCGCTTAAGTCTTTTTCAATTTTCTCAATGTAGAACTTGCAAAACAAATTGTTGACGTCTAAAACGCTTCTGGTCATTTTCTTGGCATTGAAAAAATCCCCGGGAAGAAACCGTAAGATTGGCATGAAGATCAACAACTGCATCTGCGGTAAATATTTCACGATGTCGCCCAGCAAGCCGATCAGACGAACGAACTCGCGATCGTCGTGATGGAACCTCTTCCCGACGATAATGGAACAGACGATGTTTGAAACGCTGACGTTGGTCATAAGTCTTACGTCCGACGGCTTCCCTTTTAAGCCGGCTAATCCGGCGAGGTATTCCGCGACTTCTTCCTGTATTTTCACGGCTAAGATGTTTGTCCCCATGCCGAAAGATCGAAGGATGGACAACGACACGGCGCGCTGTTCCTTCCAGTTCCCCCCACTGGCACCAATGATTCCTTTGTTTGTCTCTCCTAGAATGTCGTTGATCAAACTCTTCGGTGCGTCCGGGATGTTTTCCGCGTTGTTGATGAGTAGCTCTTTGATGTTCTGGTACCCGCTGACCACAATATACAGCTGGTTACCCATTCTCAGACTGTACACATCGCCCGTCTTCTCGCGCCATTCTCGCAGTCTCTCGCGGTAGTTCTTGCTGAAATCTAACAAATGGCCAAATATTATTTTAGGCGGCACGGGAAAGGGAGGCAAATTTTTACCCGTTTTCTGTCGATCGAAGAATATCCACAGCAAGATAAAAGATAAAATCAGACCAAAGATGACCGGAAAGGATAAAAAACTGCTGAGTAAAATTGCATCCATCTTGAGTTAATTATACTTCTTGTCTGAAAAAGAAGACAGAATATTTGTTTACATTAAAATGAGACACAACAAACAAATTTATTTTTACAAATACGTTTCTTTTATCTCTCCCCGTAAATTTACTATCGTTATTAAGTGACGCATTGGTTGTTAGCCAAATTTTTTAGCTACATTTTCTTTGAAACAAATATTTTGAGAACTTTTTTCCTAATAAAATTGTACAATATTTTATGGGAATTTTCTTACAACAGGTATTTTAAAAATCGTGGACCTGTTCTAAAGAATATGACGTTTTATAATATTTACGCGATGTGTTTTTATGTAATTTTAAAACAATTTAGAAAAGCACTAAACCAGCTATATAGATGTACATTAGGGAGCAGTGAGGCAAGATATCGCTCTATTGTCCTTGTGTTTAAATAAAAGGAATGTGGCGGTTTAAAAAAACATTTAATTAAATCGTGAGTCAAGTGGTGTAGTGGAAAGCTCACGCATATTAACACGACACTGATGGGGTTGGTACCCAGACCCGAGGGTGGCGGGCGTCTCCGTGACCTTACAGGCTACACCCCCACCCACCATGGGCGTTTCCACCAACCACCCCAGTGGAAGGATATATCTGAGAATAAGTTGAATATACTAATCTACCGAGTGCTTTAGCTTTGTAATTTCCCCTTAGTTTCGAAACCGTTTACTAATTTTATAATGACTAATTAAACTTATATTGTCATCGAAGTGGAACGTATCCGGAAAGTTTGAACGAAATCACTGCATTAAAAGTGGGTCAAAATTGAGTTACAAACCCACAAACTAACAAACAAAAAACAAAACTGACTTTGGGAACTAAATAAAAGCTTGTAAAAAAGTAGCCTTTGGTGGCAACCAAACTTTACGCCGTTGCCAACAGGGGAGCGAGCAATGCTGATCTCTACATCTTGTTGTAGTATATCTGGCTAAACCAATCAATTACATTTCGTTTTTAGAACGGTCTACCTCCTCTTCCCCCCCCCCCCTTCTGCGCGTTTTTTACTTTCTGCATCTAGGACGATAGCCATTATTTGACATTTGTCACATCGTATCGTCCATCATAAACCCAAGTGAGCAGGGGTGTAAATCTGTGAAGGATTTCTTTAGGATTTAAATCATTTTTGGGATTATATTTCTTAGCGGTTACACGCCGGTGCCAAGGAGGTGCATTGTTCTGTGATGCCTAGCATCCCAAAATTTGGAAAATAAAACTGCGCTAGATAGCTAGATATATGCAGTTTCTTTCAGGCATCTCTACCGACACCCCCCCCCCTTCCCCGAACGAAATGGAATTTATATAGAAAATATACTTTTATCAGTGTCCCCCCCCCCCCCCCGAAAAATGTATCCCCCCCCCCCCCCCCGGAGAAAAAAGTCTGGAAGAAACACTGGATATATGTAATATTGTTTTTATATTTAAGCTCTACAGTTCTTAATATTTCTTTGAGTAAATGTATATAGCTATGGGCGGATCTTGTGAGTGACAAAATGTCCAGGTCCCCGTCCCAAAGAGATAAATGTTATATAACGTTGTTGCCAACACTAAACAGAAGATGTCCTGGTCAGGATTATTGCACGTGCGCCCAAATGTTTTTATAACAAAGGTCAGTCAGTTTCACGCCTACATGCATGCTCACATCGTCAGTGATAGCATTCAAATCAAGGGATACCAAATGGTGTTTAGTAATGTTTCGTTACATTTCGTTTTTTATTTGAATAATTCCATGAGGGAGTGTGTGTTGGATGAAGGGTGTGGGTTGGGTGAAGGGTGTGTGTTGGGTGAAGGGTGTGGGTTGGTTGAAGGGTGTGTGTTGGGTGAAGGGTGTGTGTTGGATGAAGAGTGTGTTGGATGAAGTGTGTTGGATGAAGTTTGTTGGATGAAGGGTGTGTGTTGGATGAAGGGTGTGTGTTGGATGAAGGGTGTGTGTTGGATGAAGGGTGTGTGTTGGATGAAGAGTGTGTTGGATGAAGTGTGTTGGATGAAGTGTGTTGGATGAAGGGTGTGTGTTGGATGAAGGGTGTGTGTTGGATGAAGGGTGTGTGTTGGGTGAAGGTGAAGGGTGTGTGTTGGGTGAAGAGTGTGTGTTGGATGAAGAGTGTGTGTTGGATGAAGAGTGTGTGTTGGATGAAGAGTGTGTTGGACGAAGGGAGTGTGTTGGATGAAGGGTGTGTGTTGGATGAAGGGTGTGTGTTGGGTGAAGGGTGTGTGTTGGATGAAGTGTGTGTTGGATGAAGGGTGTGTGTTGGATGAAGTTTGTGTGTTGGATGAAGGATGTGTGTTGGATGAAGTGTGTGTGTTGGATGAAGGGTGTGTGTTGGATGAAGGGAGTGTGTTGGATGAAGGGTGTGTGTTGGATGAAGGGTGTGTTTTAGATGAAGGGTGTTTGTTGGATACAGGGTATGTGTTAGATGAAGGGTGTGTGTTGGATGAAGGGTTTGTGTTAGACAAAGGGTGTGTGTTGGATGACATGTGTTGGATGAAGGGTGTGTGTTGGATGAAGTGTGTGTGTTGGGTGAAGGGTGTTTGTTGGATGAAGGGTGTGTGTTGGATGAAGGGTGTGTGTTGGTTGAAGGGTGTGTGTTGGGTCAAGGGTGTGTATTGGGTGAAGGGTGTGTGTTGGATGAAGGGTGTGTGTTGGGTGAAGGGTGTGTGTTGGGTCAAGGGTGTGTGTTGGATGTAGGGTGTGTGTTGGGTGAAGGGTGTGGCTTGGATGAAGGGTGTGTGTTGGGTCAAGGGTGTGTATTGGGTGAAGGGTGTGTGTTGGATGAAGGGTGTGTGTTGGATGAAGGGTGTGGCTTGGATGAAGGGTGTGTGTTGGGTCAAGGGTGTGTATTGGGTGAAGGGTGTGTGTTGGATGAAGGGTGTGTGTTGGGTCAAGGGTGTGTGTTGGATGTAGGGTGTGTGTTGGGTGAATGGTGTGTGTTGGGTGAAGGGTGTGTGTTTAATGAAGGGTGTGTGTTGGGTCAAGGGTGTGTGTTGGGTGAAGGGTGTGTGTTGGATGTAGGGTGTGTGTTGGATGAAGGGTGTGTGTTGGATGAAGGGTGTGTGTTGGGTGAAGGGTGTGTGTTGGGTGAATGGTGTGTGTTGGATGAAGGGTTTGTGTTGGATGTAGGGTGTGTGTTGGGTGATTGGTGTGTGTTGGATGAAGGGTGTGTGTTGGATGAAGGGTGTGTGTTGGGTGAAGGGTGTGTGTTGGGTGATTGGTGTGTGTTGGATGAAGGGTGTGTGTTGGGTGAAGGGTGTTGGATGAAGGGTATGTGTTGGATGGAGGGTGTGTGTTGGGTGAAGGGTGTTGGATGAAGGGTATGTGTTGGATGGAGGGTGTGTGTTGGGTGAAGGGTGTGTGTTGGGTGAAGGGTGTGTGTTTAATGAAGGGTGTGTGTTGGGTCAAGGGTGTGTGTTGGGTGAAGGGTGTGTGTTGGGTGAAGGGTGTGTGTTGGGTGAAGGGTGTGTGTTTAATGAAGGGTGTGTGTTGGGTCAAGGGTGTGTGTTGGGTGAAGGGTGTGTGTTGGATGTAGGGTGTGTGTTGGATGAAGGGTGTGTGTTGGATGAAGGGTGTGTGTTGGGTGAAGGGTGTGTGTTGGGTGAAGGGTGTGTGTTGGATGTAGGGTGTGTGTTGGATGTAGGGTGTGTGTTGGATGAAGGGTGTGTGTTGGGTGAAGGGTGTGTGTTGGGTGAAGGGTGTGTGTTGAATGAAGGGTGTGTGTTGGGTCAAGGGTGTGTGTTGGGTGAACGGTGTGTGTTGGATGAAGGGTGTGTGTTGGATGAAGGTTTTGTTTTGGGTGAAGGGTGTGTGTTGAATGAAGGGTGTGTGTTGGGTGAAGGGTGTGTGTTGGATGAAGGTTTTGTTTTGGGTGAAGGGTGTGTGTTGAATGAAGGGTGTGTGTTGGATGAAGGGTGTTGGATGAAGGGTATGTGTTGGATGAAGGGTGTTTGTTGGATGAAGGGTATGTGTTGGATGAAGGGTGTGTGTTGGATGAAGGGTATGTGTTGGATGAAGGGTGTGTGTTGGATGAAGGGTGTGTGTTGGGTGAAGGGTGTGTGTTGGGTGAAGGGTGTGTGTTGGGTGAAGGGTGTGTGTTGAATGAAGTGTGTGTGTTTGGTCAAGGGTGTGTGTTGGGTGAAGGGTGTGTGTTGGATGTAGGGTGTGTGTTGGATGAAGGGTGTTTGTTGGATGTAGGGTGTGTGTTGGATGAAGGGTGTGTGTTGGGTCAAGGGTCTGTGTTGGATGAAGGGTTTGTGTTGGATGAAGGGTGTGTGTTGGATGAAGGGTGTGTGTTGGATGAAGGTTTTGTTTTGGGTGAAGGGTGTGTGTTGAATGAAGGGTGTGTGTTGGGTGAAGGGTGTGTGTTGGATGAAGGATGTTGGATGAAGGGTATGTGTTGGATGGAGGGTGTGTGTTGGGTGAAAAGTGTTCTTGGCCCCATTTAACTTATTCGATAAGCGGCTCTTTTATTAATATTCAAGACGTATTTTAGTTGTGACTACCGCCTAAACATGTCCTCGTTAATATAGGATGAGCACTTTCCCAAACGTCGACCCGTCAGTATTAACGCCACTTGCATCATTTCTAGCGGGATATTGCAAGGCAGCGCAAGGGAAATAATCGTTGAAAACCCCGTAGGGGGAAGTAATCGAAAAGTCTTGAAAGTTAAGCACGTCACTGTCGCGGTTGGCCATCGATCTGTTTACCCATGCTCGTCATCCCCACAGTGTACCAGAGGGTGTCGTTACGGTTCATTGACCCCGGGTAGGTTACGCACGGATAAGCTGTCGGCGTTGTTTCTGGTCATACAATCCGATGGTGTGTTAGTGTATGCCTGGGTAAGTGGATGGTGTTATCAACAGGAGGGTGGTGGGAAACTGTGAGACAGGTGGGGCCTAGAGATCGATATCGTGATTCGGCTAGTGATTGAGAATAACGGATACGTATAAAGTTTATTGAATCGTAAGTTTTTTGACACGAAGGGAATACTTAAATGTATTTTGATACGAGGGGACTACTTGAATGTATTCTTACACGCGGGAACTATATTCTGACCCGAGGGTATTACTTAAATGTATTCTTACACTAGGGGACCACTTAAATGTATTAATACACGCGGGGACTATATTCTGACACGAGGGTATTACTTAAATGTATTCGTACACGAGTGGACTACTTTAATGTATTAATACACGCGGGGACTACATTTTGACACGAGGTCACTACATACATGTATTCTTACACAAGGGGACTACATTCTGACTCGAGAGCACTATTTAAATGTATTCTTACAAACGGGGACTATTTAAATGTATTAATACACGAGGGGACTATATTCTGACATTAGGACACTACTTAAATGTATTCTTACACGCGGGGACTATATTCTGACACGAGGAGACTGCTAAAATGTATTCTCGCACGAGCGACTTACTCTAATCCGAGCGGACTACTTAATCGTATTATGAAGGACACGGTTGTCAACGCATTTCCGTGGATTTCTTTTTCCGGTTGCGTTAACGAGGTTCATTCAGTGCATCTTTAAGTTCACCAGGTAAAAAAATAGAGCCGATTTCATGCAGGGAATAAGTGGTGATCTAATCTATGTAAGAAGGGGAGGGTGGGAGTATATGGCCTAGCATTGTGATAATGATAACTACAGCTCAGCTTGACAATATAGCTACAATACATAAGCTAAACCCTACGCCAGCGATAAAGTGTCGTTTTCGTCGATTTTCGGTGTACAAGTATGCCAGTACGACTAATCGATAAAACATTATATCATTTTTATTATTCCGTGACGCACTGACGCGTGGTAGTCCTACTAACTAACCAATCATTTGTTGTCACGTTTAAGTCGTATTTGATTTATTTGTCACGAACGTGAACCCGGAAATACGCCTTCAACCCTGCTTGGAATTATTGTTTATATGAAACCATTGATCATTGATGATTTATGGGTTTTGATATTCATCTTGCTGATAAAATAAATATTCTAGGCTGAAATCCGGAGGAAAGCAAGTGCATTGATACAGAGTTGCAAATTTTTTCTTAAAGATATTACAATATGTTATTGTATTTATCTATTGGCCAAATCCATAGATATGGGACGCGGGTGGTTGTAGAGCAGAATGCATGACTGCTAACCTCAAAACATTGGGTTCGGATCCCGGGATCATGACTGTAGTCACTGAATCTACCCAAGAATGTTGGATACCTGACACAAGTTAAGGAAAGTTTAGGCGGCTGACCACACTATTAGGCATACCAGATACACCTATAATAATAGTCTCTCGTTAAAGCGCATATCATGAACATTTCGTTATAGAAGATACTAAAACGGCTAAAAATACATGACTCGGTGAAAAACAAACGCATTAAGTACTAAGTGATTAGGTTCAGTCACCTATTATAGTAGTCTGTACCTAAATCGGGAAATGTGACGAATTCGCTACAAAAGTCTCTATACGAGCGTCATGTGAAAACCATCGCGTGGTTAATTTACATGTCATCTTTTTTTGTGGGCGGTTACTTTACAGAGTTCATCTCACGTGGGGTTATTGGGTCAATGTCATGAACAGGTATTTTTGCACTTTCCGATTTTAGTCATCATTAATGGGTTTTGTTTTGTTTTGGGGTTAGCGTTTCGGCCTAAAGCTGGTATTAACATTGAGGTGAACTGCGGAGTTGAAACAGTACTTTAACGATAACTATGAAAAAGTTAATCGTGGTGTAGCTAACACATCACTTAGAGCTGTTAATAATCACTTGGTTAATCTTACCCGAGATAAATAGAAATCACAACAGAAACCTTGACAGTCTATAGAAGGCCGATGTCTTGTTTATTTACATCTATGCTTAAGTGAAAACAAAAAACCCAATACATGAACAGCACATACTAATAATAGGTCAAGCGTGTGTAGCGTGTAATCAGTGCAGACAACATCACCAAAGGCCAGAGCGTGTAACTGTTGACACCAGGGGTGTAGCTAGATAAATAGGTCATCTAGAAAAATCTAGGTCACACAAATAGGAATGTTTTCATCCAGCTCACGGAGGGCACATCTTTTTTTTTAAATAAAGGGAATTCCCGAACATTTTTCTTTTACATAAAAGATAAAATAATTGTCAAAATAGCAATCGATACAAACACCACTCAGGAGCGTATGCAGGTTTTTGGGTTTGGGGCAGAGTTTCTTCCAGACATCTCTTCGGGGGGGCTTCGCCACCCCCCCCCCCGAAAATTTTTTACCGCCCCCCCCCCCGAAGTTTACCGCCCCCCCCCCCCGAAGATTTCAAGTGCCCCCCCCCCCCCCCGGAGAAAAAAGTCTGGAAGAAACACTGGTTTGGGGGAGTGGCTAGGGCACAGAAAGGCATATATATATATATATATATATATATATATATATATATATATATATATATATATATATATATATATATATATATATATATTATGTATACACTTCTACCGTACTCGTAGGTCGATTGCATAACTAGTTAGTAGGTGACCCACTTACCAGCATGTTTTTGCTTACTTTGATGCGAATCTTGAATCAATAATTATCCTGTTCCACTTGACCTAATCTCGTCATGTCAATAAAGTGTTCAGTATTGTAAGCGTGTTAGTTCACTGGGAATATTATTGTTTTGTTACCCAGATCAGCGTCTTATTCCCGGGGTCAACGGCCGGGTAGTTTAAAAAAAAAACTAAGGACGTGAAGATAAACTGAAGATGTTTTGTTGACTTAAGACAACAGGTGATCCATCAACGGTCATCGATCAAATGGTGAGCTTCGGCGTGTGGCCTTCGGTGGGATTTTGATGAGTCTCACTTTCATTTGTCGGCTTGTCTGGTCTGACCTAAGGACCTAGTGTAACTGACCTTGAAGGACTTAGCTGTACTTAGCTTAAGGTCCTGTAGTAGATGATATATCAGCGTGTGCCTTCAGTGGGATTTTGATGAGTGTCTCACTTTCATTGTTGGGTTGTCGTGTCTTTAAGGTATGACCTAAGGTCATAATATAACTGACCCTGAAGGTCTTAGCTGTACTTAGTTTAAGGGCCTGCGGTAGATGACGTATCTTGATGGAATTTGACAGACCTTGAGTGCATGACCTACAAAAGTGACTAACCTACATGGATTGAACCAAGGTGAATGACTTACAGCGTCTGACCTACAATGACTTACTTACAATGGTTGACCTACAGTGACTTACCTACAACGAGTCACTTATAATGACTGACCTACAATGAGTTACTTATAATGACTGACCTACAATGACTTACTTACAATGACTGACCTACAGTGACTTACCTACAACGAGTCACTTATAATGACTGACCTACAATGAGTTACTTACAATGGTTGACCTACAGTGACTTACCTACAATGAGTCACTTATAATGACTGACCTTCAGTGAAAGATCTATTTTATCTGTCTTATTGCGACAGACCTTCACTGCTTGACCTAAATTGACTGACCAGCGGTGACGCAGTCTGGCCTTCAAGTCGTCCTACCCACCCCCACCCCCTTACCCTTATCTTCCCCATTTGCCAGTCTAAAAAAAAACCCATACTAATTTTTAATCCCTGTTGGTGCCTGGGGGGCGGGAGGCTAACGGTAGGGGATGATGATCATTTAATTTTTCACGGAAGGGAAGATTTCATCCCCCGGATTAGCCTTGGGATATTTGTTTTTATCTTGACCAGTTCGCTCGCCCTTAAACTAAAAAAAAAACATCAGGTCATCTTAAATAGTGATTCGTGTTCTACGTAAGTTGTTGTTTTGAATTTTTCATAACCTCTCCCTTTCTCCCCCACTGGTACTGTTAATTTTAAGCCACCCAAACTGCCATCCATCACCTATTACTACGCTATTGGCTTATATGGAGGTACTGAACTACTATCTTATATGAAGTTACTGAACTACTATCTTATATGAAGTTACTGAACTATTGGCTTATATGGAGTTACTGAACTATTGGCTTATATGGAGTTACTGAACTATTGGCTTATATGAAGTTACTGAACTATTGGCTTATATGAAGTTACTGAACTACTATCTTATATGAAGTTACTGAACTATTGGCTTATATGGAGTTACTGAACTATTGGCTTATATGGAGTTACTGAACTATTGGCTTATATGAAGTTATGAACTACTATCTTATATGGAGTTACTGAACTATTGGCTTATATTGAGTTACTGAACTATTGGCTTATATGGAGTTACTGAACTATTGGCTTATATGAAGTTACTGAACTACTATCTTATATGAAGTTACTGAACTACTATCTTATATGAAGTTACTGAACTACTATCTTATATGAAGTTACTGAACTATTGGCTTATATGGAGTTACTGAACTATTGGCTTATATGGAGTTACTGAACTATTGGCTTATATGAAGTTATGAACTACTATCTTATATGGAGTTACTGAACTATTGGCTTATATTGAGTTACTGAACTATTGGCTTATATGGAGTTACTGAACTATTGGCTTATATGAAGTTACTGAACTATTGGCTTATATGGAGTTACTCAACTATTGGCTTATATGGAGTTACTGAACTACTATCTTATATGAAGTTACTGAACTATTGGCTTATATGGAGTTACTGAACTATTGGCTTATATGAAGTTACTGAACTACTATCTTATATGGAGTTACTGAACTATTGGCTTATATGGAGTTACTGAACTATTGGCTTATATGGAGTTACTGAACTACTATCTTATATGAAGTTACTGAACTATTGGCTTATATGGAGTTACTGAACTATTGGCTTATATGGAGTTACTGAACTATTGGCTTATATGGAGGTACTGAACTATTGGCTTATATGGAGTTACTGAACTATTGGCTTATTTGGCGTTACTGAACTATTGGCTTATATGGAGTTACTGAACTATTGGCTTATATGGAGTTACTGAACTATTGGCTTATATGGAGTTACTGAACTATTGGCTTATATGGAGGTACTGAACTATTGGCTTATATGGAGTTACTGAACTACCGTCTTATGTGGAGTTACTGAACTATTGGCTTATATGGAGTTACTGAACTATTGGCTTATATGGAGGTACTGAACTATAGGCTTATATGAAGTTATTGAACTATTTAGTAGCAGTATCGGAAAAAGAAATCTACACAACAAGAAATGAATCAACTGAGAGGCCAGATACATTACAACAGCGTATATGACAGTCAGTTGCCTGGGTATTGCCTGTAGAGCCAATTCCCCAAATAGACGATTGCTAGAGAGGGATATCTCTACAATTACTAACTGTCCAAATAGACAATTCTCATGCTAAATAACTACAGATTTGAAAAAGATATCATTCTAATTGTTATGCACATATCAGTATTATGAGTCAAGAAGATTAGAATCGAGAGGGTTAGAATCAAAAGGGTTAGAGGCAAGAGGGTTAGAGTCGAGAGGGTTAGGGTCAAGAGGGTTTGAGTCACGTGGGTTAGAGGCAAGAGGGTTAGAGTCAAGAGGGTTAGAGTCGAGAGGGTTAGAGTCGAGAGGGTTAGGGTCAAGAGGGTTTGAGTCACGTGGGTTAGAGGCAAGAGGGTTAGAGTCAAGAGGGTTAGAGTCGAGAGGGTTAGAGTCGAGAGGGTTAGAGTCGAGAGGGTTAGAGTCGAGAGGGTTAGAGTCGAGAGGGTTAGGGTCAAGAGGGTTTGAGTCACGTGGGTTAGAGTCGAGAGGGTTAGAGTCAAGAGGGTTAGAGTCGAGAGGGTTAGAGTCGAGAGGGTTAGAGTCGAGAGGGTTAGAGTCGAGAGGGTTAGAGGCAAGAGGGTTAGAGTCAAGAGGGTTAGAGTCGAGAGGGTTAGAGTCAAGAGGGTTTGAGTCACGTGGGTTAGAGTCGAGAGGGTTAGAGTCGAGAGGGTTAGAGTCGAGAGGGTTAGAGTCAAGAGGGTTTGAGTCACGTGGGTTAGAGTCGAGAGGGTTTGAGTCAAGTGGGTTAGAGTCGAGAGGGTTAGAGTCGAGAGGGTTAGAGTCGAGAGGGTTTGAGTCACGTGGGTTAGAGTCGAGAGGGTTAGAGTCGAGAGGGTTAGAGTCGAGAGGGTTTGAGTCACGTGGGTTAGAGTCGAGAGGGTTAGAGTCGAGAGGGTTAGAGTCGAGAGGGTTAGAGTCGAGAGGGTTAGAGTTGAGAGGGTTTGAGTCACGTGGGTTAGAGTCGAGAGGGTTAGAGTCGAGAGGGTTAGAGTCGAGAGGGTTTGAGTCACGTGGGTTAGAGTCGAGAGGGTTAGAGTCGAGAGGGTTAGAGTCGAGAGGGTTTGAGTCACGTGGGTTAGAGTCGAGAGGGTTAGAGTCGAGAGGGTTAGAGTCGAGAGGGTTTGAGTCACGTGGGTTAGAGTCGAGAGGGTTAGAGTCGAGAGGGTTTGAGTCACGTGGGTTAGAGTCGAGAGGGTTAGAGTCGAGAGGGTTAGAGTCATGAGGGTTAGAGTCACGAGGGTTAGAGTCATGAGGGTTAGAGTCACGAGGGTTAGAGTCATGAGGGTTAGAGTCACGAGGGTTAGAGTCATGAGGGTTAGAGTCATGAGGGTTAGAGTCACGAGAGTTAGAGTCACGAGGGTTAGAGTCATGAGGGTTAGAGTCATGAGGGTTGGAGTCGACAGTGAGAAGAGTGAGAATCAATAGTATAAAAGTGTGAGATGGAGAGGGAGAAAACGGGGTAAAGGTTAAGAGAGGTGAGAGCAAGCGAGCTGACCTATACCCACAGGCAACCCTGTCTCTCGCATCTCCGCCAAAAATTTCCAAGTTGAAAAAAAAAATTGTCCTGTTGTGTGTGTGACGTGTCACTCTGAAGCGTCACCAGACTGATGACAAGCTCGGCCTGGGGGGGGGGAGGATATGACAGATTTTTTAGCTGACCACAGGTTGCAGGTGTGTACGACCTCACATCATTGGCGACTACTGCAAGATCTAACATCTTGGACGGCTAATGTAGACATTACTGAATAGACGGCTACTGTAAGGTCTAATATCATGGACGGCTAATGTAGACATTACTGAATAGACGGCTACTGTAAGGTCTAATATCATTGACGGCTAATGTAAAACATTACTTAATAGACGGCTACTGCAAGGTCTAATATCATGGACGGCTAATGTAAGACATTACTTAATAGACGGCTACTACAAGGTCTAATATCATGGACGGCTAATGTAAGACATTACTTAATAGACGGCTACTGTAAGGTCTAATACCATGGACGGCTAATGTAAGACATTACTTAATAGACGGCTACTGTAAGGTCTAATATAATGGACGGCTAATGTAAAACATTACTGAATAGACGGCTTCTGTAAGGTCTAATATCATTGACGGCTAATGTAGGACATTACTTAATAGACGGCTACTGCAAGATCTAACATAATGGACGGCTCCTGTAAGACATTACTTAATAGACGGCTACTGCAAGAACTGACATCATGGACGGCTAATGTAAAACATTACTTAATAGACGGCTATTGTAAGGTCTCATATCATGGACGGCTAATGCAAAACAATACTTCACAGACGGCGACTGTAAGGTCTAACATCATTGACGGCTATTTTAGGATCTAACACCACGAACGACTTTTTGGATAGTCGAACTAAAAATCATTCAAGAAATGTATCAGTCCAGTTAGGCGCTTGGGTTTTGTGGGACAGTGGCGGAGGTGGGCGGGGGGGGGTGTCGTAAATGTAACCGTATTTGTATGTCATGCTATCTGTTACCTGTGGTTTACATATATTACACTTAATTTAATTACATCCAACAACTGTTCATTATTTGATTTTTTTTTTTAAATAATTTATCATTTTACATGTTTTTCATTGTTTTTATTTCAAAATAATAAACATTCTAAGCTGTTAAGTTTTTCGTATTGCTCTAAAAACAATAGCCTTCATTTCTTTTTTATTTTGTTGTTGTTAACTTAATCTTTTTAACGATGCAACTCAAGGTACATTCAACTCTTTATGTTTCTCAAAAAATGTTCTTCTTATTAGGTTATGCCCCTTTGTAATATAACTTTATACCTTATAGAGTCATTTTTATGTTTGATGAAAAAAGGTATAGGTTTAAATAAATAAATTTAGCCTTTTTGAACATTTTCACAAAAAAGTTGAAGCCTCCTCGAAAAAAAAAATATCTTCCCATAATGGGCAATTAACTCCTTGAATTTTTTCACCCTACTCGATACGGTAATGGCCCCTAAAAATGGCTTCTTTCCGATGCCTTCATGGTAATATTATCCTTCGCAGTCACTCGTCTCTCATATCCAATAGCGAAAAAAACAGCTATTTTTGAAAGACAAAGATCTACATATTTCATCATCGGCCTTTTTATTTAAAAAAAAACAAAACTTCGGTTCTAGCCTATATATATATATATATATATATATATATATATATATATATATATATATATATATATAGGCTAGAAAACAAAACTTCGGTTCTAGCCTATATATATATATATATATATATATATATATATATATATATATATATATATATATATATATATATATATATATATATATATATATATATAGGCTAGAACCGAAGTTTTGTAAAATGGCGAATATTGTTCCAGTGAGAGAACTGATGAAATAAAACCACGATAGTTATCGGTCGTAGCTATTTTTATTTTTTTATAAATAATTTTTTTTTTGTATCATTGCTGTGTGGCAATGTAATTCTTTTTAATTTTGTGAAAGCACAAAATAGGCGTGGCTTGTCCGGATACGTAAGACGAGCACGTGTTGCATGATTTGGCCCAACTGTTCTTCTCATATGAATAAAAATAAATTTAAGGAATAATCGTGCTTCACTTTAATGAAATATATATATATATATATATATATATATATATATATATATATATATATATATATATATATATATATATATATATATGTCTATATCACGTATAGGCATACTTATGTTACATATCATAATTCTAAAATCTACGCAGGGCCGGCGAGATACCTATAAGGCGAACTAGGCGGTCGCCTAGGGCGCCATTCCTGGGGGGGGGGGGCGCGAATTGTTTAATGGCTATTATCAAAAAGTACCAGAGGCGTAGCGAGGCGGGGGCGGGGGTGTGGACCGCACCGGGTGACACTATTTAGGAGGGTGACACCATGGCAAAAAGTTGCAAAATATATAGAAAAAATATACTTTTTGCCAGTTCAATTAATGATTAATTAGAGTTAATCCACATATGTTAATAACTGACAATAGATGAACATCTTTACTATTAACTGTGCAAACTTTAAAACTATCTCCCGAGAATTGGTGGGGGGGGGGGGGGTTGTAACACAACTACAAAATTTACAGGGGACCGGGGAGGGGGCGACACCAAAATCTAATGATTTACTATTAAAACTATGCTTTTTCCACATAAATTAATTGGTGGATTAATATAATGTGCGCACACATTGACGCCAATCGGGGGTGACATCAATTACAACTATAAATAGGCCTATGTAGACCTTATATATATATATATATATATATATATATATATATATATATATATATATATATATATATATATATATATATATATATATATATATATATATATATTCGGGGGGTGACACCATAAAGTGCCGCACTGGGTGACACCCGACCTAGCGACGCCACTGAAAAGTACCTAATTATTAATAACTTTTTTTATAAAGGAGTAGCGATCTATTGGTAGAACACAGAACGAACTATTAATTGTGCACCCCCACCCCAAAATTAGGTCTATATAGGCCTATATTTATTCGCGATGGTGAAAATGCAACCTCACATCCCTAATTTTGAGAGGTCGGGGCGCTTTTTTACCAGTCGTTTTGTTTTTTTAATTTGGTGTCACATAATGTAGAAGAAAAAATATAAGTTCGTTATTTAAATTTCGAACATTTCAAACGGTTATTTAATTTTAATAGGGCTTGCAAGTCTGGTTTTCTCTAACTTTGAATTAGAAATCTGTTCTGATGTACAGAGTTTTGTAATGACGGGGTGTTCAAAGTATTGTACTTGTTTGATAAGATTTGATGAATCGTTTAGATTTGGGAGTAACGGGGGAAGGCTGTTGCTGATATGGTTTCGTAGGTATAAAGTATCGAAGTGTTAAAATGTCATAATTTTTTTTCGGCTGTTTTGTAGTTGAAGGTCTAGTGGAATCTGATTGGTAGTAGAGAAATGAGAATGTAGTTGATGAAGTATCGTAGTTCTGGAGTTTGGGAGTATTGATTCTTTTGGTATTAAGGTATCAAATGATATTGACTGTTAAAGTGTAGTGGTAGGTCCAGTGAAATCGTTGTTGATTGGGAGTACAGTTTGTAGAGGTTGGTGAAGTTAAGCGAGTTGGTGTCGTAGTTCTAAAAAATCTTTAGTTTTTTATGTATGTATATTACCACTCTTAAAGTATTAATATTTAAAATTAAATAGGATGGAATTTATAACTAACCGTTAACTTTGTTGTTTTTTTTTAAATTATATTTTTTTTAATGTTAATCAAAAGTTCAAGCAATGTCTAATACAGTAACCCGTGTTTGATTTTTGAAAAGGCGTCCCTTTATTTAGGGGATCCAAAATATATTTACACGTTTGAAGTTAATTGACGAAATTTAGTGAATTCATCGAAATTGAATGGAAGTATGTTGTATTAAAGCTACCGTTTTTAGAATTTCAAACAAAATCTACAGTTAAGTCTTCAATATGTAAAATATATTTTTTCGCAAGGTTGCATAACTAATATAAAAGATTTGATATAATGGTTAGGTAATGAAATTTAGAGCGTTTTATTGTGAATTTTAAGCATGTCTTAGTTACACTTGGTTAAGTTACCTATTTTTCTGAAAGTTATTTACCTTGAATAAATTTTTGGTATTTAGATTTTCAAATGGGAGATAATTCGTTGCTTAACTTTACATT
Source organism: Physella acuta (assembly GCF_028476545.2). Classification (NCBI taxonomy): domain Eukaryota; kingdom Metazoa; phylum Mollusca; class Gastropoda; family Physidae; genus Physella; species Physella acuta. The sequence continues at coordinate 45,380 of NW_026731940.1, read as the reverse complement.
CATTTCAAATTCCTGCACTTTGGGTTGACTGCTTACATATAAAGACAACTTTAAGTTATTATTTGCTTTTGTAAAAATTATATAGAGCTTAAGATCTAGACAAAATAGTTTGGTAGGTTTTTTAGCATTATCAAGTTGAAAGACAAATACATCAGTAGCCGTTATAGATGGAAATACTTAATTTTTAGACATACAGTCGTAAATTAAACATCTAATATTTTTCACCCTCTCCTAAAGGATTCATACATAACAATATTAGGCTGGAATCTATATTATTTATAACATTTTTTTTCATAAACCAAAAGATGGTTACATAATCAATCAATACAGACATTTTACAATTATGACTAAAGACAGTCAAGCTTAAAACAGGCAAGTTCCGTTTTGGAACTTACCTTTGGAGGACTGCAGTGAGCCCAACACTACAAGAACTTTTTTTGATTCAGTGTTTCTTTTTCAGACTTTTGTTTTCTCCCGGGTGTGGGGGGGGGGGGGGGGACTTAAAATTTACTAGGGGGGTGGAGGGGGCTGAGATGACTATGTCGTAAAGTACAAAGTAGACTCGTGCACTTAGCAACGATTTCAATAAAATGTGATTACGCTTGCGAACTGGAATTGAAGGAATTAGTACACACTTTTGCGACGAAGGAGGCAAGTAAGATATGATTATGATGTCTACTTATAAAGTGTATGCCATTGATAATAAATTAATATGTCGCTTTTGATTAGTTGTTATCTTATATATATATATATATATATATATATATATATATATATATATATATATATATATATTTTAGTAAATATATTGTGTGAAAGGGGGCGTTTTAATAAGTTGTGCCTAGGGCGCCAAATAACCTGGCGCCGGCACTGTATCTACGACCATAACTTTATGTAACAATGTCACACTTTCCCCACCCGCAGGCTCCACCAACCCCTTCTATTAACATAAACAATTATATTTCTCTTTATTTTTGTCTTTAAAAAACACAACATAACGTCTGACTTACATAACACTTCTTAAGACATCATAGACATCTTCGCATAAGTTAATCCCCTCCCACGAGACTTTCACGTATAGGTCAGCTCCAGCCCTAACTCTAAACCATTTATGTACGTATTAATCCGTATTTTTAACAGACGAAGATAGGCTTATTTTTTCCTACACATCTTATACACCGGCATGTTTATTTTCAATGACAAATGCGTATAGTAGAACCGCCCGTAGAACAGTTTTAACAGATGGTCGGTCCATGCGTGGAGATCATACAATACTTACAGAGATAGTCAGAGATCACACAATACTAGCAGAGAGAGTCAGAGATCACACAATACTAGCAGAGAGAGTCAGAGATCACACGACACTAGCAGAGAGAGTTAGAGATAACACAGTACTAGCAGAGAGAGAGAGAGTTAGAGATCACACAATACTAGCGGAGAGAGAGAGAGTCAGAGAGAGAGAGAGAGAGATCACACAATACTAGCAGAGAGAGAGAGAGTCAGAGATCACACTATATTAGCAGAGAGTCAGAGATCACACTATATTAGCAGAGAGAGTCAAAGAGAGTCAGAGATCACACAATACTAGCAGAGAGAGTCAAAGAGAGGCAGAGATCACACAATACTAGCAGAGAGAGTCAAAGAGAGTCAGAGATCACACAATACTAGCAGAGAGAGTCAAAGAGAGTCAGAGATCACACTATATTAGCAGAGAGAGTCAGAGATCACACTATATTAGCAGAGAGAGTCAAAGAGAGTCAGAGATCACACTATATTAGCAGAGAGAGTCAAAGAGAGTCAGAGATCACACTATATTAGCAGAGAGAGTCAGAGATCACACTATACTAGCAGAGAGAGTCAGAGATGACACAATACTAGCAGAGAGAGTCAAAGAGAGTCAGAGATCACACAATACTAGCAGAGAGAGTCAAAGAGAGGCAGAGATCACACAATACTAGCAGAGAGAGTCAAAGAGAGGCAGAGATCACACAATACTAGCAGAGAGAGTCAAAGAGAGTCAGAGATCACACTATACTAGCAGAGAGAGTCAAAGAGAGGCAGAGATCACACAATACTAGCAGAGAGAGTCAAAGAGAGTCAGAGATCACACAATACTAGCAGAGAGAGTCAAAGAGAGGCAGAGATCACACAATACTAGCAGAGAGAGTCAAAGAGAGTCAGAGATCACACTATATTAGCAGAGAGAGTCAGAGATCACACTATATTAGCAGAGAGAGTCAAAGAGAGTCAGAGATCACACAATACAAGCAGAGAGAGAGTCAGAGATCACACAATACTAGCAGAGAGAGTCAAAGAGAGTCAGAGATCACACAATACTAGCAGAGAGATAGTTAGAGATCACACAATACTAACAGAGAGAGTTAGAGATCACGCAATACTAGCAGAGAGAGTCAGAGATCACAAAATACTAGCAGAGAGAGTCAGAGATCACACAATACTAGCAGAGAGAGAGAGAGTTAGAGATCACACAATACTAGCGGAGAGAGAGTCAGAGATCACACAAAACTAGCAGAGAGAGTCAGAGATCACACAATACTAGCAGAGAGAGAGTCAGAGATCACACAATACTAGCAGAGAGAGTCAAAGAGAGGCAGAGATCACACAATACTAGCAGAGAGAGTCAAAGAGAGTCAGAGATCACACAATACTAGCAGAGAGAGTCAAAGAGAGTCAGAGATCACACAATACTAACAGAGAGTCAGAGATCACACAATACTAGCAGAGAGAGAGTCAGAGATCACACAATACTAGCAGAGAGAGTCAAAGAGAGTAAGAGATCACACAATACTAACAGAGAGAGTTAGAGATCACGCAATACTAGCAGAGAGAGTCAGAGATAACACAATTTAAGCAGAGAGAGTCAGAGATCACACAATACTAGCAGAGAGTCAGAGATCACACAATACTAGCAGAGAGAGAGTCAGAGATCACACAATACTAGCAGAGAGAGTCAAAGAGAGTAAGAGATCACACAATACTAACAGAGAGAGTTAGAGATCACGCAATACTAGCAGAGAGAGTCAGAGATCACACAATACTAGCAGAGAGTCAGAGATCACACAATACTAGCAGAGAGTAAGAGATCACACTATATTAGCAGAGAGAGTCAGAGATCACACTATATTAGCAGAGAGAGTCAAAGAGAGTCAGAGATCACACAATACTAGCAGAGAGAGTCAGAGATCACACAATACTAGCAGAGAGAGAGAGAGTTAGAGATCACACAATACTAGCGGAGAGAGTCAGAGATCACAAAATACTAGCAGAGAGAGTCAGAGATCACACAATACTAGCAGAGAGAGAGAGAGTTAGAGATCACACAATACTAGCGGAGAGAGAGTCAGAGATCACACAAAACTAGCAGAGAGAGTCAGAGATCACACTATATTAGCAGAGAGAGTCAGAGATCACACAATACTAGCAGAGAGAGTCAGAGATGACACAATACTAGCAGAGAGAGTCAGAGATCACACTATATTAGCAGAGAGAGTTAGAGATCACGCAATACTAGCAGAGAGAGTCAAAGAGAGTCAGAGATCACACAATACTAACAGAGAGAGTCAGAGATCACACAATACTAGCAGAGAGAGTCAGAGATCTCACAATATAAGCAGAGAGTCAGAGATCATTCAATACAAGAAGAGAGAACCCACGGTAGGAGATCACACAATGCTAGCAGAGAGACCCGTCTGTTTAGCCGGGACATTAATGTGGCTCGCCTTTGTTCCCTACTGCGCGCGTCAAGCAAGCGTGAGTGCCAATGTTGACACATGAATTAAACGGTCACTTGTCATCTTACAGATCCGGAAGTCTTCCTGAAAAATACGATATTACATTTTCGTTTCATCGGTAATAACAAGGAAGTTGTTCGACTTAATAAACTATATATATATACTAGCGTACCCGACCCCCGCGCGTTGCCGCGGGGATAGAAGAAAGTTTGACGAAATATATTAGAAGGATTTCACCAACGCGTTATCAATTATATGTTCTTAGACGCGTAACCTTCTTTTCTAAAAAATGAGTTATTTAAATGTAAACAATGCCTGCGCCTGGATCATAAATATCAGGACACGGGTTTACCTACACTACCGCATGAAAACCTTGAATGTACATTAATCACTCACCGAAATAATATGGTAGAACACACTTCGGTGACCGCCCCTGTGTCAGAGACGTAGAGGGGCGCTCTCAGGGCCCCCACCCCCCGATTACACTACCGCATAGGCGCGGCGTACGACCCCTGGCTCCTTAAAACTAAAAAGCGCCATCGGCCAAATAGCATCATGTTAATAATGATGCAGATTTCGTCATTCGCTAAAGTGACACAAATGAACAGGATTTTTTTCTTTAACACGTAAAAAAAATATTTGACGTGTTTTGACTGATGCAATATGCTAGCGTTACTAATGGTCTATTATTAGATGCTCGATCTCAATTTCTGTCTGGATTGTCTAATAATAGATGCTTATTGCATCATTCGCAAAGTGACGAAACTCTACAGTAGGCTCCTCATATTCAAAAAGTTATTTTTTCATCTTTCGCAAGGTGACGAAACTGTACAGAAAGATTTCCTCGCGTTACAAAGTTATTTTTAGAAGCCTGTTGTAGTTTTACCGCTGAATATAGTAGTACCCCTTATTCGCTATGCAGGACGCTCGATTAACGGATGCCAAGTGCCAACATAGTCGCTCTAAAACTCTGGGCGCCAAACCGTGTATTGACGAAAGTTGTACCCCATATGGCGCCGCCCATAAGAAACTTTAGTTTTCTTTTTCGCAGAAATATTCTCGGGAGTATTCTCATCTATTCCCTAAAGTTTCATGAACCGCATCCGAGTTTTATTTTTTATATACCGTGTATAGAGAAAAAAAATCGCTCCCCCCCGGGGGGCGCCGCCCTTGCAATATTAAACAATATTTTTTTGCAGAACCCTACCATTGAGTGATCTAATCATCTCCCCGAAGTTTCATGGTACACGGATGAACGGTGTGAAACCGAAATTTTATAAACCGTATATAGAGAAAAATCGCAGCCGCCCGTGGCGCCGCACTTGCGAAATTAAAAAAGGATTTTTTTTACAGAAACCTTCCCTGAACTGTTCTAATCAACTCCCCCAAAGTCTCATGGCTATCGGATAACGGTGTCACACCAAAATCGACTTATTTTTATAAACCGTATATAGAGAAAAATCGCACCCTCCCGTGGCGCCGCCCTAGCGAAATTAAAAATGATATTTTACAGAACCCTTCCCTAGAGTTTTATAGAGTTTTGTAATGAACTCCCCAAAGTTTCATGCCTATCGGATAAACGGTGTCACTTTTATTATTTTTATATACCGTAAATAGAGAAAAATCGGACCCTCCCGTGGCGCCGCCCTTGCGAAATTAAATTTTTTTTTTTCACAGAACCCCTCCCTAGAGTGGTATATTGAACTCCCCAAAGTCTCATGGCTATCGGATGAACGATGCCAAACCAAAATCGACTTTTATTTTTATATACCGTATATAGAAAAAACAAATCGCGCCGTGTCGAGGCGCCACCCCTGCGAATTTGAAATATTTTTTTTTGCAGAAACCTCCCCAGGAATATTCTCAACAACTTCCTAAAGTTTCATCGTGTGAACGGTGTCACGGCAATTCACTTTTATTATTTTTATATACCGTATATAGAGAAAAATCGCACCCTCCCGTGGCGCCGCCCTTGCGAAATTAAAAATGACTTTTTATTGAACCCTTCCTTAGAGTTTTATAATGAACTCCCCAAAGTTTCATGCCTATCGGATGAACGGTGTCACAGCAGTTCACTTTTATTATTTTTATATACCGTATATAGAGGAAAATCGCACCCTCCCGTGGCGCCGCCCTTGCGAAATTAAGAATTATTTTTTTAACAGAACACTTTCCTAGAGTGTTGTAATCAACTCCCTAAAGTCTCATGGCTATCGGGTGAACGCTGTCAAACCAAAGTCGACTTTTATTTTTATATATGGTATAAAGAGAAAAAACAAATCGCTCCCTGCCGGGGCGCCACCGCTGCGAATTCGAAAATGTTTTTAGCGCAGAAACCTTTCTAGGAATATTCTCAACATCTTCCCAAAGTTTCATGGCGATCGTGTGAACGGTGTCACGGCAATTCACTTTTATTATTTTTATATATGGTATATACAGAAAAATCGCACCCTACCGTGGCGCCGCCCTTGTGAAATTAAAAATGATTTTTTTACTGAACCCTTCTCTGGAGTGTTCTAATCAAGTCCCTTAAGTTTGATGGCTATCGGATGAATGTTGTGAGACCGCAATCGACTTTTATTTTTATATACCATATATATAGAGAGAAAACAAATCGCGCCCTGCCGGGGCCTCACCCCTGCAAATATGAACATGTTTTTAGCGCAGAAACCTCCCCAGAAATATTCGCAACATCTTCCCAAAGTTTTATGGCGATCGTGTGAACGGTGTTACCGCAATTCACTTTTATTATTTTTATATACCGTATATTGAGAAAAATCGCACACTCCTGTGGCGCCGCCCTTGCGAAATTAAATATGATTTTTTTTTTACAGAACCCTTCCCCAGAGTGTCCTAAACAACACCCCTAAAGTTTCATGCCTATCGGATGAACGGTGTCACTGCAATTCACTTATTTTTTTTTTATATACCGTATATTGAGAAAAATCGCACCCTCCCGTGGCGCCGCCCTTGCGAAATTAAAAATGTTTTTTTTACAGAACCCTTCCCTAGAATGGTATAATGAACTCCCCAAAGTCTCATGGCTATCGGATGAACAATGCCAAACCAAAATCGACTTTTATTTTTATATACCGTATATAGAAAAAAACAAATCGCGCCCTGTCGGGGCGCCACCCCTGCGAATTTGAAATTATTTTTTTCGCAGAAACCTCCCCAGGAATATTCTCAACAACTTCCCAAAGTTTCAAGGCGATGTGATGAGAGGTGTAGTAATGCATAAAGGACACACACACACACAGACACACATACATTGCTTTATATATATATATATATATATATATATATATATATATATATATATATATATATATATATAGAGAGAGAGAGAGAGAGAGAGAGAGAGAGAGAGAGAGAGAGAGAGAGAGAGAGAGAGAGAGAGAGAGAGAGAGATTGATGTATACATGTATACAACTATATACACACACATACATATATATATATATATATATATATATATATATATATATATATATATATATATATATATATATATATATATATATATATATATATGCTTTGATGTGTGATCAATGAGAACAGAAATAGAAGAAGCTAGAAAATGCCCAGACACACATACAATCATGCAATATATTCTCTGTTTAACACGTTTTTTTATAAGAACAACTTAACTGCCGAACAACGTTGACAAACTATTCTACTTAAAGGATTTTTGTATAGCTCAGAACAATGGCGTCTACTCATTTATAAGTTGGTACAGGTTATGACAGGTGCTCCTTTAGGGACGGTTAACGGCAGACGTGGCTTTATTCCCCAGAATTATCATCGACTGCGGGAGCCTGCTGACGATTGGACCAGGGGTCTTCGGCCAGTTCCAGAAGCTGCACACGCTGTAAGTACTCACGCACATGCTTTATACGCAATCAGTACACAGTTACTATACAATATGTACACTTTTGCTTATGCGAAATCAATGCAAGAAGCTGCAGCTCAGATGCAAAAATGTACACAAACACATACATATAACCACACACAAACACATATTGGACTACCCTGTACACACACAGCATTAAACAAATGTACACAATACCCATTTCGTACATATTCACTGAAACAACAACAAGCTGCCACGGATGGTAAGAAAATATTTTTCATATTTCCAAAGGAAAGTCTTTTTAACCAAAGTAATTGTTGGTAGAGGGTTCGAATCCTGGTTGGTCGAAATTTTGTTTTCAAAGAACCGTTATGTTTGTTACTAAAAGCAAACACTTTAATGGTATAAAAATGCCATACAAAATTAGATGGTTATCTTTTGAATACTTTTATCGGCCACATCCTCTACAACTTAGCCACACCCTCATCTACTTGAATAAACCCTCTACCCTATGTCAACACCAACCCAATTCATATGGTCATATGTTGAAAAGTTCCGAAACCACGTGTTTTTACTTTCTCGTATATACGTAGTATAGAGAAAGTATTGTAATCGTGCAAAAAAAAAAATCGAGATTTTTACAAATCTCAACGTTTTACACCTCACTGATACGGAAAAACATAATTTTGCAATCTTGTCCGTATGTCTGTGTGTGTGTGTGTCTGTGTGTCTGTGTGTCCGTGTGTAAACACGATAACTTGAGTACCGTTACAGCTAGGTTGATGAAATTTCATATATAAGTATTATATCAAAATCGTAGATCCGTATCAACTTTTGAGCGATTTCCGACAACCGGAAGTGGTACTTTTTCTACTTTGAATTTTTCAAAAGCCTATAACTTGAGTACTATTTCAGATAGATAAATGAAATTTCACATGTAAGTAAAAGATCTAATTCTCTACCTTCTGTTAAATTTTGAGTCATTTCCGTTGACTGGAAGTAGTAATTTACGCTACTTCCGATTTCTCAAAAAACTAATGTAAATTTTTAAAGTACTAATAATATTGCGCACTATTATGCGCTTTTTTATTTGGCGTTCACTTGGTGTGCAATTAATTTGTCTACGAGATTTTATTCTATTTATAAAACTTTAAGTATTTAAAATGGATTAAAAATCATGTCTATAGCCCGAGTTTCCATCCCCTGTTATTTTATATAAGAATATTCGAGAAAGTTTAGGGGAGATCACTCCCGGTTTATTTTATGATGGTGGGTGGGCGCGTCCACCCATTGACCAACCATCAGCTGTTATGTTACTAAAATTAGAACACCTCTTATTTCCTGTGGCGGAAGTACGCCCCCTTGATTCACTCTAGGCCAGGATATACGGGCGTAAGACTAGAGTGTCAGGTGACTAATAGCCTTGGTAGGGGACGCCATGCTCGAGCTACACACAGATTGATGACGCGGTACACAAGTAATCGGCAGTCGGGGTTTTTTCTTCTAGCTAAACTCACTTTAATGACGCCGTATACAGTTACTAACCATAAGTTCCAACGCCTTTGAAATCTTATCAGGGTTGTTGGGATTCCAGCCTTGAAGATTCACGTAACATGTAAAATGTCTAATGCCGCTACATTCAAAACAAAAGAAAAAAAAACACAATAGCACGACAAGTGTGATAGCTTGTGGTTTCACTTCGCGTAATCAGTGACCTCTCTCAACGGGGGTGATGTTACACTAAAGTTCGGGTTTGCCCTGAATAACCCCGCCAAAAAGTTAACCCCCGCCACCCTCCCAAAAAAATATGATATGAAACTTGTATTTATAGTTTATAACCCTAACCTAACCCTAAGGTTTGTTTGGTTTTTTTTTTTTTTGTGCGTTTAAATAAATCACATGTCTAGACATCAAAAATATGTCAAGGTTGCTTGCGTGCATTGCGGGGCTTAACTTTTTGCCCGTCCACTTTTTGAAATTACTGACAGGGCTTATCTGGACAAGGTCCCAAAGTTCTTTGCTTGCTGCTTCTTCTATATGTTATAATAAAGTGTTTTGACATTCTGGGGCTTGTTAGATAAATATAAATAAAAACAGTTTTAAATACATTTGTAGAAATAATTCATTCTTCGTAGATGGATGTTGGTGAGGGCTCAAGATTTTAGTTCCTTGAGCATGGGAGGCAGGGTTTCTTTCAGACATTTGCTGTTGAGGGGCGATGAAAACATGTGAAACTTCTGAACCCCTTTACATGAATTTATATTCATTTAAAACGCCCTATAGTCGATTAAAATCTGGATAAAATATCTGTAATAAAGTTATCCAAAAACATGTTTCTGAATAAGAGTCAAAAGAGTCTATAAGGTATCTTAAATATTAAAGTCCTTTACGCGTATTAAAATTAGTCTGATACACTTTACGCCTGTTAAATTTGATCTAAAGACCTTTTAAGTGTAGACCTGTTTAAGTTGACCTAAAAGCCATCTACATGTAGACCTATTCAATTCTATCCAGTGGCGTAGCCAGAAATTGGTCATGGTAGGGGTTCAAAATTTTATATATATATATATATATATATATATATATATATATATATATATATATATATATATATATATATATATATATATATATATATATACATATAGGGATGTGAGTCCATGGGAGGGGTTATAACCCCCCCCCCCTTTGCCTACGCCAATGGCTCTATCTAAAGCCCTTTACGTGTAGACTTGTTCAACTCAATCATCTAAAGCCCCTTACACCGTACCTCCAGTAACCCCTGCCCTGATTAACTCTGTCCTTCACGCCTCACCGACTCACGGCACTCGCCGGCTGATCTCAACGTCTCTCGGAATGAACTCACCCTCGTGACCTCGTAAGGCCGTGTTCTCATTTGTAGCACGCGCGCGTGAGCAGAGCTGTGTGAAATGAGAACAGGGTACCGGTACGCTGTTGTCTGTCGTGAGCGCTAATTAGATGACGGGTCCTCACTCCCCCCACCCCCAACTCCCACCCCTCTGTCGTTTCTTCTGATGCACGTGATCCCCTTAGGTGCGCGTGCACTTTGATGTGCGGACATTGTTTCTTTAATTAATGGCGCACTATGCTAATGTGCATGCGTGCCCTTTGATATGTACATCAGATTCCATTTACCATCTTTGTTATTTGAATCAGATTCTTATTACCCTCTTTATTGTGAGAATCAGATACATGCTACCCTCTTTGTTATGTGAATAAGATTCCAGCTACCCTCTTTGTTATGTGAATAAGATTCCAGCTACCCTCTTTGTTATGTGAATAAGATTCCAGCTACCCTCTTTGTTATGTGAATAAGATTCCAGCTACCCTCTTTGTTATGTGAATAAGATTCCAGCTACCCTCTTTGTTATGTGAATAAGATTCCAGCTACCATCTTTGTTATGTGAATAAGATTCCAGCTACCATCTTTGTTATGTGAATAAGATTCCAGCTACCATCTTTGTTATGTGAATAAGATTCCAGCTACCCTCTTTGTTATGTGAATAAGATTCCAGCTACCATCTTTGTTATGTGAATAAGATTCCAGCTACCATCTTTGTTATGTGAATAAGATTCCAGCTACCATCTTTGTTATGTGAATAAGATTCCAGCTACCATCTTTGTTATGTGAATAAGATTCCAGCTACCCTCTTTGTTATGTGAATAAGATTCCAGCTGCCATCTTTGTTATGTGAATAAGATTCCAGCTACCATCTTTGTTATGTGAATAAGATTCCAGCTACCATCTTTGTTATGTGAATAAGATTCCAGCTACCATCTTTGTTATGTGAATAAGATTCCAGCTACCATCTTTGTTATGTGAATAAGATTCCAGCTACCATCTTTGTTATGTGAATAAGATTCCAGCTACCATCTTTGTTATGTGAATAAGATTCCAGCTACCATCTTTGTTATGTGAATAAGATTCCAGCTACCATCTTTGTTATGTGAATAAGATTCCAGCTACCCTCTTTGTTATGTGAATAAGATTCCAGCTACCCTCTTTGTTATGTGAATAAGATTCCAGCTACCATCTTTGTTATGTGAATAAGATTCCAGCTACCATCTTTGTTATGTGAATAAGATTCCAGCTACCATCTTTGTTATGTGAATAAGATTCCAGCTACCATCTTTGTTATGTGAATAAGATTCCAGCTACCATCTTTGTTATGTGAATAAGATTCCAGCTACCATCTTGGTTAAGTGAATCAGATTCCTCTTGATTAAAATAGATGACATTCATCTGTAAACTACTCGAGTCGCTATTCTCCAGTAGTAGTCCACAGCAATGATGATCATATTCAGTTTTAATATAGAAACAGTTTATTGTTATAATTCTCAAATAGGATTATTATTGTAAGGAAATCAAAATTTAGATCAGCACAAAAGATAAAAGTAATCACGTATGTATGAATGATCGTACACATTTTTTTTTATTTCGAAATATCCTACTACCTATCATATCAGACAACCAAAAACGTATTAATCATAAATAACCAGCTATGCGACAACACCATCAACCTGATCTAACGACAACTACATCCACAAACCTGGTGTTTCAATCAAGTTTCTCTACGCAAATACGATTAGCTTTCTAAGTCGTGGGCGTCCTGTCACTGGCCTCATAACCTCAGCTGATGGATACGATGTTATAGGCTGAAAGTTTTCTCATTCGTCTTCTTTGGGTTTTTTTTTTTTTTTTATTTTTGTTTTTTTTTCACATGAGTCTTGTTAGACAAAACGAGGTTACTAATAGTTGGTCTTGATGGTAGTAGCGTTTTTTAAACTAAATTATTATGCTTCTTTGTTCAGTTTGGCTTTTTTTTTGTTTGGTGTGTGAGTTTGTGTGTGTGTTTGCGTGTTGTGCGTGCGTACGTGCGTATGTTTGTGTAAGTGTTTGCGTGCGTGCGTGTGCGTTTGATAACAGTGCACAAAAAAAGTATGTAACAATTTTTTTTTTTAATTCCGCAAATTAAAATGATTATTTTTGTTTCAGGCGGATAACTAAAACTGCCTTGACCAGTGTCCCAGATTTCTCCACATTTGAAACCAGGTCCAAGTCACATGATCACTCAATGTATGAGATGTAAGTGTCTACCAATTAATCTACGTATTCTCCTCACACTCTCCCAGAAATAAATATTATAAACATATAACTATATAGTCTTCGAGCTGGGGGGGGGGTAAAAGAAAATTACCCATATTATATATATATATATATATATATATATATATATATATATATATATATATATATACGTGTATTCTGATTATACTTTATGTTCCCCAGTGACCTTTCGGCCAACAAGATCAGAAGTATAAAATCTGGCCAGTTCAGCCGAGTAAGGACCTATATCCTGTAAGTTATATTGTTGATGATTCTATATCCAGTATGTTATATGTTGATGTCAGTTCACCCAATTGAGTTATCACATTGTTAGTGGGCTTTTACTCACACCCATACAAAAATTTGTTGTTTTATCACATGACTTATTGCGCCCCCCCCCTACCCCCCCCCCCCCCCTACTCCACAGCCGTGTCGAGTCCAACATGTTGACCAAGATAGAAGACAGGGCCTTCGCTGATTCGACCATGAAGAAACTGTAAGTGTAAGAATTAACTGAGACCATAAATATCCCCACTAGCGATATATATGCGGTAGTCAACAAGTCTCTCCTTAGGCGACCACTTGTAATAAATTATGCTTTTCAGATCTACAACTATGTAGCATTTGTAGATATTCTTGTGTTGCTCATTAAAATTGCTGAAAGACGATCAATTTATGAAACCCGCAGAAATCTTTAAACATTTCTTGTCAACAAATTCTAACTTTATTCAAAAGACGCTATGTAATGGCATATTTTAATTCTTGTGCTAAACGTGCTCCCTTGAAGTAGTGACGTAGCTGTGGTGAGCCTTAGTTGCTACACACTCGGTCATCAACATGATACATGTAGTATTGTATAGGAATAGTTATGAATGTATAGGGGATAAACACTTTGTGTCAGCCCCCTTACATTTTTATACATGTTTATGTTTGCATTCGGGCTTTACGCACCAGAGCGCCAGTGTTTGTTTTAGGCATCTCTTCGGGTGGAGGGGAGAGGGTGCCGAACCCCCCCCCCCCATACCGGTGTCATCCCTCCACCCCCACCCTCCCGAAAAATCTAATCTGCCTTCCTCCCTCACCCCTAAAAAAAGTACCCCCCCCCCCGGAGAAAAAAATCTGAAAGAAATACTGCAGAAAGCAGGGTCACAAAAATAGTCATCTGAGATTTGTAAATTACTTTTTTTTTCGATTTTTTTCCCCCCAGGATCTGCAGAAATAATTTTAACTTGCACCATCTTGGAGATCATGCTTTTACCGGCATCAAGGACCTTCATTTCCTGTAAGTATGGACGGTGCAAGGGAAATAACTGTATTAAAGCTGTCAAATCGATAACTATCTACGCCGTCTGCGCGTGGTCTATGAAAATACGATGTGGCAGACATTTGTTATCAAGTAGCAAACTGATGGCACAATTTGTATGTGTTGCACCAGCTGTAATAAATTGTTCTTAATACAGCGATAGAGGTCCAGAGGTCTAGTAGAGGGGTAAAAAGTGTGTGTGTGTGTGGGGGGGGGGGGGGGTCATGTTTGATAAGAAATCATTAAAAACGGTTACAAATAATAAAATTATGTATTTTACCTATACATAACTTGAAACAGTATTTTATTACTATTAGATCAGTAAAAATGATTATAACTAGAATAAGTGCATAATTTCTCAGAGTAAGTAAATTCAGGATTTAAATGCAAACTACTTTTATTTGGATGTTTAAGAAATATTATACAAATGGTCCGAGTAACATGGTCAAATTGTCTATACTTTTATCAGTAAAGTGGTTAAAATGACCATACTTCTATCAGTAAAGTGGTTAAAATGACCATACTTCTATCAGTAAAGTGGTTAAAATGACCATACTTCTATCAGTAAAGTGGTTAAAATGACCATACTTCTATCGTTAGTGCTGATCTTTTTTATTTCCCTATGTTAGAGATGACATGTAGCAGTAAAAAAAAACCACTTTATACAAAATTACACATCGAATACAAAAAAAATTCAATAACCAAATGATCAAGTGGTTGCTCCACATGGTTAAATTACCACATTCGTGTGAATTTACTAAAACTAACTTAAGTGATTAAGTTAATTTTTTTTAAAAAGTGTAATGATGAGTATAACATGATACTAATGAAACAGATATTGGACAACAGATTTCTAAACCCTTCTCCACAGTGACCTGTCCAGGAGCAAGATCACCAGCCTGCCCACGGACGGGCTAATCAACATCAAGGAGCTGGTCATCGAGGAGACGCCCACACTCAAACAGTTCCCCTCCGTCTTCAAGTTCTCCCAGATCCACACCGCCCGGCTGACCTATAAACACCACTGCTGCGCTTTCCGGTAGGTTCCGGTCTGGGAAATTAAACCCGGGATTAGCCGCTGTTATACCGCGTTTACACTTGCGACATGTATACTATACATTTCTAGAAAGAAAAAAAACTTCGCTATAGGGCCTAAGCTAATATGGGAGCCTACTCACTTATTGCGAAGTTTTTTTTTTTCTAACCATGTATAGTATACATGTCGCAAGTGTAAACGCGGTGTTAGGGAAAGTTTAGTTAAAGGTTCCTTACAACACTTCAGTAGAGGGTGGTTTTTAATAAGGCGATAGAAAGCGCGTTTGCTTATTTCGAGCCTCGATCTTCCCCGTACCGAACTGACCATCATATCCTAAAGAGGTGTTGCGATGCGCAGGGGTAGGAAACAAGCACCAGAGGGGGGAGGGAGGGAAATGACACCCACAGGTCGAGATGAAAACAAACATGATTGTTCGAAATGATCAATGTTTTTATTCTAATGCGACCGGCCTCACTTCTAAGTATTGCTCTTGCTCAAGCCAATCAACCCAATAGAAAGCAGAGTGTAGTTTGATTTTATCGAAGAATGTAGTTTAGCTCTGAGAGGCATGAGAATGGGTTCATACAATGTGATATTAATATAATAAGTACTCTAAAATAGTTAACACGATTTCTCTCCAAGCTTTTCTTCACTCGAATTAAAAATAACGTTATGCAACCTAAAAACTATCACATATAATTATAATAGGTTTTGTGTCTGATTAGAATTTAGAATTTAGTTTCTCGACTATTGTCATGAACAAATTCCACCCTTGTTTCCTCTGACAGACACGCGGACAAGCAGGACCCAGTCGAGTACTCTAATCACGAGCTGCCGGTGAGGACTTGCGCTGTCCAGACCACAACGTCCAGCCTGGTCGGACAGACGGACTCGCCGCTGTTGGAGAGCTACACGACCAGCTTCAGAAGGAGACGCTCCCACGAGGATTCTCTCCTGTCGGTCGTGCGGAGGGTCATGTCCTTCACCTGGGTTGACCTCCCGCGATGGGGGTACGTGAGCGAGGGCCAGGGAAAAAATGACGGCGAGAACGAGAACCCGAAACACGAGGACAACGGGTCGAACGAAGGGTTCGGGTTCGGCTTGAGCGGGTTGAGCAACGGAGGTTTCATGCAGCCGACGGCCGGCGCTATCAACAACGGCCTGGGCGACCAGTTTGGTCCGATCATAACGTCGTCCACCATCCTACCCGTCGTGGTCAACACCCCGCCCAAAGACACCAACAGCTGGCACGACTCGCCGAAATCTCACAACGACACCAAGTGGGTCTCCTGCGGCAACTTCACCGCCCCGAAGGACTACTCGGAGGTGATCTGCACACCGCAGCCCAACGCGTTCAACCCGTGCGAGGACCTGATGGGCTACGAGTGGCTCCGTGTCTTTGTCTGGTTCGTCTTGTTAGCCGCGCTGGGCGGGAACCTCATCGTCATCATCGTTCTACTCACGGCCAGAAGCAAGCTCACCGTCCCCAAGTTCCTCATGTGCAACCTCTCCTTTGCAGACTTCCTAATGGGCCTGTACCTGCTTCTCATCGCATCCGTCGACGTCCACTTCCTGGGTGAGTACTTCACGCACGCCGTCTCCTGGCAGAACGACGGCGGGTGCCAGGTCGCCGGGTTCCTGACCGTCTTCGCCAGCGAGCTCAGCGTGTTCGTGCTGACAGTCATCACCATGGAGCGATGGTACGCCATCAGCCAGGCCATCCACGTCAACAAACGCCTCCGGATGAGACAAGCCACCGGGTTGATGTTCGCCGGCTGGATCTACGCCTCGTCCTTAGCTCTACTGCCTCTATTCGGCGTCAGCAGCTACGGGGCGGTCAGCATCTGCCTGCCAATGGAAGCGAAGAAGAACTGGGATATTGTTTACATCATATGTCTCCTCGTGTTCAACGGGGTCGCGTTTGTTGTGATATGCGGCTGCTACATCAGCATGTTCCTAAAAGTGCGCGCCAGTGAGAACATGGCGCGCAGCAACGACGCTACAATCGCTAAACGTATGGCTATCCTCGTGCTCACCAACTTCATTTGTTGGGCACCCATTGCCTTCTTCGGTCTCACAGCGTCGTTCGGTCTTCCCCTCATCGACATCACAAACTCCAAAATTCTCCTCGTCTTTTTTTACCCCTTCAACTCTTGCGCGAACCCGTTCTTGTACGCTATCTTGACTAAACAATTCCGTAAAGATTTCTTCATCCTGCTGGGCCGGTACGGTTTCTGCACCGACCGCGCCAACAAGTACAAGGGCACGTCCATGACCCGGTCCTACTCCAACTCCAGGCAAAACGGCCTACAGTTAAACGTTCACAACCCTACGGATATCAGCATCTTGAGCCAGTACAGGAATTCCCGGGGTTCGTTTTCTCAGAACGGAACTCCTCCTCACGGTAGCCGGGGCAGCTTTCCTAAAGTCACGCCCCAGTCCACGCCCCAAGAAACGCCCACCACTTCCCCCAAGGCGGTTAACTCCCCCTGCAAGGATGGGCTGGTCAGGAATTTCTTTTTCTCTTCGTCCGTCGACTCGTCCAAAGGTTCGAAGAACGAGCGGAAGTTGAGCACGGTGATAGAGACGAGCCACGCGTCGGACGGCGGCGTGTCGGACGACGGAGCCGCCTGCACCGTCGTCTGCCAGAACGTCGACCGCGTGCTGGAAGCGAGGGACAGCCTCCGGGACCTGTTCGACGGGAACCCCCATGGGCGGGTCCGCAGCGCCAGCGAGTACGTCGTCATCTTCAAAGCCTCGCCTCAGAACTCTCTCGGCCAGCAGGGGGGCGCCCAGCCCGGGCCGGAGAAACGCCGCGGCTCGCAGCGCGAGAACTTCGAGCGTCAGACGAGCCGGGACACGATGCTCAGCAACAACACGCTCAGCTCGTACTTGAGCGACGGCTCCTCCTCCAGGTTCGACAGCGACAGCGAAATGCGGCTGATGGAGCGGCGCCAGTCGCCGGCCAGCTTCATCACCATGGGCAGCATGGACAAGCGCGACAGCGGCATCAGCGGGGATATGTTCATGGGCAACGGGCGCAACCGGGCGTCGAAAATTCAAGAACTGACAACCCCGTCAGAAACAGAAGCGCTCTTGAACAAACGGAACTCGCTCGGCGGCACCAAGAGGAACGGTACCTTCGACAGTAACGAGAGAAAAAACAAATACTCCCTGATGAATAACAGACTCTCGACAGACTCCATCGATGAGGAGGAGGGCGATCCTGTTGACGACAGACGCTACGGCAGAGGAAGCAGAGTGGCGTCACGCTCGCCCCGGGACTGCCAGCTGGAGGATTTCGGCGCCGACAGTACTGATGGTGATGAGGTCGATGAGGAGGCTAAAGTACGGCAGTCACTGTTGAGCAATCACTAAAGTTTAACGCTGTAAGATTGTATTGTACTGTGTCATGTTCAACCAACTCCCTCATTCCTTCCTACACGTGTGTGATGATAATAACATATAATGACTTCAACAACACCCCATAGTGGAGGAAATCAGTGTATGCTACTTTATATCCATTGTATATCCATTCTTGTACGTTGTGTTGTTAAGAAAAAATTATCGATAAAATATGTGATTTGATTACAAGCCATTTCCATCTTATTACTATCCATTCCTCTTTCTTGATAAGCGTATATATACAGATATACATATACATGACTTTATGTAGCCATGATTATGATGTTCATTATGTTCAGTACTTATCACATTTGGATATTATCTGGTTGTGAAAATACTCTTTCAGAGTATACAATCGTTCAAATAGTTTTATTTCTACGTTTTATTGACTCAAAATGTAATGGCAATTTTACTATAAAAACCGTGTTTTATTATTAGAAATTTTACATTAACAACCACATTTGTACAAAAAACAACAAGCAAAAATAGTACATGTATTTAAAAAAACTTTATAATAACAGGCTTTAAACTAACTATAAGAAAAAAGTTTTAGACTGTAAACACAACTTTACGTAAGTTAGTAAAGTTCCCTTTCAAACCTGACGTGGCAAGTGAAGTAGAGTTCACTTGTTTCTGTGACCTCGGCATATGAAGGGATAGTGTGGTCAGCACAATGCCCAGCCGCCTTTACTTTCCCTAACGTGAGTTAGGTACCCATCAGAGCTGGCTGGACTCAGGGAAGTTTACTAAACACTACTGGCTAACTCCAAACAGGCTGTGCACTAACCAAGTTAGATCATGTTTTAAAAATACAAAAAGTCAAGCTGTGAACCGAAAGTTAGTATTTGTTTTAAAAATACGTTTGGCTGAAATATAATCATGGTAGTCAGTGGCGTAGCCAGGATCGTCTCATGGGGGGGGTCAAATTTTTTATTTGCACCCACCCCCCTCAAACTTTTGATTTCCACTCTCCCCCTCAAAATTTCGATTTGCACCCCACCTCAAAATTTCGATTTGCACCCCCCCCCCCCCTCAAACTTTCGATTTGCACCCCTCCTTCAAAATTTCGATTTTCACCCCCCTTATGGTTTATATATATATATATATATATACACCGAGGGGTCTATGGGGGGGGGTTACGACCCCCCCCTAACTCCCTCTGCCTACGCCACTGACGGTAGTTAATTTGATGTACACATAAACATGTTCGCTTTGATGTTAAACAAGCTTGAACGCCGACAACAACAAAAAAAAACTACTCATCTGAAAATAACATTTGGCTGTAAAACATAAACGTGTTAACTACAAAAACAAACGCTCAGCTGTCGTGTGTGAGACATCGAGGGGCCCGAGGCGCTCACGAGCAAGGCACTAAGACACAGATCATTAGCGCGTGTAATGAGAACCTGTCGCTCCTCGCTAATTAAATATAAAATATGCATGCTCTAACGGTGGCTAATTGTCGTTTGGGAGGACTATATTTTACAGTAATTGTTTCCGTAATTAACGAATGATTAATGACCGGCCGCGCCATTGTTGTCTGAACTTTAAAAAAATTTGATGTATAGATTTGGTGAAGTGGGAAAAAAGTGGCTTGAAAAATTCTCAAGAAAGCTATAATTTTAAAAGTATGCACGTTTAAAAATGCTACATTTTTAAAAATGCTCTTCGCAGTTCAAAATGTATCGCATATTATATTTAAATGATCAAGGAAATAATCAGTTTTCAATCAAACCCTAATTTAATTAAACACGTGTGACCAAGCGCGTTCCAATATATCTTTCTTCTTCAGACATTACTTCCGTCCGTTTGAGAATATCTTTTTTTCTTTCCGGAGAGGGTCATGGAATAACAAAAGAAAAAAATTTGTAACAAAATGTAGAAAGCGTTGGGTTTTTAAACATCAAAATGTGTTGAGCTATAGAGTATGTCTGATGAGGTAAAAATATCATTATGAGGATGTTACAAGTCTCCCTTTGTATGCTACCATCCTATTTTGTCAGGCTGGGGGAGGGGAGGGGGGGGGGGGGGGGTAATTCATGTCATTACATCACTGTAACTCTCATTGAAATCTTTCGTTTCTAGCAGCTACGTCTTTCTAAAATATTAGCTAAGGCGGTTCAAGATTTGATATATTGATATTACGTTTACCAAAGCTGAAATACCCCCCCCCCCCTGTCATACGTCTTCAAAAAAGTCCGAATTCCCCTATACCCCCTTTCCCCCACAATGTACCCCTCTTCTCTCTCCCCCCCCCCCCCCCCCACACAGAACCTATTATTATTTATGGTTCACACATTTCTTATCAACTTGTTTTTACTCTGCATTTTTAACCGTGTATGCTAAACTCTTCGTGTTAATTGTCTACGGTATGTTACTCTCCGTGTTAACCCTATGTTAACTCTAGATGTTAACTTTGCATATGTTCATGTTAAAAGATATAATCACTCAGTGTCTTGTCAAAGTGACTCGCCTAAGGGTTAGTGAGAAAGAAAAAAAAAACACTACTCCTAATTTTATTTTTATTGTAGACCCAGATTTAAAAAAAAAAAAAATATTTTACACACATGCTTTGATCTAATTACATTTACCAATTTTTATATATCGACCGATAGTTATTTAGCCTATATTTGTGAATGTCTGTTTGTATATGTTTATATAACATGTACATGTTATGGTTATATTCCACCTGACACAGTGACTGCGATGTGCAGTGGCGTAGCCAGGAATTGGTCATGGGAAGGGTTCAAACATTTTTCCATATGTATACAATCATATATATATATATATATATATACATATATGTATATATACACATACATATATATATATATATATATATATATATATATATATATATATATATATATATATATATATATATATATATATATATATATATATATATATAGGGATCCATGGGAGGGGTTATAAACCCTACCCCCCCCCTCTCTTGCCTACGCCACTGGTGATGTGACTGAATGAATGTTATTTGAACTACAACCTGATTGACAATGTTTTTACTGCAAGATTTGCCGGTTTGTCTTTTTAAGATCCACATAAAACTGACCCCAATGATTCAAATCTTGAAGGAAGGCTGACAGAAACTGTTTTGTTCTAAAGTTACAAAACCACACCGATCATTGGTAATGCCTTCCCATTTTATTTGTTCCGGACTTGCAAACTTTGTTTATACCGCTTTCCGTCATCATTCTGTCTGTCTGCGCATGCGCTTTCCTTACACATTTATCACCATGAGACATCACCATAATTTTGGTTTCCTTTTCCTATCAACGAACACAAAAATTGTTTAGCCCTATTGAGTCGGGTTTACAATTTTCAGCTCAACATTATTATTTTTTTTAAACTACACATTATGACAAAATAATTAGAAAAAAATGTTTAGCCTCAGTTTAAATTACACTGAAGGTTTAATAGGCTCGGGCCACTCAGCTTACAGTTATAGTCGACATAATAATTATGTTTATCGTAACGTCTTGAGATTCTCCTATTGGATCAAGGGGGGGGGGGGGGGGGGGGGGGTAATAAACCCCCGCCCCTTTGCCGTGGAGAAAATCCTGCTGGCGCCCATGATACCTTTGCACCTCTTAGCAGAACAATACACTATAATGCCGATCGTGCATTTTGAATGAAGTAAAATGTTGCTTTTAATATGAACCAATTTCATTAATACTAACTTGTAAAATTACCTTATATCTAATGACTGATTTGTTGCTGTAAAATAATTTTTATTTTGTTTGTTTTTCCCACATTTAAAAAAAAAATGTAAATAAAAAATGTCTGTCGTCAACGTCAGTAAAATTATGGAGCCATTTTATTATTTATGTGATGTGTTATCTTGATGAAGTGTGTTGTGCTGTTATAGAAATATTTGTTCCTTTATCAATAAAGACCTATCACACAATATTAGACTTAGGGAAAAGTATGAACTTGCAATGATTAACATCAGAAAAGAGAACAACTTAGAACGACGGGAAAATTTACCATATAGAACAAGCGTGCAGCTGTAGGTTGGTCATTCATGACAAACGTAATCATATACCAATTACAGAATATACGAAATGTACTTGGGTATAAAAATTCAGTTCCAAAAAGCACTGTGTAATGAAAGTTAATTAGCCATTGCAAGGGAGATAAATACGTAGACAGCTATTTAAATGTTACCTCCCCTTCTTTATGATTTGTTCTCCATTAAAAAAAAACTTTTTAGTTAGAATGCAAAACGGGCTAAAACATTCATCAGTATTCTACTTAAAGCTATATATAATTCAAACATTTGGCAGTCAGTAGTAATGGTCCTTGAGTTACGGCGCAACTCAAGTTTGATCTATTAATATAACTTGTAAGGGCAGCCAAGATGAAGAGCTGTATTATTAAACAATAAATCCAGTATTATGATTACATATACAAGACAACAAAGAATGAAAAGTATTTATAAAAAAGTCATAAATGCAATAATTTATTAATGGACTCATGTAAATGTAATATATTTCATATATCATCATGGAGATACAAACAACACCTACCATCACAATCTAACACCAGTCAACACTAAAACATCCTAACATTACCACCTCATAACCTTCTCAAGTCTTAACTATGGTGATTTAACATCTTTCACCAGCCAATATTGAACATTAAACAAAAGGCTATAGCCTAACAGTATTTTACTACAGCAACAATATAACCAACTCAGGTTTTCTTACACAAACATCAGTCTCCATCCAAAGTGTACATCCTAACATAAAGACTACCAGCCTCCACTTACAACTGGCTTACACAAAACACTCCACTTAGCACCTGATTGAATCAATATCACAATCAGCTATTACATTAATCAAAGAAGCCACCAGTAAAACATTCAAGAAAACCAAGATTTAAAACAGGTCACAAAGAAACCCCTTCACCAAGAAATAAGCTTACTGCAGCTTATACTGGCCATATTATTTTAAAAATTAACACTAACTATCAATATAACAACTATTACATTGTTATTATAAGTGTACAAAACTCTTTTTCAACAAAGAAATATGAACTGACAACAGAATAGTGGCAAAGATGAGTACCAAGTTATATTTATAACTGTGATCCATATCCATGGAAATAGTAACATGGAATGATGTGTTCTCATTTTAAACATTTGCTAAGATGAAAAAAAATAAAGCAACAACAAGAAAATTAAAGCAAAGAAATTTGTTTGAAATTCTGACAATATGCAAAATATACTTCACTTACATATTAGTAAAAAGCATGAAAAACAGAACCTATACTTAACCCTGAACAAGTGTATCAAACCAAAATGTCTGGAACAAATGTTGCTAGAGCGTTAACATGGCAATATTTTTTAAATAAAAAAAAAACAAACAGGAAAACAAAAGCCTCTTAATCAGCAAGTATCACAAATTGATTGTGTGAGTCCTCACAATTTCACCCACATTCTCACCAGGCCCTTTCTGATAGGGCCACACAGTCACACATCCAGGCATGCCCCCACAATCAAGTTAAATACATGACCAGCCAGACAGCACACACACCACAGATGCTACCACTCCGCATCACCTGTGGCTTTCTGGAATACAAAGTCTCTACCATTCAGATTCATGATTCCGTCTTTTAAGTGAAATTTCCACTTGTTTTTATTCCTGTTGATCTGGAAAAATTTGAAATACATATTAAGCGTCAAAATCATTTGCCAACCAAAATGCATCAATTCTTGATTTTTCAAACAACAAATTTTCACTTTATGAATATTATGGAAAAGTTTATCAACTGACAGACCAGTTAAAAACAGAATGCACTCTCATATTATAAAATGACCAACACCCAGACTGACCTTATCATACTGACAAACAACAACATTTTCTGTATCAAATAACTCTGTGGGGTCATCTTCACTAACATCATCTCCAGAGTTTAGGGAATCCTAGGACAAAAGTTATACAAAAAAATGTATGTCCAGCTACAAGGTCAAATCATCTTTTTAAGCATTAAGGAATTCTATTTTAAGAATTTTACCTCCTTTTCACCTGGTTCCTCTTCTTCATTTTCTTCTTCTTTCTCATCATCTTCATCTTTGTCATCATCATCAAAATCATCATCATCTGAAGAGCTAGTGTCACAGTTACCATCTAATTGTATTAAAGTTTGGTGAATACCCTGTAAAAAAATTACAAGAATAGAACAAATGGTTTAGATATATGTGTATGAAATTAGGCAAAAAAACTATTTACATACATTCTTTTCTTTCAGATGGTGTTTACCTAGATGTATATATAATTTTATTAATTACTAAGTATTTTAAAACGGCCCACAATATATTTAAATACGAAACATTATTTAGCACTACACACAGCAAAAGGCTCACTCAATTGTGACACGCCAGGTGCTGGCTGGAGTGGAACCCCCCCAAAAAGCGTAAGTGAGGGGCTACAAGACAGACCCAGAGTCTAAGTCTTTTCAAAGAACTGAAGACAACAGGGATGTCTTAGGAGATTGGAAAATTAAAAGCCGGGGATAGTGCAAAATGGAAGGGTATGGTTGAGGAGCAACGAGGACTGAGTAATTATTTAGTGTTAAACTATGGAATAACACAAGATGACATTGGGCATTTACAATTAGAATGAGCATTTTTAAATGTCAGGCACCTACCCCCTGAGATTTGTTGACGTTTGAAGGTAATGTTGTCTGGTTTTGCTGGAGCATTTGATTTTGTTGCAAGAGCTTCTGCTGCTGCTGTAAGTGCTGGTGCTGTAAGTGTTGCTGCTGTAGCTGGAGGTGTTGTTGTTGTGTGACTATAATCTGTTGCTGGCCAGGCAGCCTGATATTTTGGGGAGATTGCTGGATCACCTGGGCCAACTGCTGTCCCTGTTGCTGGAACTGTGCCAGCTGCTGGGGTTGTTGAATGATGTACTGACCAGTGCCTATAAGGAAAAATATACCAGATAGTGATCTCACACACAGGCAAGATAGATAATTTTAAAACTTTTTTAATCTTGTTTACAAGCTGAAGTGTAAGTGGGTTAAGCACCACGATGGATAAATTTTTCCCCTAAATGCATGGATGTAACTCTTTACAGCACATACTCTGAATATTCAGTTAAGAAAGCATTGGTACTGTATATAATGAACAGAAAATATGATCTCCAGCTAAATTGTTTAAACTTTTATTCTCAATAATGGAAGGAAATAGCATTAAGATTCAGCTAATTATATATCCAGTGTATAATCATGATAAAATCTTATCTAAAATGCAGGTACTCAACTTAGTTGACAATACCTAGATATTCAAGAGGTTTTGGACATTTTAAGAGACAAAATTGGTTAATCTTCGTATTAAATTAAAAAAACCTATATGGAACAAAAGTGAAGATGTCTGAACATGAATATAGTACCTGTCTGACGAACTGTGACATTATGAAACTGACCACCTGGACCGGGTCTGAGAGCTGCAACCTGTTGTTGAAACAAACCTGCAGGAAGGGACATTGCACCTGAGGGTGTTGATATCTGGAAAAATAATAACATGATTTAAACCACTATGAAAGCAATATATATTTTTTTAAATGTACTTGATGAACTTGATGAAAGCATCATTTGACTAATTCATGTAAAAATGGAAGTCACTTACTTGATACTGTGCAGTCTGAATCTGATTTGGCTGTGCTAAAACTGAAATGTTCAAAGAAAGCAAAATCAACTGTAGAAAATAATTATAAATAGCTAGAACATATAAATAAGTTTGAAGTGGCAAATAAAATTATTAACTTGTATCATGGTAACCTACCTTGTTCATTTTGGGCTTGAGCCTGCATAGGCAATATTGTAGAAACGTGTTGTTTTATGGTCAGATCTTGTTCTGGGGGCTCTAAAGCCTTTGATGCTGCAAGTTTGCTCTCCCAAAGCTACAAGCAGACATAAAAATAGCCTCAATCTAACATGATGGATAAATTATAAAGTAGAAGATATAAATATATAACTATTCCTTAGAATTCCTATGAGCTGCCAAACCATGTCAACATTAGTAGTACCTGTTTAAGCTCCTGTAAAACTTGTTCATCAACACTTTCATCAAGAAAAGCTTCCTTGACATTATTGATGACATCCTCTACCACTGTATGGTATAACTTTGTCTAGATAGAAACAATAGTTCATATTAAGCTTTTCTCTATATAATATAATCAACAAGTTACTACTTTAAAAAATACTGATCGTGACTGGAAATTTCATTATGAACCAAACCGGTTTCAATGCTAATCAAAGGGAGATTCTAAAAATTAAGGCCCTAATAAAACTATCACGAGTACAAAACAGAATCTTGTTGAGTTTTAGATTTCATCCAGTTCATGATATTAGCAAAAATTAAAAGCTTCCAACATGCTTTGATCAGTACTAAATCTGATTTTACATTATTTTCCTTCTTAGACCTAAAGGTTTTCAAATGGATTAAACTTGTGCTGATGAAGAAACAGAATCTTACCAAAGTATGTAAGCCAAGAAAGTCTGAATGATTACAGAAATATAAATCAACATCAGCAATTAATCTGAACTACCTAAACACCAATGTTATCAACCTATTGTTGGCATTAAAGACCATTTAATTAACTCCCAACCCTGTCAAAACAGTGCAATAATTTACAATGACTTATTCATTGGATATAAGACTCTTTGTAGAAAGCACCCACAACACCTAATATGTATATATAAGGTGAAGCTGGGTGTAAGGTATCTGTAGTCCGCACACCAACCCCAATCAATCTACTTTCTGAGGTAACCACCACAGCTGTTGTAAATCATGGACAAGCAGAAGATGTGTCTTATGTAATTTGTGACTTTCTTAGCTCTGCAGTGAATAGATGAAACAGGAATTAATCCTGCTGCTCTCTTCTCCCCATTTTTCACCTCCGTAAATACCAAGTGCATGTTAATAATTGTACTCTTCAGGAGAGCAACAAAATCACAACTGTGACCCCCATCCATTTATACTTCTATGTGAGTAACAGAGAGTACATAGCACACACTACTGAGGTAAGGGAACAATGATTTGTACTGTAAAATCTGTCCTAATTTAGTAAACTGAAGTAATGTAACTTAATTACCTTTCTTAAGTGTGAGACGTGCAATTGCAATAGTTCCAATTTTACAGAAAAAAAGAATAACAACTAAATTGTTGATTTTAGTAACGGGTTTGTGTGTGTAGAGACAAAGTGATTTGGGGGGGGGGGGGGGGGGGGCAGACAGTACATTCCCCCATCGCCAACACTAGGGGCGCCAAAATGGTTTGGAAAAAATTAAAGCTGCAGTTTTGAATTATAAATATAAAAAATTTATTTGGGGGGGGGGGGGGGGGGTTTACATGCCGAATAGAAAGTTGGACCCCGGGAGGGGTCACTAAGCCTCTGTGTGTGTGTGTAAGGTTTCAAGTACTATGGTCTCAATT
This sequence comes from Physella acuta, assembly GCF_028476545.2. Taxonomy (NCBI): domain Eukaryota; kingdom Metazoa; phylum Mollusca; class Gastropoda; family Physidae; genus Physella; species Physella acuta. The sequence goes on along the minus strand of NW_026731940.1, from coordinate 17,446 downwards.
CACCATATTTAATGCACAGATAATGGTATCAGTCTGTTGCTCAGTCTCACCTAGTCTAACAATCTGATCAAGGAAAATGCAACAAATAGATGGGATTTCCTTACTTTTCTTTATAATATCTCCACAAGTAGGCCTAATAAAAATGGACATTGAATTGGTGTGTGGATTTTGTTTTTTGGGAGCTTACTTTTTAAGTTTTAGCTTTTAAAGTTTCACCATATAACTGGGTATACCAATACAGTTACAGTATTGTAGTCTAGTTTTATGGTTGGGGTAAATTTGGAGTATGGTAGGATTAGATTTATTATCGACATTAGAAAGCCATAGAGATTTATCTACTTAACTACCAATACATTTACCTACACATACACCAATAACCCCTTTTTTAAAAAGATTCTATCATTTAGGCCTATATAGATAGTGCCATTATCAGACACTGATGTAGCAAACACACCTTCAGCTTGATCTAGATATTTTTAACTAAGTGACTACTCGGAAGAAGATTTTTCTCCCCAACGTATCCACTTAGTCGGCAAAAGATAGCTCTGCGCATGACCTAAGGCTAGGTTTAGGGTTGGTTTTAGGGTTCTGCGGTTGTAAACACGCATGCACAGTACCATCGAAAACATCGCCGCAATGGCAAGCGTTTCTCTCCATTGTGCATGCGTATCTTTTTCCGGCTAGCATCGGCCTATTTTTAATCTAGTCAATAATTTAGATCTAGATTTACTTTGTAGAACACTTTGCTTAGAAAGGTGACTAAATTTGAAAGCAGTGCCACTGTTACTGTGTGGGATTCTAGATCTAGAGAATCTAGTAAGAAGGCCTATTTAATTTATTTTATTGATTCAATTTTAATCCATCTTTCTGTCTTTTGAATCAATCAGACTGCTTAGATCTACCTACTCTGGTTTACCATTGTGACAATTAGAAAATTCCTCTTCCTCCCCCACCCATATGCCTAAATTTCAAGATTCTAAGATATAGATCTAGAATCTACATGTAAAAATGTAGTCTGTAGACTTTAACCATTAGTCTAGGTAAGTGAAGTCTTGTCTAGATCTAGATCTACTTTTCTTGACTGACTTACTAGCTAGATTAATGACGTCACAAATAAACGAAACGAAATGAGTGCGCTGTAGTCTGTTGGTAGAAATCATGTAAAAATAAAGTTATTGTTTTAAATTAACATACGTAGGCAAATTATTGCTTAAATCCAACTTAAATAGCACTCACCACTTGACCGGCGGTGCTCATTTTCGTTGATATGACGTTATGATGATATAAACGCAGAAGTGGCGGGTTATAAGAACCCGCAAATATGGTAAGGCTGCCACTTGCTTTTATAGGATCTGAAAACCTCAATTGTCAGTAGAGGGGTCCGAGGATTGCTCTACTCTCGGTATCTGCTAAAAAGCTCGTTTCTTATCGCGAGATTTTAAAAACGAAAGTGGGCTATATTCCGTAAATAAAAAATACAAATATTAAATCATTTTATTTCAGCCAAAAAACTCTTGATCCAAATAAAATTTTATAGAAATTATAGGCTACTATAACTACATTAAAAATATTGGAGTAAAGAGTTAATAGGCATATACCATGGTTTGCTAAAATTTTCTTGATAATAGGCCGATTTATTTATGGATATAACATAGATTCATAGAATGGATATGACAGAATAGATCTAGATATCTAGATATAGTAGATACGTTCTAATGAAAGCATCGTTAATCTTTATTTATTATTAAAAAGTTTTAATAAACATGTTGAAAAACAAGTACACGAATGAAACTATGATGCATTTTTGTAATTTTTAAAACACAAATCCTCCTATGAATATGAAAAATTACAAAAATTTAATGAATCACCCTTTTTTACTTTCTCGTATATACGAAGTATAGAGAAAGTATTGTAATCGTGCAAAAAAAAATCGAGATTTTTACAGATCTCGACGTTTTACACCTCACTGATACGGAAAAACATAATTTTGCAATCTTGTCCGTATGTCTGTGTGTGTGTCTGGGTGTCTGTGTGTCCGTGTGTAAACACGATAACTTGAGTACCGTTACAGCTAGGTTGATGAAATTTCATATATAAGTATTTTATCAAAATCGTAGATCCGTATCAACTTTTGAGCGATTTCCGATAACCGGAAGTGGTACTTTTCCTACTTTGAATTTTTCAAAAGCCTATAACTTGAGTACTATTTCAGATAGATAAATGAAATTTCACATGTAAGTAAAAGATCTAATTCTCTACCTTCTGTAAAATTTTGAGTAATTTCCGTTGACTGAAAGTAGTAATTTACGTAACTTCCGATTTCTCAAAAAACTAATGTAAATTTTAAAAGTACTAATAATATTGCGCACTATTATGCGCTTTTTTATTTGGCTTTCACTTGGTGTGCAATTAATTTGTCTACGAGATTTTATTCTATTTTTAAAACTTTAAGTATTTAAAATGGATTAAAAATCATGTCTATAGCCCGAGTTCCCATCCCCTGTTATTTTATATAAGAATATTCGAGAAAGTTTAGGGGAGATCACTCCCGGTTTATTTCACATTACTAACCTGGGACGATTTCGATTTTACCTATCTAAAACGACAGACTACCATATTTTTATAAATAATAAAGCAAACAAATTATACAAACATTGTTTTCTAATGAATCTTAATTATTTTGTACCATCCAGTACACATTGATCAAAGGGAATTAACACAAATAAAAAAACTACTTACATTTAAATTGGTTATTTCTCTTTGACCAAAGAAGAAAATTGAAAATACATTAATAAACTTATCTACTATGTCGTATGATTAGATTTTTTTTCCAATGGAACAATTAGGTAAAAACAACCAAGCGTATACATTAGTTTGAGATGACGATGCAATGTAGGAAAGTTATGCACAAAGAAAGACGAAGATTTTTATAATTTTTCTTTGGTCACAATGTCTGCCGATCGCGGAAGTTAATAATAGGGCAGATAAATGTTTTTCTGAATAAGGATCACTAGCTACTTGTAGGATCACTAGCTACTTGTAGGATCACATCACTAGCTACTTGTAGGATCACTAGCTACTTGTAGGATCACTAGCTACTTGTAGGACCACTAGCTACTTGTAGAACCACTAGCTACTTGTAGGATCACTAGCTATTTGTAGGATCACTAGCTATTTGTAGGATCACTAGCTACTTATAGGATCACTAGCTACTTGTAGGATCACTAGATACTTGTAGGATCACATCACTAGCTACTTGTAGGATCACTAGCTACTAGTAGGATCACTAGCTACTTGTAGGATCACATCACTAGCTACTTGTAGGATTACATCACTAGCTACTTGTAGGATCACTAGCTACTTGTAGGGTCACTAGCTACTTGTAGGATCACTAGCTACTTGTAGGATCACTAGCTACTTGTAGGATCACTAGCTACTTGTAGGATCACTAGCTACTTGTAGGATCACTAGCTACTTGTAGGATCACTAGCTACTTGTAGGATCACTAGCTACTTGTAGGATCACTAGCTATTTGTAGGATCACTAGCTATTTGTAGGATCACTAGCTACTTATAGGATCACTAGCTACTTGTAGGATCACTAGATACTTGTAGGATCACATCACTAGCTATTTGTAGAATCACTAGCTTCTTGTCGTTGGGTTTGACATAATGAAACCTTTAGTATCAATGTACTAATTTATTGTATTTTAATAACCTATTACTAATTAAAAATTAAAAAAAAAAGAGCAAATAAAAACCCATGTGATGGAATGTCTTTGCCCAAGAGGCTCTGTAAATTTTAAAAGGGGGCCACCCTACCCCTCCCTCCCCCTATTCTTCAATGTCGTTGTTTCTCCAGCTAGGTCTAATCTTACGCCCAGTGTTTCTTCCAGACTTTTTTCTCCGGGGGTGCACTTGAAATTTTCGGGAAGGGGGGGGGGGCTGACAACAATTTTCGCGGGGGGGGGGGGCGCTGTCAAAAGTATATATTTTCTATATAAATTCCATTTCGTTCGGGGGGGGGGGGGGGAAGCGGTAGACTTTCTTCGCCCCTCCCCCGAAGAGATGACTGGAGGAAACTCTGCTTACGCCCCGGTATGAAGGAGTGGAAACGATAAAATGTAGAAATACTAACACAAAGTAAATTATTCACACAAACAGAGCTATTACAGCCATAGTTGGGGTGTCTACCAACTAGCCAGTCAACCCCTGAATAGGAAGTGTTTGAATGCGCTGTAAATAAATTTAAAAAAAAAAAAAAGCTTTCCTTCTTTATTAAACGTGTTGTTCGCTAAAATGTGTCAGAAAATAGGCTATCATTATTGATCAACACTTTAACTATAAACAGAGGGTTTGTTTTATTTTCTCGTTTAAATCAAAATTAAAAGTTAGCTAGTAGTTATTTTATTTACTGTTATTCTTTTATATATATATATATATATATATATATATATATATATATAATTAAACTGTGTTATTACATTACTCCGTTTATAATTCTTTCAACCCTAATACACTATGTGACTTGAATATTAAATGGAAGTATTTTTTTCTAACACGGATGATTAAGCCTTTTGAAAGAAAATTCTTTATATGCGATTATATACGAAGCGTTAAAAATAGGTCATGACAACCTTTAATATGCAGCTACGCCAGATAACAAAAATTAAATCAAGAAGGAAAAAATGTGCGCAAACTATTTCTGAGAAATTGCGATGCCGTACCTTTTTTGCACACGTCACAAATCAGTCAGTCCTTAAATTTTAGGTTTCATTTATTTAATTTCAAAACACGACCGTTGAAATCAATAAGATATCTTATCACATGTGTGCCAATATTTCGGTTCACTAAACAAAACATTAGCGCGATATATAGTTTCATGTAGTTTAGGCTATATAACATCAATATAACTTGGAGCTTGGGAAGTTAAAAAAAAAAAAAAAAAAAAACACTGTCAAAGGCAATACGACTGAAACAGATTGTCATTTGGCATTGCACATTTCTTACACATCATCATACCGGCTTTCTTTTGTACAACGCTTGAAACATATTTTTTTTTACTTTGTTTCAGTTAGTTCAAGCCATAGTGCCATTTGGTTTTTACCTTTCGTATAATTCACATACATTCATAATTTTCAAAAAGATGTAGAAAAAATATTTACGCCTGTATTTATTTTTACAAGCTTTTATTTAACTCACTTCCTCTGTCTGTCGTCAGTCTAGACGGAAACGCAGGAGTGAAAATTCGGACAGTTCTACTTGACAGATACGATTCACAGTTGGCACGTGGGTCAAGACATGAAGACAATGCAATCTGAAACTAAATTTGACTTAATCGGATGCCTAATTAATTTTTTATTAATTAATTAAAATTTGGACCGAATTAGTAGGCATGTCTAGCCAACCACACCACACGCGTCATCACCTTCAATAGCTGCGCCATCACGTAATGGCTGCGTTCAAAAACCATTGCGCGCCTACTGAACATGATGTTCAGTAGGCGCGCAATGGTTTTTAGTCATGTAACTCTATTGTAAATAAAACATGTAAAGTACTGAAAATTTTTTTAATAAAAAACGTTTTAATAACAAGCTTTTATGTAATGATGCACTAAAAAGTAGAAAATAAATTATAGACTACTATTTAAATAACTATAAAGAAAAGCGTGGGTGTCTTCCTTAACATTAGTAAAGGTATCCAATAGATACTAAAGTGACCCACGCTTTTCTTTATAGTTATTTAAATAGTAGTCTATAATTTATTTTCTACTTTTTAGTGCATCATTACATAAAAGCTTGTTATTAAAACGTTTTTTATTAAATTTTTTTACAAGCTTTTATTTAACTCACTTCCTCTGTCTGTCGTCAGTCTAGACGGAAACGCAGGAGTGAAAATTCGGACAGTTCTACTTGACCGACACGATTCACTGTTGGCACGTGGGTCAAGACATGAAGACAATGCAATCTGAAACTAAATTTGACTTAATCGGATGCCTAATTGATTTTTTATGAATTAATTAAAATTTGGACCGAATTAGTAGGCATGTCTAGCCAACCACACCACACGCGTCATCAATAGCTGCGCCATCACGACCACGTAATGGCTGCGTTCAAAAACCATTGCGCGCCTACTGAACGTGATATTCAGTAGGCGCGCAATGGTTTTTAGTCATGTAACTCTATTGTAGATAAAACATGTAAAGTACTGAAAAAAAATTCATAAAAAACGTTTTAATAACAAGCTTTTATGTAATGATGCACTAAAAAGTAGAAAATAAATTATAGACTACTATTTAAATAACTATAAAGAAAAGCGTGGGTGTCTTCCTTAACATTAGTAAAGGTATCCAATAGATACTAAAGTGACCCACGCTTTTCTTTATAGTTATTTAAATAGTAGTCTATAATTTATTTTCTACTTTTTAGTGCATCATTACATAAAAGCTTGTTATTAAAACGTTTTTTATGATTTTTTTTACAAGCTTTTATTTAACTCACTTCCTCTGTCTGTCTGTCGTCAGTCTAGATAGAAACGCAGGAGTGAAAATTCGGACAGTTCTACTTGACCGATACGATTCACAGTTGGCACGTGGGTCAAGACATGAAGACAATGCAATCTGAAACTAAATTTGACTTAATTGGATGCCTAATTAATTTTTTATGAATTAATAAAAATTTGGACCGAATTAGTAGGCATGTCTAGCCAACCACACCACACGCGTCATCACCTTCAATAGCTGCGCCATCACGTAATGGCTGCGTTCAAAAACCATTGCGCGCCTACTGAACGTGATGTTCAGTAGGCGCGCAATGGTTTTTAGTCATGTAACTCTATTGTAAATAAAACATGTAAAGTACTGAAAAAAAATTCATAAAAAACGTTTTAATAACAAGCTTTTATGTAATGATGCACTAAAAAGTAGAAAATAAATTATAGACTACTATTTAAATAACTATAAAGAAAAGCGTGGGTGTCTTCCTTAACATTAGTAAAGGTATCCAATAGATACTAAAGTGACCCACGCTTTTCTTTATAGTTATTTAAATAGTAGTCTATAATTTATTTTCTACTTTTTAGTGCATCATTACATAAAAGCTTGTTATTAAAACGTTTTTTATGATTTTTTTTACAAGCTTTTATTTAACTCACTTCCTCTGTCTGTCTGTCGTCAGTCTAGATAGAAACGCAGGAGTGAAAATTCGGACAGTTCTACTTGACCGATACGATTCACAGTTGGCACGTGGGTCAAGACATGAAGACAATGCAATCTGAAACTAAATTTGACTTAATTGGATGCCTAATTAATTTTTTATGAATTAATAAAAATTTGGACCGAATTAGTAGGCATGTCTAGCCAACCACACCACACGCGTCATCACCTTCAATAGCTGCGCCATCACGTAATGGCTGCGTTCAAAAACCATTGCGCGCCTACTGAACGTGATGTTCAGTAGGCGCGCAATGGTTTTTAGTCATGTAACTCTATTGTAAATAAAACATGTAAAGTACTGAAAAAAAATTCATAAAAAACGTTTTAATAACAAGCTTTTATGTAATGATGCACTAAAAAGTAGAAAATAAATTATAGACTACTATTTAAATAACTATAAAGAAAAGCGTGGGTGTCTTCCTTAACATTAGTAAAGGTATCCAATAGATACTAAAGTGACCCACGCTTTTCTTTATAGTTATTTAAATAGTAGTCTATAATTTATTTTCTACTTTTTAGTGCATCATTACATAAAAGCTTGTTATTAAAACGTTTTTTATGAATTTTTTTTTTCAAACATTTTCGTATAATTCACATACATTTAAGGTTGCTAAACCGAAAACTCTCGAGTTCGAACCCTCGGACAGATGAGGCTCGTTAGCTGGGGACAGCCACTCTTCTAGGAGAGACAACTCCAAAAATTAAAACAACTGCTGCCTTGTAGTTTGGTCTTGGTTGGACAAAGGCTATGGAAGCAAATCAAAATTGTGTTGGAGGCGTGGTCGAGTCGGCAAAAAGCTCATGGTTGATAAATTCGAACAAAGTCACGAGTTCAAACCCACAGGCAGATAAATCTCGATCCCCTTCAACACTAATAATTAAGAACGAAGAAGAAGAACATACATTTATAATTTTCAAAAAGATGTAGAAAAAAATATTTACGCCTGTATTTATTTGTTCAAACATTTCAACTGTCGGATGTGGGCCGCGGTCCAATAGTTTCCGAACCCCTAAAACAAGCAAAAAAATATGAGATTTGATCGTATGATCGTATGATAAATGGATCGCTGATTGCGTTTGGTCTGAGAACAAGAGAGATATGGAACATGGGGTTAGTTACCTGTCGTTGCGATAACACTATCAGGAGAATGCTGATCAAACGGGGGAGGGGGGTGGGGGGGGGTGTTGACAACTCACAATGGTATATTTTATGTTAATGTATGGCTGGATTTTACAATAGTGCAACTGTTGAAGCGAGTTTAGTGAAACTTTCGTGTTCTGTAGACATGAGCAAATCATCAATATACGTCCAATTAGAGGTTGTGGGATCGAATCCACGGAACTACTGTGAAACTGAACACACACCATGCTAGTAATTGAAATTATTTAAATTTGTGGGTTATTGTTGTTGTTTTTTTGATGATGTTGTTTTGTTTGTTGTTTTTTTTTTATAAAATAAACGATCTTTTTGTCATATAAAAATAAAATTAATCTTGAGGTTTTCAGCACTTTTTTTTTTTTTTTTTTTTTCCGACGGGATTGTTCAAAAAAGTCATAAAGAACGTCCCGGCTATTGACGTCAAGACGTTAGAAGAAAGACGTCAAAATCAAATCTTTCACTGCCTGGCCGGGCGTTCCCCATTCTCCTTCAATCTTCTGCCTGTCCCCCCCCCCCCCCCCCCCCACTTACACTTGAGTCAAACACTTTCCGGTCCGACTAAATTACCGACCATTGTAGAACCTACATAAAGCAAACCCAGACACTCCATCTCGATTTGTTCTCAGCGCACATCATGGACCGTCTGTCCAGGTAGGCTGACGTGCAACTCCCCCTCCCCCCACCCCCTCACCACCACCACACTGTCCAACTAATGCCCATTGTTCCTGCAAAGGAACGGACATTTAAGAGCCGTACGGAGAACCCCTTTCAAGACTTCAAGACGCCAAGACAATGCGGCTGAAACGGCTCCAGCATGCGGACGTACAATGCATCGCTTACGGAAACGGTGCTAAAGATAGCTCTCTTGTGCCTGAGAAATATGATTTGAGTTTAGAATCGCGTTAGACTTCAGTTTAAATATTTGTAAAATTATTTTAATTTTTTTTCTTTTATTTTTTCCCCTCCTTTTCACCTACGTAAACATACATGACAACACTGAAATTTTTATAGGAAACTAGGAAAGAAATATGCCTTAAAATTATCATATTTGAAGAATATCTGAAACGGTCTAAGTGATGTGGTCTTGCATAAATGACAGCAAATATATATTGGGGAGGGGAAAGGGACAAAAAAATGGAATTTAGTTTTGTATGAATTTCAATTAGTAAAATTAAAAAAATATACCGGGAGTGATCTCCCCTAAACTTTCTCGAATATTCTTATATAACACTACGGAGGATGGCAATTCGGGATATAGACAATATTTTCAATCCATTTTTAATTACTTAAACTGTTTATAATAGAATAGAATCTCGTAGAAAAAAGAATTGCACACCAGGTGAACGCCAAACAAAATGTGCATAATAGTGCGGAATATTATTAGTATTTTATAAATTCACATGCGTTTTTTTTTTGAGAAATCGGAAATAGCGTAAATTACTACTTCCGGTCAACGGAAACTACTCAAAATTTGATGGAAGGCAGAGAATTATATCTTTTACTTATATCTAAAATTTCATGTATCTATCTGAAATAGTACTCAAGTTATAGGCTTTTGAAATATTGAAAGTAGAAAAACTTCCATTTCCGGTTAACGGAAATCGCTGAAAAGATGTTAGGGATCTACAAATTCGATATAATACTTATGTAAGAAATTTCATCAACCTGGCTGTAACGGTACTCAAGTTATCGTGTTTACAGACACATACACACATACACATACACACAAACATACGGACACGATTGCAAAATTATTTTTTTCCGACTCAGGGTGGTATAAAACGTCGGGATGTGCAAAGAGCACGATTTTTTTTTTAAATTTTGCACGATTACAATACTTTCCCTATACTCTGTATATACGAGAAAGTAAAAATTAAAAGCTTATATAGAAATCAAGGGAAACAGCTGTACATTTGAAAAAAATCAGTAATTGATTACATAATATATCTCTTTAAAAACAATTGAGGATTATTTAATGCATTTTTATTAGTAAATAAATTTACCGAAGTAAGTTATAAAAAACGTAGTATAATTATTTTATATTCACAATTTGTAAATTAAAGTTAAAAATGTAAACGCCTTAGCCTTATTTATATATACATTATTTTAAAATGTGCTGTTTTTTAAATAGAACACTGATACACTAGACCAACCGGGAGTGATCTCCCCTAACCTTTCTCGAATTTTCTTGAATGTAACAACAGAGGGTGGCAACTCGGGTAACAAGAGGGGGTGGCAACTCGGGAGATTGACATGACTTTTAATCCATTTTAAATACTTAAACTTATAAAAATAGAATAAAATCTAGTAGACAAAAGAAATGCACACCAAGTGAACGCCAAATAAAATGCGCATAATAGTTCGGAATATAGTTAGTACTTTATAAATTCACATGCGTTTTTTGAGAAATCGGAAATAGTGTAAATTACTACTTCCGGTTAACGGAAATCACTCAATATTTGACAGAATATATTTTAATTATATGTGAAATTTCACTTCCGGTTATCGGAAATCGACCAAAAGTTGATACGGATTTACAATTTTGATATAATACTTATATATGAAATTTCATCAACCTAGCTGTAACGGTACTCATACACACACACAGACAGACACACATACACACAGACATACGGACAAGATTGCAAAACTAAGTTTTTTCGACTCAGGGAGCTATAAAACGTCGAGATTTGCAAAAATCTCGTTTTTTGCACGATTACAAGACTTTCTCTATACTTCGTATATACGAGTAAGTAAAAAATGAGAGTAATACGATATACTATTTTTTATTCTGTTTGCCGCTTTTTCTAAACATTACTAAAAAGTAAGTAGGCCTACTAGATTCTAATTAATTAATACAAGGGCTTGCTAAATTCCGTGTCGATAGATACAGACATCTAATTGAAGGGTTACGATACACCCAGCCGATTAGTACATTTCATTAAACACACAAAATTAACTGATATGCAAATTAACAGTTAATCGATGCATGTAGAAAAATTTTAATTTTTTTTTAAATAAAAAATATGACATGAAGAAAGTTAACAACAAATGCCCTCTACTTCAAATTCAAGAAGAAAAAAAAACCCGGCTTGGCTGTTTGATAAAATTCTGAACTGCATTTGTAGAACAAACAGCCGTCCAAGCGAATATTTTGACTAATTACACACAATGAATGTCACTTGTTTAATTGTACTCCAGCACACACAGGGGTCGGTCAGGCAGGGCGGGTGGCAAATATTCGTTTTCGAGAAAACAAATATGGCGCCTGATGTCCCCCAGCAGACGCCCATCGCTTCCAGACAACAGAGCCCAGTGGGGATCTCAGCTTGGGATGTGTGGTACCCTGACCCGTGGGGGTGACGGGGCGTCACAGTGTCACAGTGTCACACACGCACATAGAAAAAGAAAAACGGAGGTTGCCTTCTCAGCAAGTAGCATCGGGCCACGCAGAGTTGTCCTAAGCCAAGTCGGGGTGACCCCACAACTCCAGGTTAACCCGGGGTCTAAGAAGACCAGCTTTCCATTAATCACCGTGGGCCCCACAGACTGGGGCTGTTTTCTTCACAGTTTTTCACTCTCCAAGTGTCAAAACGTTTTTTTTTTTCTTCTTCTGCCACTTGGAGAGCATCTCATATTGTATAGTGATAAACAGCGACAAGCCGGACCGGCATATATGAACAACGGAGCTTCAATTCAGCGCGGGGTGTGGTTGTTCCCATTCATAAGTCAACACAGCAGCGAGAGGCGGTGTCAGCCGATGGCGCAGGGGCGTCTCCGCTTTTTAATTCCGTGCTTGAAATCAAGGAGACTTAACGCTGACAAACGAAACCTTCTGACCGGTAATTACCTGGACATAATTAGGACACAACACACCTTTGACCTTAGACTATTTGTTTGGTCAAACAATTATCTCTTTGTATGGGGGAGGTGAAAGAGCAGTTTTACGAGATTTAGATTTTATTGCATGTTGTGTACATTATATATATATATATATATATATATATATATATATATATATATATATATATATATATATATATATATATAGGTAGATATTGAACATGAGTATATTTTCACTACCATATGCACATATGCACTCTACAAATAAAATGATTGGCACATACTAAACGCCGTTCTATCCCAAACCGGAAGTCGCTGAGAATAATTCTTTTTTCCTTCATCTTTTCAGCTAAGCAAAGTTAACCAAGAATCCCCCCGACTCCTGGCCTTCATCGGATTTTTTTTTTACTTCTTTCCCCAGCGATAAAAATAATAGAAGCTCTTTACACCGATGATAGAGCTTCGAACAGGCTACGCATTGCGTTGTATTTTTTTTCTCTTCTTCGAAATCCATTCTTTTTCTTTAACTGTCAGAGAGTTTCCATACATTTGAATTATCTTGAAATGCTTGACCGGGAGGCAGTCTTGAAATGGCATTAATTTGTTCTTTTTAGCATGTTGATATCAAACGAATCTTTTAAAGAGAAACCGGTTATATGAAAGTGCTGCGTAGTGGGGACGTGTTCCCGTTGAAATAGCTGGGTAAAATCCTATCCGTTTGTAGAGTGGATGAGACCGGTGTTGAGTCAAATCTTGCGTCTTTGGTTCGTGCTGTTAAACGGTGTCTGATGTATACTTTCTACCCTTTTAAAATTCCCAGCAATGAATTCGATTGACGTTAAATTCAACCGGTGAGAGACAATAGCCGTGGTGAGTTGTGTCACGGTGAGGAGGGGGGGGGGGGGGGGGGGGGGGAGGGAGGGAGGGAGGGAGAAATAGGAGGATGGAGCGAGAGGGTGTGGCGAGAGATGAAGGTTAGAATATGAAGAGCGTTGTCGACAGGCGTGAAGGTGTCCAAGTCAACAAATTTAAGTCATAACATCGAAGTCATCACACCCAAGTTATTAAATTCAAGTAATTAAATCCGAGTCATGAAATCGAGGTCGTCGAATCCAGTGCATCACGTACAATTCATCGCATTCATGTAAACAAAACCAAGTCATCAAAACTCAAAATAAAGTTATCAAACCAAGTCATACAAAACTAGGTTATCACATCCAAGTCATCAGACTCAAGTAATCAAAGGACACCAAGACTCCATAATCATCTCCTCCCCACACACCCCTCACCCACATCCACCCACCCCCTCCCCTACCTCCTCCCCCCACCCACCACATATCTTCCAGCCACATCCCCTATCCACCACACATCTCCCACCCACCATCCCACCTCCACCCACCTCCCAAACCCCCACCCACCACACATCTACCCACCTCCCCCCCCCCCCCAACCACCACACATCTCCCACCCACCATCCCACCTCCACCCACCTCCCAAACCCCCACCCACCACACATCTACCCACCTCCCCCCCCAACCACCACACATCTCCCACCCACCATCCCACCTCCACCCACGTCCCACACCCCCACCCACCACACATTCACCCACCCCCACCATCCAACCCGGATACAGATGAGCTTCCGCGCGTTTCCGGTACCCAAGTGGCGAACAAAAGGACCCCCGGGTTCTGTGTGATTCACTGGACGGCTAACGATTTCTGCAATCTATGTGGCGGGATTTCTTTTTTAAAACTCTACCTTGACACACGAGTTTTAGCGCACTGGCTAAACTTCAGTCGGGATAAAAAAAATCAACATCCCCCGAGTTCTTTTATTTCAAGATAACAATGTCAGAAATCATATGGCTATAAAGTAGCATAAAATATCACAAGACATACTGCCCTAAAGTTATACAACAAACGCAATCGAATTTCAAAAGACAAATTAGAAAACAATACCCCGGTCGTACCAATTCATTTATCTGAACGGAAACAGTCTGCTTACGTCATATCCGTTCCGCCGTGAATGAGATCTCTAGCAGTCATGGTTTTCAACTACCATGCACTAAACCTCTGAGTGTTATCCTTAGGCTGAACTACTTAAAAGAGAACTACTTGAAGAGAGCGATAATAGGAATCTTGGTACATAGGCTCACCAATTCCCCCCCCCCCCCCCCCTCTCCCAACCTCCCCCAATCACCCACACACAATACTTCTGTAATTTATGAAACAGTTACATCAATGCAAACAACGGAGCTTAAAACATGACTTTGATGTATTTTTGTGTTTATTCTTTGCGCAGTCATTTTGAAATAGCCGGAAACCCCCTTGTTACACCTCATCATGTGGATGGACTTCAGCCACAGTTACCTTTGAAAAACAAATTTCCCCTTCAGATTTAAACTTTTCGTGTGGTCGACGAAACAGAGTTATCTTTCTCTACGTCACTTGCGGCATATCGTGGTCGACACTATGTCCAGCAGCCATTAAGTTTCACACGTCTAGGTACTTAATAGACTTGGGTAGACTCAGAGACGTAATACGTAAACCGAAAAGGAGACATTTGTGTTAGTATTCATTCACTCTACCGCTTGGTCATGCCTTTCCATATTGCAGTTTTTTACGTTTTACTATTTGTGAGTTAAGAATCTACAAGGTCCTAATTCAAGAGCGCAAGAACAAGATCTCGAGACTACTTGGTTAAAACTTGCTATCCCGTGTAAGTTGTAAATAATGATTTATAGATGGATTAATTAAGTCCAAACTTTGTATAATGTCGAAGTATTCGGGAATTCTACCAACTATAACTTGAGTATAAAGTTTATACACTAAACCATTAGAACTGAAATGGTTTTTTTTTTTATTATTAGACCGTGTGATGTTAGCTAGCTAGATATTTTAGAGTGAAATAAGAGATGTTCTTAGCTCAGTTAAAGATAAGAGATACCTCGCGCTAGCCTATCCCGAGGGGAGGAGCAGAGTTTCTTCCAGAGTTTTCTTTCCCCCCCCCCCCCCCCCCCCCCCGAAAAAATTAACCGCCCCCCCCCCCCCCGAACGAAATTAAATTTATATAATTTATATAGAAAATATATACTTTTAACAGTGTCCGCCGTCCGCCCCCCCCCCCCCCCCGAAAATTTCAAGTGCCCCCCGTAGAAAAAAGTCTGGAAGAAACACTGGGGAGGAGGGAGAGAAAAGACAGTATTATGCTTTGTTTAAGATAATAAAAAATAAAACTTTCAATCCTGATCGGGAAAACTAAATCATTACTAAAAAAAACATTATGTTTCCCACTGTGAGCTGTTTTTTTAAAAATGCAAATAGAAAGATTCATCGTCTTTTCCCGTTCGTGCCCAAGAAACATGGTTCAGATGAAGTAGAGTTCATCTGATTCAGAGACCCGGCCATATGAAGGGATACTGTGGTCAGCACTATGCCCAGCCGCTTTTGCTTTCCCTAACGTGAGGTAGGTACCCATCAGAGCTGGGTGGACTCAGAGACGTTCTATTGACTAGAACCTGGATTCGAACTAATAGAGAGATTTAAAATCGTTTTATTTGTCTCAAACTTGTGAATTTCAAAAAAAATATTAATAGACAAAATAAATTTAATTTATTGTCGATCTAACTTCTGGACACAGGCGGCAAAACATATTAGTTGCACTGTTAAACAGGCCGACATAACCAAGTAGTTGCACTGTTAAACAGGCCCGGCAAAACAGATTAGTAGCACTGTTTAACAGGCCGGCAAAACCAAGTAGTAGCAATGTTAAACAGGCCGGCAAAACAGATTAGTAGCACTGTTAAACAG
The DNA here is from genome assembly GCF_028476545.2 of Physella acuta. Lineage (NCBI taxonomy): Eukaryota > Metazoa > Mollusca > Gastropoda > Physidae > Physella > Physella acuta. The sequence goes on along the minus strand of NW_026731940.1, from coordinate 1,422 downwards.
GCCGACAATAACAAGTAGTAGCAATGTTAAACAGGCCGGCAATACTAAGTGGTAGCACTGTCAAACAGGCCGGCAATAACAAGTAGTAGCACTGTTTAACAGGCCGGCAATACCAAGTAGTAGCACTGTTAAACAGGCCGGCAAAACCAAGTAATAGCACAGTTAAACAGTGACGGTACAATAAGACAGAAGCACTGTTTAACAGGTTGATAAAATAAATTAGTAGCGCCCTTTAACAGATCTACATCAACTGGCCGGCAGAATAAATTAGCAGCACCGTTTAACAGGCCGGCACAATAAGTCAGAAGCACATTTTAACGGCTAGCCAGATCTACATTAACCGGCCGGCACAATTAGCCGGCTCTTTTCCCGTCCCGCCGGCTCTAATACGTACTTAAACCTGTTTCATCTCCACCGAGGTATTAATGCCGGCTTTTAAACCAGTCGGGCGCGGAGCCAGGCAGAAAACGCCCCCCCCCCCTCCCATCGCGTGAGTGACAAGCGAATCGAGCTTACAAATGGGTACTCACGGTGTTGAGATTTTCCCCGGTTCGCCAACCCCCCTCCCACCTCTTCAACCTTTGTTTTTATTGCCTGTCCCCCATCCCCCCACGCGCCCTGCCCCCTCGTGATTATCCATACAAGGACCATAAATATCCATCATCAGCGTTAAAAGTGTATACATTATACAAAAATTAAAATCAAATAGCCGCGAATCTTTTATTTTTCTCTTGTAGAACTCTTTCTGCTTGAAAGTCTGGCTTTACCTTCAACGGTATTAAAACGCAAAGCGCTTTATAACAAAAAAAAAAATAGAATGAAACTTTAAAGTATGTAGAGCCTTTTCCCTCCTTAATGAAATTAAAGTAAAAGAGACAGAATTAGATTCTGCTTTATGTGAAACCGCGTTTAATCGACATTTCAGCGTGTTAAAAGTGCGCTTAGCAAACCAAGAGTTTGTTACAATACGCGTTTAATCCGTGTAGCCGAGTTCACATTAATTGGAAGCGATGGATTTTCAACGAAGAGGAGAAAAAAAAAATGAACTGGTTATTTTTTTTTTCCGAGACAGCTAAATGGGTAATGGAGCAAGGGAAGGGTTGTAATTTAACTTTGAAATGAACCATTAATTATCGCGATTGGCACAATGGCCTTTCGAGTTGGAAATCGAAGTTTTTTATTTTTTTTCTGCTACACTCATGGAGATTAGCTTAAAACAGTATCCGTGAAACAATGCATGGAAATCTGAAAGGGGGGGGGGGGGGGTTGAAACATGTCTAATGCGTTTAGACCTGGTCTCAGTTTGATTTTTTTTTTCTTTTCGTCGCGAAATATTTTTTTTTATTTCTTTCTGTGTAACCAGCGGATCGACCAGAACTGGGCGCCATTAGAACCGGCTGTCCCACAATGCCGAGCTATCTA